>NW_020271303.1:583544-625431 GCF_002803265.2 Melanaphis sacchari
GGTTTGCTCAAACTCATCTAATAACCATACCTATACACTAAATAATTTTTTTTTTATTCTTTGTCTTTTTTTTTTTTTTGTTTTTTTTTGTTCTCTAACATATAACATGTAACAACATTATTATAATATATTATATCCCAATGGCCTTGCTGCCGAGGGTTTTTGTTTTCTTAATAAAAAAAAAAAAAAAAAAAAAAAAGAACAAAAAAAAGATAAAATATGTTATATTTCTGCGTTTAAGTACTCTGATGTAATATCTCTCTGAATCGTCTAATCTAACTTGAGTGGATCTAAATTCATATCGTCATACATAGTGACAAAGTGGCTAACAGCTGGTTAGTCAAATTTACTTCCAATACAATCTTACCTACTTTTGTTTAATTACCTTGAACCAATTTTACCCTTTTACTACGTCGTCACATTTTTAACTTCTGGTTCAACTACTGAAACAACTTACCGGCCAACTTTACATCCAATTATTGTTCCCATTATTTCTAATTGAAAAGCTTAGTTCATAAAATATCTAATATTGTTCACTTCATCTGTCTTCATATGAGTCATTCGCTGCTAACCGATCACGCCTATAAACTTAGTTAAATGATTTCTCTCTCTGCACACCACATATAACTGAAAATTATTGCGAACTCTTATATTTAATCTTTAATTCTTCATTATTACCTACTAAACGTATAGTTTTACTCAATTATCTTAAATTTTTTAACATTTCCTCTAACTTTCCCTCTATATTATTCAATATTAAATATGAAGTAATTATTAATAAAATAATCAACTTAGTATTTGATGCCTGGTTTAGTCATTTAATATTATTAATTTAACAATTTGTATATATGCATTACTGCTATAATTGTAAATTAACCAAAAGCTAATAAAAAACAATAAAAATATTTTATTAGGTACAAGAAACTGCAGTAAAGGTCAATACAGTTGTGATCGACATACTTACAGAAAATGTAAATAGGTACGGGACTATTATACTATTGCACTTTGGTAACAGTGTTGTATTAAATTACTTTTATTTCCACTGGGTTTTATATTTATATCATATTACATGTTAGTTCACTTAATAAAGTGTCGATTCACATCACATACTACCAATTTTATTTGTAATAATTATCACGCTTTACATTAAGTTAATTTTAGAGTTATAATGTATAAATATAAGCATTTTGTATTCGTATAAATTAATGCACATTAATTATTTAACACGATTGATGAAATCGACTAATCTCTAACGCCCATTAATGATTGCATATAAATTTCATAAAATTAATTTTATTATAATATTATGTTCGGCGTTCGAAAACCGCGAGGATCATGGTGTTTGGCTATGATAGAAAATCTGTGTTCATTATTTTACATTGATTAAAACTATACATATTATTATATATGTATTATATATACTAAGCTCGTGTACTACTATTATTATTGCCATTTTGTTATTATTATATACAATGTCATGTGCCAGCGGTGGTAATATAATGCGATTCGTCGATCCCAAGAAAGGTTCGATAACGAGGCTAGAGAGCCGTAAAAACGACGCTCTGGGCCAAACTGTCGTCGTGGTTATGATGGTCAAAAATGATCGCACAGCCCATATCGTTCGGTTTCTTAGGGCGTCTTTGTGTTTCGTTTCAGCAAAAATAACAACACAACAAAACAATAGAATAGTAATAATAAAGTATCCTTTCTAATCATGAGATTTTTATGCACATTTAATTTTGTCTATACACACGATCGAACAAGATATGAAAGTACCAAAGAGATGTTATATACGTCTATTAGCATTTTTTTTTCAAGTTTGTTATGATAAAAATATTAAGAACATTTATAAAAATGTTATAGAATTATTTTTTTTTTTGTGAAATCGATTTCTGGAGGTATTTTATACTCCTTAATTCCCTCGTTTATTATCAAGCGTGACATAAATTCAAGTCGCAGAGCGTATGGTGGAATTTAAATTTACTCATATTATTTGTTTATTTATATATTATTATTATTAGAATATTACAGTTTGATAATAATAATAATAATTATTATTATCATAGATTTATTTGTCAAACACAAATTGTGAATGTCGATAATCCCCTATAATGTATAGGTAACCAAATATCAATAAGCTTGTCTATGTTCAGTACGAATTTTTATATAATTATCTGCTTATTAATGACTTTTAATAATTTCAATTTTCATCAAGAAATACACTTTTAAATGTATATAGTTATATAGTTCATATAAAGAGCGATTATTTTAATGACGGACTATCATTTAAAAAGTATAAACTGTTTTTTGGAAAATATTAAGTCGTGTATATATAATTTTAATATTTTATATTGCTTTCGTTATTTATATTCTTACATAAATTTATTAATTAGATATTCATTGAATTATATACAGACTATAAACCAAACATTTTTAGTGTTATACACGATACTTTTTATGATTCTTAGTGTTATATACTTGTAAAATATTGGACTAATATAGGTGGTACCACTAAATAATATGTATTATATAAGATTAATTCTTGTACAAATTCATAATTAGTTACCGCCTTACCAGTTCTGGCTTCAAAGGTCATCATCGGTACCTACCTACGGCTACAGTAAAACCGAATTTAATTAACCGATTAAAACCGTCGTCGGCAAAGTTCAGTTTTGGTGAAAGAGAGTAGTTAAAATAAGCCATGAGAGGATAGCTATATACAGAGTCAGTGGGCATAGATGTTTACCATAGTAATAATGTAATTATAATAAAACGTCAACGACCCAGGTGGCTGGATAGTTTGTTACTATACACTTATTCATTTGTGTCCAACCTTCATTGTACTTAATCTATGACGTTTCGTAACAATAGTTACAGTTTGTTCTAGCAATTGTAGCGGAAGATCAACGGAAATCGATTTTCTTGAAGACAACACTTTTGCAGCGATATAAAATTATATTACATATATTGCAATACTGAACGACGGAAATTCTTGCTAACTTTGCAGTAACTCCAATAATATTATGTTGAGCTGTGCCAGTCCGTTAATCAGCTATATCACACGACTCAAGTAAACAAAACTTACAAAACATGTGATAAAATAATGATGCTTTAAAGTATAAATAATAATAATTTTTTTGTGGTTCTTTTTTTTTTTAGATAACCTGATTTCTGACTACAATTATGATATTATTTAATACGAAGCGTAGCAAAATAATATATTAAATTTATGATTAATAATCTAACAAAATTGCCTATTAAAAATAAATAGTTCATTGACTGTTTTGCAAAACACCTCGTAATATTATACTAAGCATACAAGAAGTGTCATTATGTTTTTTATCTTTCATATCCGCCCACCAACTAATA
Organism: Melanaphis sacchari; assembly: GCF_002803265.2. Taxonomy (NCBI): domain Eukaryota; kingdom Metazoa; phylum Arthropoda; class Insecta; order Hemiptera; family Aphididae; genus Melanaphis; species Melanaphis sacchari. Next base: position 586,914 of record NW_020271303.1, read on the forward strand.
TAACTTATATTATATACGTACTTTAATCTACCCACATCCTGCTTAAGTATTAAAACTTAAACACCCTTTTGAGTACAACTTAATGAAAATTAATTAGGTTTTGAAATATTAAAATATTTACTTAAGTTATTTTTATAATTGGATTTCTAAGATTTTAAAAAATCGCAAAAACAAATAATTTTCTATTAACATTTTAAAATTTAGATGAATTCTACCTAATGAAAAGTATAGATTATAATAATTTTTCAAATTCATTAATTAGGATACAATTTTTATTGATTACAAAGAAAACAATGATACGATATTTTGTGATCTACTGGCCTGTATAATAATATACGAATAGAATTTAATATTTATAGAATACATAATATATAAGACTTAATATGTGTTGCAAGTTCCTTTAGATTTTTTTTTAAATTTAACTTATTGATTTACTTTTGTTATACGCTTGACTATTGTGTACGATATTATACAAATATTTTTTAGTAGTAATTTCATTATGATATTTAATATTTTGATATAATTGAGAAATAATACAGTATTATGCATAATAATATTATTTCACAATTTTGTTAAGTAAATCGTATTAAGTTATATTATAATTTACTTGTCATATATGGCGATGAGTTATTTGTGAAGCATAAAATAAATCGTGGTTTATTCGGAAAATGTTATTATTAATAAAATACTAAACCTTTGATGAAATACTTATCAACCGCACCACATGTAATGAACAATAATCATCGTGGTTATTTTATGAACGGATAATTTTGCGATATAGTTTTTCCACCCCACCATACTTTTGTAGATATTTATCACGGTATTCGATCAAGGGTTGTCAAGCAAGATTAAAAAATAAATAAAAAAGATTAAAATTTTTAATAAATAAATTTATCATTGAAATAAAACAAAATACTTTAATAATTACTTAGTACATATAATATTATTGTTAATTAAATGATTTATATGATTGAATTCGCTATAATAATTTAAGTACCAATCTACTTCATGTTAGGTGCACGCATAATTTATTGAAAAAATATAATAATACTTAAAATTTTAGTTCTACTAGTTCCTAGTATTTATTCCATTATTATTCGTGATATAGTTATTTCATAATAAAATTAATAATTATAATAATAATGGTAATCAATAAGTAGTAGGTATGTTTAATATGTAAACCAGTAATAATTTACAACGGAAAATATTTTGCTTAAATTGTGTGAGTGAGGGTACGAATTCAAACAAATTACGTACAAATATTTTGAAAAATATTATTTGCATAAAATTGTTTTTGTTTTTAAAAGGACTGGGAAAATTGAAAATATTTTAAAAATAGTTTTTAGTTAGAATTAATTTTTATTAGTCTAGTGCTTATTGAATTTTATTCTTACTCATACAAACTCTATTCTAAACCAACTTTGAAAAGAAAATGTGCAATTTGTTTATTATTGATACATTGTATACCAAATTATACAAAATATGAACATGTACAATAATAATATTAATGAAATTAATATAAATGATTAATAATGATGTATATTATCGTAATATAAATTGTATATTTTAGAATAAGTTTTGTAAAATTTAAATTTGTTACAAAATGCATATCACAAAAAAAAAATTGTATTGGTTTTTTTTCCATAAAATGTTTTTAATACAAAAAATCATATAGGTTTTCTTTTATATTCTAATTTGGTTTTATATGATGTAAAATATGTACATAACCAATCAAACTTGAATCTCATGTGCACGATTATACATTATTAGGCATAAATACTTGTATGGTAATAGGCTCTCTATATATTTTGTTTTATTTTAAATTACATTCTTTGTGTTAAATATGATCATGGAGTATTGTTATTAACAGTAATAATCTTCTTTGATGAAGATGAAATCATAGATTTATAAACTAATTTATAATATATTTTTCATCTTAGTTCTAATATTAAGTCGATTGCTAAAATCATAGTATTATGGGTTTTTTGTTTAATTTACAATCAAAATAATATGAATATGTGATTATTTTTTCACAAATTTAACTGCAGACATAGTCTACCTGTTAACAGAAATTAAATGCAAAATAAAAATAATAACTGTATTTATATTTATAGTATTTTAAAAATGAAGTATGCGAGTGGATTAAGTTAATACATAAATATATTATGTATATAATTAATATTATATTTTAATATATTTATTTCCGAATTCATACTAACAAAAATAAAATAACTAACCGTAGTCCTTATATTCTTATGCACATTTGAAAACTTAATACTATTATCTAATTTAATTATAGTGGATATATTTTTAATGTATTTTTGATCACCATAAGCAAAGTCTTGATTAGTTTATAAAAAAAAAAAATAACATTCTGTTAGTATTTGAATATTACTAAGTATTATAGGTTAAATAAGTATATTAAACTGATATTTAATTTAATTTAATTTTTTTTTCTTTTAATAAAATAATAATTTTTATTAAGTGATTATTGCTTAGAGTTCAAACACGTTGTAATTCAAACTATATTATTTCTTGAAAATATTACACCTTCATTATTTAAATATTATACATTTTTTTTAAAACTTAATTCTTTATTTAGTAATGTGTTACAATCTAGAACAATAAGCTTAATTGATCAAATAATATTATTACAGGAATGACGGAGTGACAAAATCTCCCAATGGAGGTACTTCGTCAAAAAAAAATATTATGCATAATTTTATAACATTTCTATACACATCTAATACAGTTATATTAAAGTTTTCTACTTCAAGTTTGAATATTGGATGGTAAAATACTAAAACGCATAATATATAGTTCATGATTTTCTTAAAAATGGGCTATTAAATTATCTAATATAAAAGTAAATTGAATTATGTTATTTTATACAGAAAAGTTATATCGACACTTTTTTGACTAATTATCAATTATTTAATGATATAGATTTTATGATTAAGCAACATTTTTATTTAAACTATAATTCTTAAATTGTTTTTATGAATAATTGTAATAAAGCAACAGTGAAGTGTTTATAAAGGCAATACATAATCAATAGGATATGTTTTAAAATTATTTTTTTTTGAGCTATCATTAACTTGATAATTTGAATGAAATATACATACCAACAAACAAATACAATGTATTGTTGGATAAAAATTATGAAAGCTCATACGTTTTGGTTGTTCGTAATTATACTTATTATTATAAAAATTTGTTTGATCCACTAGAATGTGACTGAATTAATGGTAGCTAGTGGTGAATTAAATTAGTTTCCATGTCAAAAAAAAAAAAAAAAAAAATAATAATATTTAAATATAATTTAGGTATCTTTGTACAATATATTAATTTTTTTTTCCGCATGATGCTTAGCATTGTATTTACATTGAAATATTTCTTATTTATTTACTGAATACTTTTAACGAAAGATAAAATATTATTATTTTTGAAATAAAAGCAATACATTTTTTTTTGCCGTGGTTATTATGCTACTCGAAAATAATTTATTTTTAGTTCAACAAATCGTATTTTGAATAACTATTGTTTGTATAAAATACGTGGGTCATAAAATATTTAGGTGCTATACGTTATATTACTACATGATAATTTATCAATATGCATAAAAAGCACTAGATCATCATATTCTCTATTTTTAAGTGCTAAAATTATGAGAGGGAATAGAAAAGCGTAATATAATGACACAATCAAAATTGAAAAGACACATAAAATTATTAGTTTTAAAAATTAATACATCTATAACATGACTGAACATCATGAATTTATTAAAAACGTATCGATAAGTATTAATATTTGTAATGCGTGACACTAATTTTGAACCGAAATCAAGCATACACTAGAAGACTTTTTTCCAGGTGCGTCAAGAAAGTGGTACACCATTATAACTTTAAACATTTAAAATATAAATAAAATAAGTATTCTATTTCTTTTTTTTTTACACACTTGATCAAATTGTCATAATTTATCATCTTCGTAATTGCTTAAAATATAATATACGACTTGGTGTGTTGATCGTTTCGAGATTTTAAGTTGGTTTTCAAGATAACAAATATATGATACAAAAATCATGTGCGTGCTCGAGAATTAAAGAAGCTCAAAGAATTTATTGCCACATGTAGTTATAATACGTTTGGAATGTAATGAAAACTCTCCTCATTTTTGTATATTATGTTTTCCGCAAACACCTGTTCACCGTTTTTCATCTACAAGCATTATCTTTCGCATCTCGTTTACTCTCATTCTATCTAATACACTTGTGCACACTTCATGTTTGGTCACACATGATTTTCTACAACCTTACCATACACTATTCTATCGGTGAGCTCCACGTCCAACGTATTAAAATTCATTTAAGAAGTGCTTATTTTTCAATTTAATTTTTTTTCACATTCTATAAGTATGTGTAGGTCTTTTAAGTTTATTTTTATTATATTTTTGTATTGTCATTTTAGGCGAGTAAAAATAGAGAACGGTCTAAATATTTGAAAAAAAAAATTGTGTACATTATAAATATTATACTAACATTATTTGTATATATTATTATACATTATACACACCAGTTAAATGTTGACTTGTTTTTTATGAGGGAATACAGTACACAATATTTTGAAATGTAACACGTGCGTATATAATAACACACGAAATCGAAATATTGTTATGTATTTGCATACGATATATTCATTAAATACAATAATGGTCCATACAAATTCAATCTTTATATGCAAGTAGATATACAAAATGAATATTACTTACATTTACAATAAAAAATAAAAACTCTATATTATTTTGAGATAAATAATTATTATATGTGTTATATGATTTTCAATAGTTAAAATTGCTAAGTATATTAGTTATATAAAATGGTCGTTTAATTAAAAAGACCAAGTATATGAATTATTAGAGTTTATTAAACTCGGAAAATTATCCTAGTCATACTCCTTACCAGATATATATATATATCATGTTTCAAGTTAAAAAATAATAATTAAACTTTTATTTAAAAATATAGATTGAATAAAGTTATTGTATTACACTACATATTAAATATAAAAAAAAAAAAAATATCTTACACACTTACAATGTTGACATTTGTTTAAAAGAATTATGATACTTTTAATCATAATAATTGCAATGTTTATGTCCACTTAGTAATATAGGATGCCTCATTAAATATAAAGAACTACAACTATTGTTCGTTTTCTTTAATAATTAATTTTAATGTAACAGATCACATCATATAGTTGCAATAATTAACTTTAAATAGTGTATGTACAAATATTTATATACAATATAAATAAATGCAAGTAGTATTTATTATTAGTCTATAATAATATTTGAAAAATAATTACAATTCTATACTTTACATTATCTAATAAACTTAATGGTTTTTTATGTTTATAAGCTATATTAACATTAATTTAAAACGTAAGCAATTTCAGGTTAAGATATAAAGTATTATTAATTAAAAAATAACTCATGACGGCACTTAAGTAACAATTTAATTGCTCTCCCGAGAATCCAAAATCTATGTACAGTTTAAGCCATATATAGTGGCAGTAGAACTGCGTGATAAGTGATCGTGTTTCAATAAGACAATGAAGTTTAAAGAAACATTATTCATTAAAAACAACAAAAGATAAATTTAGACTACAAGAGTGTGTTTCAGACGATAGAATTTACTTTTGAATTCGCAGCTGTTTAAACAATAAACAATCTACTATATAATGTTAAAGCAATATTGTTATTTTTCTGAATCAATTTTACTTAACAGTCTGTATGTATTATAATTTTTAAATATTACAGTTGTTATGAATTCAATTTATGTGAAACATCTTGTAAATAAGAAAATAAAACTGCTTACATTGGAATACAGTGATTTAATTTTTCTCAGATAATTTTTTTTCTTCTTTTAAATGGGTTTTTGCTTTAAAAGATCGATTTTTTGAATTATTCTACTTTGTAAGTATAAGAATCATAAAACTTTTAAAATACTTATAACAGTTACAAAAAAGTTGAATATTTAAATCAATTCAACAGAAAAGAAAATTATTTTATGGATAATATAATGAAATATTAATCAAGAATATAATAAATATGAACACATTTATATTAAATAAACTATCTTTGAAGACTAAAATAACATGTATGTATATATAATATAAACATAAAGCTATCATTTTACTTTGATTTCCATAAAAGTTTAAATTTAGATTTAAATACTAAAATATATAATTGGTATTAAAATAAAAAATGGTACATATAATAATATTTAATTGTTTTTTTTTTTTTTTTTTTATAATATTATGATCTTAAAGGAACATTGATTTAAAAATATATTGAATTTAGTTAAAAATACAGTTTTTAATTATATTATTTAACTTTGTTTTGAAAATAATATATTTAAATTCATTAATACCTAATCAGCATGCATTTAAAAATAAAAAATAAAGTTTATATTTCGAAATTATAAAATTACTTTTAAGTATTGATTTTTCATCAAAAATCTAAGTAATCTATCAAGCTTAGTATAAAATGTCATTACGAAAGAAAAAACACATTAAGTATATTCTGTAGTATGTCATAATTATAAGTTAGTTTAGTGGGGGTTCACTTTTAGATAATGCATCAATTTAAAATTTTCATTAAACGATACTAAGGCATCAAACTATCAATACATTTGTTGATCGCCAATAGCCATTTATTTATCTTATCACTATTTTAAATTTATTTATTTAGTTAAAAATTGTACAGAAAAAAAATATAAATACCATACTGACTGTTTTTGTACACTTTGTCACATAATGATTTTACGTTCAAATATAAAACAATATTATGTTGACAGCTAATAATGTTTTTTTTTCAAATTTAAGAATAAGTTTAAATTGACATTATTTACCAACCTATATCTTTCACATCATAAATATATTTCTTTATAATTTTTAAAAAAGTTTCTGAACATCAATGTATTATGTATTTTATTTTGTTTAAATATTTAATATCATAATAGCACTTAATAAATGAAATGTTATAGGATTAATTTGTTATACCTGAGTTGGCTGAGTTATTGTTCATCTTATTTACATAAATATATTTTTAAAACATTTTAAAGCTATCTTTGAGAGCTGATACATATTTTTAGTTGATGATTTCGATTTATTCAGACTGTAATTTTACTTTCTGTAATACTGTTGTTTGTTATACTTTGTTAATACGTAGATTGAAGTTAAACATTAGATTAGTTACTGTCCACGGGTTTTCGAAAAAATTGTGTAGATATTTGGTGTATAAAAATAATGGTTCTTATTTCAATTTATTAATAATTCTATTTTGTTCTATCATCTATTGACAGTGGTTCTATAAATTTCAATATTAAATGAAAAAAAAAAAAATGTTCTTCAAAACAAATGTTCGAATTAAATTTAAATAGGATCAATACATGCAAATTGATAACATACCACAGTTTGTTTCACAGAGATTTACTAATTGAAATTTATGGTATAATGGAATCTAGATAGCTTCAATGTTTTTAATTAGCAAACCTCTATTGGAATTATCTGTAAATACTTCGTTTTTAAGAATATATATATGCATACATACATTTATTTTTTTATAATTTGAACAAAACCGTATTAAAAACAAACAATATACATTAAATAATACCATACTATATTATATATGTGTACTGGTGTCATAAGACTTCGTACATACATTAAATTAATATTATATCAATGAATATTTTGATCATGATAATATCTATTTAATTTTAAAAACAAATTCTATATTAAAAAGCACTAATAGCATCTGTATTTTATAATAAAAAATAAAAATCTATTAATAAAAACGAAATAAATCTATGTACGTAGATTTTATGATACGCTAAACGGTCTATTATTTGGTCGCTTTAATACATCTAAATTAGAATAGGTACGTGTTTATATATTTATGCATATTACGGCACAATATACCCGGACAATCCACCAATCTGATAAATCCATTATACCAGATTGCCATGAAAGTGTCAGTGGCTGAATGCATTGTAAAAAAAAGGGTGTTCGCCCAATTTTATGACGTAATTTTATTTTTCGAAAACTTTCTACATTGCAAACTGTTAAGTCTGAGTAACGAATAAAAGTAGCTAGTAAGATTATTGGCTGTTGCTTGGCCGCTTGGGGCCGATTCCTTTTTGCTTAACCGAAGAAACCGTCCAAGGATAAACACTAATTGGCACTTTTTAGTACAAGTTATTGATAAATGATTTTTTTTTAAATTTTCTTGGAAAAAATATTTTTATACCTATCGAATGTTTGCGAAAGGTTTTAGCTGTCAACTTTAGGAAAATAAACATTTCTCAGTGCGCATACATTTGTGTAATAGACTTTTACAAGTAAAATTAGACATATTATGTACCGTACCTAATTAAAGAATTTACGATTTACTTTACAGTTATTTTTATTAAAATTAGAACTTTCACAGTAATTGCAATAATTATATTGTAGGTACATAAGTTTCTCACAAATCCAGGGTTTTTTTTTATTGAACTTATGCTCAGCGATTAGAGCCATTAGCTGTTGTAGGGTTTATGAACTGTGTTAGGGGTAAGATTGGTTGATAAGGTTGTTTTTACGATTGTTACGGTTGATAGCAAACACGTGTATGTGTGACAAGGTTTTTAACCACCATGATTCCGGATGGTCACCCATCCGGGAGCTGGTAGCTGTGGCCGTTATTTACACCCAGTCACATTTCGCGACTGATAACTGCCAACGTACCACGCCAAGCTACTTTTGTATTTTTATTAATATACTAGCTCTTAGTATAGATATTTGTTTGTGTTATTTCAATGATATTATGTGTAACGTAAATACATTTTTAATGATATTATTTTTGATAAATATAATTTATTGTAATATTTATTATTATTCAAAAGTTAATTGGGTATATTTGTGTGTTATACACACATAAACTTATGTGTATGAATAATATGTTGAAACCTTTTTAGATCTGATATTGTCTCACAGGTGTATTCGAGTTTTAAACTATAACATTTTTTTTATTTAATTTAACTAAAAATTCAATTAATATTTACAAATTTAATGTTGTGTGTTATTTATAATAATAGCGTTGAATTATTATTATAACTTTTATTTTAAATTAAATATTTTCAGCTTTTTAGCCTTTAGGCACCTATAATTATGTTTAAGTTTTTTTTCCGATCTTATTATTTTTTCATTAGTTATTATATTTAAGTTTAAATAAGCTCATTTTGATAATGAAAAAATATTTTTTACTTTTATTTTTCTACAAAATTAATTATTTATTCTAAATATTTTTAATTTTTATAACTTAAATTGTATATTATATTGTTTTTTTTATTCTTACATAGGTAATTTGTAATAAAATGTTTTCATTATTTCTAATTAGTAAATTTTGCTTTTTTGTTAGTTTTTTATAGTTGATTTTTAATCGTTTTATGATAAATTTATCATTTGTTTAATTTTTAACTATTATTAAATTTGCAATTTATATTTATACTTAATTTTTATTATTTATTATTTCAAATAAAATAAATATTATTAATATACCCATTTATCACCATCTATATTATCTTAGAACTACTAATGATTATAGTTATACAATAATGATTCAAACAATATTTTACTGGTAGGTATATCAATTTTGTAATACAACGCTGTTCCAAAATAATAATTATTTTTTGGTTCATTAATGAAATGGCGTATTCTCTGTCATTAAACCTTTGTATTAGTCTTCATTATTTCTTTGAAAATAATTAACAGACAATAGACAAAAAAAAAAAAAAATAATAAAATAAAATAAATACTGAAATGCATGTTAAAGTAAAATTCCCTTCTTTTGATTTACACTTTTCAGTTGACAAAAGCAAATGAGGGTGTTTATTAACGACAAAATGATAAAAAATTAAGAATTAATAAATTTAAACAATACTTTGTAGATTTGTGTATTTTTTTAAGAAGTTGATTAATAATATTAATCTAAAAATTATAATTTATAAATTATGAATTAAATTTATTTAAACTCACTGTATCATTAATTATTTTACATTTTATTTTTAATACTGAGGTCCTAAGTAGATTTTATTTTTGTGTTGTATAACTACTGAATTTATTTAATATTTTAGCTAGATCATTATGTTGTACGATAAATTGTCTCTATAGAAGAGTTTAGAGTAATTTATATTTAAAGAGACTTAATTTCAATTGAATTATAAGTAGATAACAAAGTAAATACATTTTTACAAATATTACTTTGATTTTATTATCTGTTTCATCTAAAATCCGTTTAAAAATATAGCCAAGTTGAATTAAATTTTTAATATAATTTATATTTAACATTGTACATAAGAGATTTGTACACAACTATAGGTATCAAAAAATGTACTATATGTCTATATATTATAGATATGTTATTTATTTATTTTTTTCAAAGTATCAAAAACTATGTTTTATAATATTAACATAATTTGTATAATTTTAGATTATACTTAATTTAAAATAATGACAAAATTATATGATCACTATTAAAGTGATAAGAGTTTTTTTAATCATTTTGAGATAGAATTATTTGTAGTTAAGTAGGTAGCCTTTATATTGCACCAGTTGAAATTCGTTTAAAATGAACAGTAATAATGAGAAAAATATTCAAGAAATCTTCGCCAGCGGCATAAGTGTATGCATATAAATTCAGAATAATTTTTTATATATTAAATTTTATGTATAAAATAGATTTTTGGGTATTATAAAACTAAATGCTAATTTTATCAGAAAATCTATCTATTACGTGTGAGATGGTTGAAAAATAACAATTATTATACTGGAAGAATAATATAATGTGCAGAAATATTATTTGATAGGCAGCCGCACGTCAATAAATTTATCATAACAAAACACGGTTGAATAAATATTATTTCTTTTTTCAGAAATATTATTCATATTTCCGATCGCGTGACAAGCAAATTATTGGCCGCCAAATCAATAGCTTTCAATAACGCGCGCATGCTGAATATTAGTAGTACCTACCGCCGGAAAGGACGCGCGGAATGGATATAAATGGAACAGCAAACGATGGTTTCTGGAGGGATGTGATGACGGTGTATACGTTTGAAAACCATTAGACGCGAAAACCAAAAGAGTGGGCAGTTAAAAATTGCAGAATGTAGAGGGTGAAGCCATTATGACTATCAGTTCTCCACCAAACCGGCCGATTATGTTTCCCGGTGACGCTAGTAAGACGAAAATGCCACCAAGTGTTTATAAAACACCAATAGGTGTACGGCAATAAAATAGTTTTGTGTAGAAAATAGAATACATACGTCAGAATTATTAAAATAATTAAAATAATATACAAATGTGAATATTAAGAATATACTATTAAAACCGTGCGTTAGAGATTGAGCGATATTTTAAATTTTTTATATGTGTATAACTAAAAATAGAAACATTTTTGGTTCCATTACGATGCCGAAAATTATCAAAGTAATACATCAATATTTAATTAATAAATATTTATACATATATTTTTCAAATAGAAAATGCATTATTGTCATAAAAATACCTATAATATTAGGATATGAGAGTGGTAAATTATTGTTTCATTGATTTCACATTTTCAAAATGTGATTATGTAATTAAGTTTTCACTGTTTTTTGAATTTGTTTTAAGTAATACCAAACAGAGTTGTTATTGCAGTTTAATTCGATATCAGCCCATGAAATATATCAGAAAATAACTTGGAACACGAATAACAAATATGTTATTTTTCTTGAGAAGGTAGGTACCCGTAAAATCTTTTGGCGATAGTGTAAATTAAATAAAACTCGACGTGTATACCATAAACACGTTAAAAGCCACAAGAGTGGCATATTCTTTCGTCATGAAGTCTTCGTAAATTTAATTTATGTTTAATATAATATAAGCACACTATCTAAGAATTTAATTTTTTTTTTAACATGTAAGACATGAGAAATAAAATTATGATTTTTTTTTTTTTTTGTACCAAATTAAAGCATAGCATTAAATTTCATTATATCGTGATTGAATTGAAACATACTCGTAAAATATTAAAACTTACCCTTTAATCGATGAAACACGTATATTTTGACACCAAACAGTCAGGTTTAGCTGCAAGTAAAAAAATATAATACTAAAACAATATATATAGTAGTTATAAGTAATAAATATGTAAATATAGATAAATAGATTCAAGGCTTTGAACCAATATTTTACAGTGTTATTAATTTACATATTTATTTATTTATTAAATTTATTTGAAAATTAGTACAAAAATAAGGGTGATAACTAAGAGAAAACAATTTTTTTATACACAAATTCAACTAGGTTTAAACCTAAATTTCATATCATAAGTCGTGTCATTGAAATCAATTTTAATAAGTTTTTAGTCAATAAATATAAAAATTGAAGTGTTTTTAAATCGTCTCAAACAGCACTATGTTCAGTATGTATATGTCAAACATAACTAATGGAAATATCATTATCATTAAATGTTATTGCAGTCCAAGAAAAAAAAAATTGTCTGTAATATTTATATACGATAACAGCATGGTAGATAATAAGACGATTGACTCAGGAAAAATAATAATTTGAGAGTAATTAGTTAGTTTCAACGAAAAGAAGAGCAAAATTACCACTTTGTAATGGTTTTTGTAATATAAAAATATTATGAATAAGTAAAGAATAGGTAAATTCACCTAAGCCCTATTTAAGATAATGAAGATGCGTTAAAGAAGTTTATTTATGAGGAACTGACTAAAATCGCAGTGCATTTAGTAACAATATTAAAATAATAATTGGAAATTAAAATACTAAGATAGGAAAGACAATATCTTATATACTAACAAATATAAGATCCTTTTTAGAATTATACATACATAGAATTGAAAAACGCTAATTTTTACAAAGAATAAAAAAAAAATACAAATCGATCATTGATAAAAAGTTTAGATTTAGTTGGCATATGAAACTATAATATAGAGGAACTTAATGTGAAACAGGTCATTTTTTGATTATTGAAGATTTAGAATACGAAAACAAAGTACTAAAAAGGCACTAAAAATTATAACTGTTTTTTTTTGTCATATAATTTTTTTTATTCGTTGTGAATTATAATAAGAAAAATAACTTAGTATTTATTTAACTACAAGTTCAACTTATACATAAATTAGTCAATAAAAATATAGTTGATTATGTAGAAGTTTCTATTTCTACACAGAAAAAGAATATACTTGGTATAGAAAATTATACAATATTGTAATATAGTTATAACTTATAACAATATAAAGATGTATTTTTTTTTTATAAACTAACTAAATATTATGCTCCGTGTTTATTTATTTGAAATAGCCAAGTAAATATTTTATAAGCCGCCATATTGCCTAAAATTATTCAGAACAAAATTTGAACGAAAAAAGTTTTTCAATGCATTTGAGAGGTTTAAAATGTAATATTCTGTATATAAATAATCTTAACATAAAGTTTCTATTATTAATGAGAAATAACTTTTTTAGTCCAAAATGTGATTTTTGCCGGTAAACATGCGTTTTTGTCTAATTTTTTGTTGAATTCAAAAAGTGGTTTATTATTTAATCATTTTATGACATTGCGTTGGTGTAATTCTTAAAACTCATTACTTCGATGATGTTCAATGCGTGTATATATCAAGTATTATATTTTTTTATCAGAAAAAAAATCCAAAATTTCAATTTCCATATCAATGCCATTGAATTTCCAATTACTACAACGATCGGCTTGAACGAATTATACCTAAGTAATAACGCCTCGAGGTTTATCTGTATAGTCATTGTGATTATTCATAATAATACTATACGATAACTTGCTACCGAAAATAATCATTCTTAAATTTAAAATAAACTGCATCAATGCGGAAACTTAGTGTATACAATTATTAGAAAGGTTATCATTTTAAAATACCTAAATTCTTTAAAAACGTGCAGTAAAAAAATGTTTAATTTGAAAAAATATTGTTGCAATTCATATAAGTACTTTGGATTTATTGTTTGTATATAAATAGGTATTTATATCGCATTGTATTGCACTATACCATAGTGACTAATGTGAATTTATGTAAGTAATATTATTTTCTAAATTGTTTTGTAAATAACTGTAGCAGTTGACTTTTGAGTAAATCATTGAAAATTAGAAAATGGTTTTAGTAAAAATATTTAACACATTTGCACTAGGAAATATTATAAATACTATTCAATAATGAATATTAATTTTCCATTTCTTCTCTCACGGTATCTATCAATATATATTATGCATGAAACTGAAAAGTTTATTAAATTGTATATTTTCATTCAAAAATCAGTGGAATCTGTTGAACCACTATAGGCTTTAATAGTGTAGAATCATGAGCATGCTTACCAGATAATAGGTGCAGCAATAATATTTTGTACTTGATATTCATAGGTTGTTAAATTAATGTAAATATATTTTTCTTAAGTTTTTATTCGGTTCATTTATATTTAAATTAATATTAGGGACTAGATAGTATTAACTATCAAATAAATGTGATACATACAAAAAATAGAAACTGGACAGCTTTATTTATAGATTATTATATTTCTATTTTTATATAATAAATAAATAAAAATAATATTATTAATAATATCGTTTTAATGTAACTCCGTTCATTAGATTAACTATGATGTTTATATATTGTTGTTGGGTTTTCTGTGAGATAATTATTATTATTACCTATTATTATTACTATTATTGTCCCTTCAGATATTAATTTGTTATTCAAAAAAATACCGTTCCACGTTCAATAACGATGGCGATACATTATATTACCGAGTCAAATCGGCTGATAATTGATTGATGTGCTTCAAAATAACACTTTTGAGAAGTATAATATATATATATATATATTGTTATATTATAGATAGGAATAATGTTATTATATAAGTATATTACAATGGAAAGAAAATAATAAAGGTATAATTTAAATGTAAATGTTAACTAAATATACATCACAAAAAATAATTTTAAAATCGATTCAGGTATTGTACATGGAATATAAAATAAGTAGGTATAGTGATTACATAAGCCATGTCTTGGTATTTTTGTTTAATACTGTATATATTGTGAATATGAAACTACATAAATTACTTACATAAATATAAATAACACATGAATTCTATGATGAAGTTCGGTTGGTATAATAATAAATATGTTGATTACAGAGATGGTGCTTACTCCAATAGCGGCAATAACTAGCATAGGTAATATAGGTTTTTCTAGAGCCTTGAGATAATTATAGCAGTACTAATAAGTATTAACATTAATTATATTACATACGATGATTTTATTTTTAAAACACTGATAAAATGTGACATGTAAAATAATATATTGTCAATTCTTATGAGATTTTCAAAGAATATTTTAAATCATTATTATTTGTTATTCCACAAAGTTTTAGTATACTCTCTGGAAGAACTCCGAAAATGTTTTTATTTTACACAGTGATAATGTCTACATATTTCAAGGTGTAAAAAATAAGGATTAATTGGTTTTGTTGTTTTTAATATCTGTAAAAATATAAACAGCAACAAAGGTGCAACGTGACTACAATGTACAATACACTTACGAGTGCAACAAAATATGTTTATAAAATACACGTTTTACTGAAGTGTAAATGGTCTGATTAACTTTTTTCAAGCAAAACATAATAATATATTATATTGAACGTCACATAACTATACCTATAAATAGATTAAATAAAAATGTCCATAAATTTATAAATTTATTAACGATAAACCATCATCAGCATAAAATTACAATAGATTATATTATTAATGATTCCAATACTTAAATATTTCTCAGCATTAAACAGATACAAATAAAACTAAAATAAATACATATACATCTTGTAGAATATAAATTATTTTTCTTCGAATAGTCATATCCCTTACAGTCATTTCATTGAGTTATACGTGTCTTTGCGATTATATAAAATCTTCTACTTTTATTTTGATGTGTAAAAAGTTAATACAATAACTATAATACTTAAAAAGTATCTAATTAAAATTGATAAAAAAATATGAATTTAGTTTTTTTTGTTTCTTTTTGTAAAATTTTAGTTAGTCAATTAATCGAGAAATCAATTTATCTTATGGCTATTTATATGGTATATATTTACAGTAGAAGTTTATGTGTTTATGGTTGTTGATTACATTTACGTGTATTACTATTAGCTAATACGAAAAATCTTATCTTTCTCATGTTGATATTATATATGGTTATAATTTTTTTTTTTTTTTTTTAATAAATTAATAATATTTTATTGTGAATCTATGTAAGCCGTTTGGATTGCCAGTGCATTGAAAACGAATAAAAAAATAAAGTTTCCGAGCCTATAAAGTAAATAATTAGTTGGTTACAAAAGCTAATCAAATCATATACTTCACACAAAAATGTCGTTAGCAGTAATTTGATTTTAAAATTTCAATGTAAATTATAAGAAGCAATAACCTCATCGTCGATTTTTCAATTATAGCAAATGTCAAATACTACGAAGAGAATTTCTAAACAGATATGAACATTGGTTAATTTTTTTTTTTTTTTAAGCGAATTTTAAACGCTTATGAAAAAATGTAGATTCTTAATGTTTTTTTAATCAAGAATGTATTGAATTATGGGAAGTTTTGAATTTTTCAAATGTTTCTACTCATACTTATTCATACTTACTGAAATATTTTTAATCAATATTAAAAAAAAAAAAAAAAAAAAAAAAAAAAAACAAACAAACTTTTCTAGTCTATACAAATAGCTCAAAAATAGAAAAAATATTCTAAAAATTTGATTGTAAATGAGAAATGATAAACTTGGTATTTGATGGAACGTTTCAAGTTTTTGATATTAGTATTATAGTGAAATAATTAGTTATTCGTTTTTGAGTTAAACAAAAAAAAATTAAATAAAATCAATTTTTTTAAAAATTGAATTATTTGCGTAAAAATGTCCGTTTTTCTTTAATCGTTTGTTTGTTTTATCTGATTATAAATGAATATACAGGTCATTTTTAGTTTAAATATCTTTAAAGCACAAATTAAATTCAATTTTCTATCCAAAACCAGCCTCAAAGTTCAAAATCGAAGTGTTTTATCGATAGCTTATTGTGCAATCATACACAAAAAAAAAAAAAAAAAAAAATAATAAAATAAAAATCTATATTGTAAAATCAATACATTTATCACTCCATTCAAAATTAATATCAATATATTTTAAACAAAAAAAACCAAGTATTGTAAATTGTGCTGTATGGTTGGAATTTTCGCATTAATTTAGAAAGATAAAAAAAAAAAAAATAATTACTCAAATATTTCTATTTTTTGATTTCAGATTAAAATAATAAATATATTTAATATAGCTTCAGCTTGTATGATACATATCAAGAAGTTCCTTAACTTTACCCTTTGATAGTTTTAAAAATTTTTCTGGACTAGAATATCTTTCCGAAAATAACTTTTTTTTTAGATTATTGTATATGAAAGTTAAATATTCTTAAATATAAATTTTAAAACACAGTACTTTATTAATAAATTAGAATAAATATTTCATCTCAAGGTTATTATTATTCACTTGAAAGTTTGGCTTTTCGTTTCTGCATGAATAAATAAAATTATCTTTTACACTATATGACCTGTTAGACAGCCACATAATAAAATACCCATTACACGTAACCGTAAAACGAAGCCTAGATAATGCTCATAATACCTATTTGACTTTAATTTTTATTATGATTTTACATTTATTATTTTCCTTATAAAAGCATTATTATACTATAACATTTAATAATTTACACACTTTGCACTTTTAGTGTTTTTTTTTTTTAATGTTTAGAAATGTTTTTTTTAGAAATCCTAATGCATATAATACAATTTTAATAATTGTATTAAAATATAATTTATTGTAATAATAATATACAATATTAATTGAATTGTAGACACCACCTGGATTTTGTAAAATTTAATACCTATGTATAATTCCTTAAATGCATCATAGATATATTTATGATTATTTTAATCAAATTCACGATTACGGGTCATCTTTAAATTGTCACAGAATTTTATTAAACAGTTTTAATAATATAAATATTTACTTGCATAACCATTAAAGATTATGTAATCAATTGCATAATAGTTATCGTAGATGTATCATAAAATCTGCATTGTTATACTTGTAAATGTGTTGTTTAGTGTTGTCCGAAACAATTCAAAATTAGTTGAAAAGATTTATTTTAAATTAAAATTAATGAGGTAGAATACTAACAATAATATAATTATATAAATATAATATATAAGCAATGTATTGAGCCAAACAATTATGATTATAATTATTATTATTAAAAGAAACTGCATCATAAAAGCAATTCACATATTTTATAATATCAATATATTATTGTAAACATCATTCAGTTACATTAAAATTTTCTGTAATGATGTGTATCATGTATATGCTTTAAATATGAATCAAAAATGAAAAAAAAATAATCTATATTCTTAATAGATAAAATTTTCGCTCGCCAGTTGGTTATATCAAAATCACTGGATAAAATATCCCCAAAGGTATATTACTGATAGAGATAGTATACAGTATATAGTTGATATTGCAATATATACGATGACCCAACTGGGAATTTTAAACTCGAAAACCATGTTTTCACATGAACAATCTCGCAAGCAGAAAAAATACTTTATCAATCAAAATGTCAAGAACTATATTATAGTGGTATTTCACAGGGCCTTATCATTACCACAATCCATTTAAATTACTAAATCATAATAATTATGAATAAAAATTTCGATTTGTATATAAAGTTATTGCATAAAACAATTTTGTATTCGAATTGTATTATTTCTCTATAATTTCAATAAAATATACATAATTTTTATTAATTATTATAAATTGACAATAAAATATGTGTTTGGCGCAAAAAAATTAAGTATTTTAAGATTAAAATATTTAATTTGTAACCATGTATTCAAATGAAATTAAATTTCAGGGAAATGAAAATAAAAAGTACTTTAAAAGTAGGTATTTATCAATTACCTATTGTTAATTAATCATTTTTGTTGTACATCATACTATATCCATTATATTAATATCATATACTTACTTAAAATAGAATATAATACAAAATGTATATTAATTTTATAAACATAAAGTATAATTGTCTTTGGTCTTGTATACTAAAAATAATATATTTTTTATACATTTTATACACCGAAGCCTATTGACACGTTCCATGAAAACCAATCGATATTTAATAATAATATGTGGATTTTAACTTAAGCCGTCTAGAATAAGTACTTTGATATAAATGCATGATATTCATTTTGCACTTGACCTAATTATATTTTTCATCTAAATTATACCCCATTACTGTACCATTTTGAATTTATGTATAACATAAAATTACAGGTACAATTATTATATCAAATACAATTTGTACATTGAATTATTTTTGTGTGTTAATTGTATTATTTAAAATATCTAATATACTTAGTTAAGTCGTGTATTATTATTATTGTTACAATTATTTATTATTTTCTGTCAAGTTTCACATTGATCCAGAAATATTATCATGTTTATGACTCAAAATTATTGCTTATCTCGAAGTTATGAAATTATACAACTATTTCAATATTATGAATTAAGAACATCGTTCAAATATAATTTAAATTAGAGATTAAACATAAATACTTTATTAATAGTTAAGTTTAAGTACACACATTTTGTAACAACTAAAGTTTCCAGTACAAAATTTGATAACATATTTTGTAAATTCGTGAAAGAGGAAAACGCATTCACTATTCGTCATTATTATTTGTATTTTATGAAGTCTAAGATAACTCAGAACAGATTGTTTTACAAAGAGATATCTTAAGTTATATTAAAATTACAATTTAAGAAAAGTTCATAGGCATACATAAGTCATGTTTATCAAAATTAATAATTATTATGATAGATGGAGGGTTATTTTTAATAAATATCAATATAATTTATTCATGTGATTGTAAATTGTAATGGTTTATAGAAATTATAAATGTTGTTCAATAAATTTATGCTTAATATCAATGTTTTTTAGAAATAAGAATATCGGATTCATTAAATAGATTAAAGGTTAAACTTTTGTTTAAGGTATTGAATAAACTTTTTTAGTATTTTGCAGTACACCTTACATTTGATAATTTTAATATGCTAGGTACTTATGCATCACTACTATAATCTTTTTACTTAAATGCAAATTTAATATTAATCTAATTATTTTATTTAGTTTTCATCGAAAGTAAAGCCGTTTCATAATATATATATATATATATATACCATATGTATACATTAAGTTTTTAATTTAACAATTTAAAATTAAATAAATATATAAAATACCTAATAAAATGATGTAAAGTTTAAGTAAAACTTAGATATTTATAAAACTATACCATAGTTTATTAAGCAAATCCATTGAATAAAAAATTATATTACATCTTTCTAGTAAATCGTTGAACAATTTTATTATTATAGTAGTATCCAAGTTAACACACTTAAATTATATCTTAATTTACTATATTCGTTTTTTAATACGAGTACCTATTATCGAAAAATACACTATTAAATAAAACCCAAACGTTTAAAATAAGTACAAACAGGAGTAGAAGATAAACTTGTTCTTAGTGATACCATCTCTTTACTAATTTAATTTTGTATATTTGTATTTATATTAATCAAATAATATACATGACTATTATGCAGATATTTGTGCATTTCGTCATTATTGTTATTGATGAATTATTCAATCTTTATATAATGATGATAATTTGAGATGACGGGGAGTGTTTTTGGAAGTGTGCAAGATGATTATCAACAAGAGTTAGTTTATCATGACTATGATTACAAATCAACATACACACTTATTGTGAATGAAAACTAAACGATAATTAGGTATGTTATTATTTGCATTTAAAATTTGAGATAAAAAAAAAAAAAAGAAAAATATTTATTTATTGTTTATATTGCATTGTTGTAAACTGGATAAAAATTATTACAGATAAATCATCTAAAATTATATTTCAACTGTATTAAATGTTTGTAAGCAATACAATTGTGTAATTCATTGAATTTGTATCGGGAAATATATTTTCAAGAAAAATATAACAAATTAATACACTCGTATTATATACATATATTTATGATAGTTTTAAGAAAATATAAAATAAAACATTTTAATAATATTGGGTTTTGTTGTGAGAAAAAACGTAGTTGAAAATATGCAGTATGTACACCTAATACTCAGATACGTCAACTTAACTACACGTCATAACAAAGTGTTGAAAATATCAAATTAAAAAAAAAAAAAACATGTATCAAATGTTAAACCCATTATTTGTCTTAACAATTATTATTTAAGTAGTAATAATTACATCTTAAATTTTTCATATTTTTTTTATTGCGTGATTTTTATTTTTAACATGCTCATTGTTTTATATTTTTAATTTTATGAAACTCAAATTGAGTTCATAATAATACATATTATTTATTGTGAATTCAAAAAAATATTTTTAATATTTTTAATATCGAAAATAAGTGCTTTGGCTTTCTGATAATCAATACTATATAAATAACATTAAAACTTCTGTATACATTTCTAACTTAAAAATAATATCACAAAATATATAGTTGTGAATTGAACGTGTTTTATTTATGTAACTTAATAAACGCCGCCTATATTATGTCAGTGTTTCCGAATCGCGTGCATGGTGATATTGCGAAAAAATTGATTTGCACGAAATACAAGTAACATAATGTTTATTATTCAATAAGAATGCGCAGAAATGTACACAGCAAAACATTTCACATTAAATACGTACAAGTAAATATAAAAATAATTGTCTACCTATCAATTTTTATTTTCCGTTTAATCGACCTAGGTTTTAATTATTATATATTATTCAATTTGTATTATTTACGTATTTATAAAATTATAATCAAACCTAATTGCCATTCACTAATCTATTCCCATTCGTAAACCATTATTACAGACTACAGTATACCGAATTTACTTGCTATATTTACTATATTGTACAGAACATTAGAACATTTTATGCACAGTTCGACAAAACCCGGTCATTTTTTCTAACGTTTACAAATACAGTTCAAAGTTGTCACAAAAAATACGCACACATAACTCAGCTCTGTTGAATAACATCCGTGTACGCAATTGGTTGTTAATAAATATTGCTAATTTTTTTGGTACACAATTTTAATGTTAAAAATACGGAAAGACTTATTTTTAAAGAACTTAAATTTGTTTTAGTTATTTAATTAATATTCTGTGATGGTATCAACTACAATTTTTTTAGAAAAAAACTATACTTTTTATTAGTTAAGTAGAAGTTTTATTTTTATATTATTTTACTGACTTATTTTATCTAAATTAAAACGATTATTTTTAAAATTATTAATCCTTATTGGAAATATCCCCACTTAATAAATTCATAGGTATATCGAGCAATTCACAGTATTATTATATTCATTTATCACATTCATATCAAGTTTAAAATTTTAGAGATTGTATAAAAGTATAATTGAAAAAAAAAAATTAAAAATTAATATTCATGTTTTAAAATTTAATATTTTAGAATTTAAACTCGTTTTTTTCGTTTAGTGCCCTAGTGTTCTATTATGTTTAATACGTAGGTATCTACATTGTTGAAAATAAATTATTTAGAAATGTATTCAAGCGCCATAAATTACAATAACATTTTAGGCCAACAATCAATCATTTGTAATAGAAATATAATTATTTCATTATTTTTATTACTCGTTGTATTATATAATGATAATTACACGTTACACTCTACAAATGAAAAATTTTGAAAATAATAATTGAGATATTTAAGTGTAGAGTACACATATAAACAAAAACTGGTAATATAAATCTGTTATTTAATTAACACCATAAAGAAATTAAATTAATAAAACCAAAATGTAGATTTTATTATTATTAAATTAATATAACCTATCAGATCGCATCCTTCACGAATATATTATTTTATTTTATTACGTATAATATGTACGTATATCCTATTTATTAATTGGTAGGTGCTACGATTTAAAGTAATTTAATGGCTATCAATAATTTTTCTATGATAAAATGCTTTAAAATTGATATATGAAGAGACTATTTAAAACAGCTGTAAAAATAAATTCTATAGCTCGTATTTAAAAATGTAGAACTAATTGTATACTATTTTACACTGTATATCTATAACCGTTAGTTTATAGTCCATTACGAATTTATTATTTGAAGCGTTATATATTAATTGTTACTTGTGATTTTATATATTACCTTACTAGAAGCCGATAGGAAAAAAAATACTGATATATCTCTATATCTGTGTAAGTACTTACAAGATAAACTTGAATTTATTTTATTTTTTCATTTTCGAGTTAACCAATTCCTCGAAATTTTTAATTTTATAGTGTGAATAAATTAATTTTAACAATAGGAAGTTCATAGACTTGAATAAATGTTTTTCGACGATTAATCAAATAAAATAGAGCAATTGATTGACAGAATTTTTAGGAATATATATAAAAACTTAATACTACGAGTATGGTATTTACTACATATCCTATAAAAGTATATAGGTATTTTTAAAATTAACATTTTTGTTAACCATAAAACTGCGTTATATAATTTATACTAATGACATAAAAATTTAAAAAATATCTATGTAAAAAAGAATTGGTTATGTAAGGATCTTCTGAATCTAACCATCTTGATTACTTAGATTTTTTGAATAAAAACATTTAATATGTATAAAATAATTTTGTGTTTTAATTTTTTTATATGCTCAGTAAGGCTTATAATATAATTTCTTTAAATAATATGAAATAAATATATGAATAATAATATTATAAAATGTACAAAATAATTTAAACAAATATAGTAAAATTAAAACATAGGTACAGTTACATAATTTAATAATATAAAATTACCTTTTATATTTTTTGTTATTTGTATGTAATATAGTGAACTAACACCTGTCGTTAATTCTCATTCACTGTTTATTTTTATTGCTTAACTTACGTTCTGCATTTCATTTGTTGAATCATACTTCCCGCTTAAATTTATACTGTAATATCAAAATGTTAATGATATTATTCTAAACTATGACATAACACTGGAGAGAACAGCTAGTGAAAATACTCTTAAGGTAGTAATATTGCCACATGGTTCTTTTTAAATATTATATGACATTATAATAAAATCGTAGGTATCATAAAATCGTATGACTATGTTATACCGTACCACTTTTAATATTATCAATGTAGAAATTAAAATATAATTCAATAAGTAACACTATGAAAATTTAGCTTGATAAAATTTAGTAAGACCCGTTGTTACAGATGGAAATTTATATTTATGTTAAGCACTTTTACGTGTAATGATCAAATGTGAATAATATGAGAAGTCGTAAGTTAAAAAGAAAAATAATAATAATACAAAAAAATTAAGTTTAAATGCCGTTCAGCTAAAATATTGCGTTCGAGTAGTAACCCATGACGTTGAATAATCAACAGGAAAAAAAAATCGAAAAAAACATTTTCTTTCGTAAAATTAAATTTCATTAGACGTCCACGCTTTTTGACATTATAATATGACAAGGGTCTTAAGCTATCGTTAGTTTCGACTCGAAGACAATAAGCACGAAAGTCTTAGCACTAAAGCCTCTTACACTTTTTGCGAATTTATAATGTAATATACTTAAATATATCTTTTAATAATTTAACTGAAATTAAATTGACACTATGGTTGACCAAGTAGTTTTTAAATCTATAAATTAAACTTTGAAATTATAATACGTGACGATAAAACGAGTCTTTAAATTAAAATAAACTTAATTACTTAGTGATAGTATTTAAAAATTTAAAATAATAGTTTCATGAATTTAATAAATCTGTATCTATTATGATTTTAATGATTTTTCTTTAATATTCTTCAATATTATTATAGTGACTTAATAATACTATATAAGTGTTCAGAATAACTTAAGACATTTAAATGTTTCCATTGTCACAGTAACTTATCACTCATTATTATTTATTACAATTCAATCGTTTATAATTCTCTGTGTTTTTCTAACAATAACAAAAATTGTAATCATCTTTTTAGTTTTCTAACCAAATAAAATATAAATTCAAAGTTCAACTGTTTGTTTTGTTTAGTTAATTGTTTGAATACATTTCATTAGTATTTGGCTAATTAATTTAATCAGTAACATTTAATTATTTAACTGGGCGTATATTATTCATAAATACTTCTTTTACAAATATAGATAATGTTCGTTCAGCATAATCAACTGCGTGTTGGTAACTTAAAAATTAGAGTATTATAATACATTCTTAAACTAAAAGACGGGAAAATGATTTATATTTATATATTGATTTTTAAATTTTTTAACTGTAGTATTTTTGAAGATACAAGTGATTTGTTGATCGTGGAGCAATCACAAAATTAATTAAAATCTTTTTTATGTCGGCTAAACAAATCAGCACTGAAAGTTGGACTCCATATTATTTAGAAAAACAACGGAAACTTAGTCGTAGAGAGACGAGATACCATGAGATTATATTCAACACTCAATGTCAATAATCGACATTTAAAAAAAAAAAAAACTTAACAATTTAAATACCTATAGGATCTATACTGTTAGAAAAAAAATACAATCGTAAAATAAATAGGGTCAACAATTTAGTCAAGCCTCTATGGTTTTGCGAAATTGCTTTGATTACGATGACTTTTAAAGGATTTAAAAATACAATTACATATCACATTATACGATGTGTAATTTATTGTAGTAACAAGATGTGGCTATTAAGGAATAGTAATGAATGAAAACTCTTTGATCTGAAAAAAAAATAATGTGACATTTTTTTGACCTGAAAAGGATATTGTAAGACGCTAAATAGTTAGTGAAGAATAAGAAAAAACGACGAATTAGAAACGCTCTTCCATAAACCTAGTATACTGGAAACGGTTTATGATAAAAGATTACAAAGGGCTAGATATGCTTGACGTAGTCAAAACCCATTCATACGCATAGTAATAGGAGAAAATCCTGCTGAAAAAATACGGCTAGGGAAAATCACATCTGATATGAGATCTAGTAAAATCATTAAGAGGAGGTTTAGACTAGAAGATACAGACATCGGATAAAGAAAACTGGAGGCAAAATTGGATGTCGGAATGGTCTTAGTGGCTGAGTTAACCGAAGACAGAAAAGTATTAAAGACAACTTGTATGGCGTCCTCTTATTAAATAATAGCATTTAATAATAGATTTTTTATCCAAACGATTTTGAAAATATTTAATTCAACTGCTTATAAATAGCTCAAGTAAGTTTAAATGCCTACATAATATCTGAAAAGTAAGTAAATATTAGGTTAAAAGTATAAGTTACCAAAATATTTATTTGAGAACGAGTACAAATGCTGTGTTACGTAATAGACTCATGAATTAGACTATTTTTAGTGGATACAGTAAATAAATAATAATAATAAAAAAAAATATGATACAAATGAATTACAAATTCGCAAATAAAGAGATTGTTGAAACGTAGTTACTCGTCAACCATTTTATGTGAAATATACACCTGCTTTATATTCACCCGCCTTTATCATTTATAAATAAACGTTTATATGTTGCATATACATTTTTGAAAATCAAAACTGGAGCGTGCACTGCACACACACACACGCATACACGTATTTTCACTTCAATTTGTTAAACAATGAATTGATGAAATACATACAACAATAGCTCACGCGTTACTACCTATCTTGTATAACGAACGATGATAAAACATAATTATTAATATTTCGCTCGAGAAATAATAAAATGACGCGTTACCCTTCAACCAGGTGCCATAGTAAATACAACGAGTAAATACACGTTTTATAAAGATACAATCTTCTTCGTGAAAAAAATAAATCTTTTTAGTTTTCTGTTGTTTTCTCATGGCATTCATTTTAAAGGCGAAGATCTTTTTTTTATTATTTACTAATATCGTCACGTCTATATTAACGTTGCTCAAATCGTAAAATACATTTTATTTTTTCTTAATAAAGTCATAAATGATGACGGTTCACAAGTCATAATATGATTTTGCTATCAGAACGAACTAACACTGACATTCATCATGTAATATAAATCATAGTGATAGCCCCCTTATAATATATATACTATATTGTTTTACAGTAAAAACCTAAAATTGTATTTTATTATTTATATTTATTATGTCCACACCAGAGTCTATACTTTTCTATTACTCTCTAGTTTAAAATCATTTGGAATGCAGGACATTTGACACTTTTATAAAGAAATTAATTAAAAATATCAATATTAATACTATATTATAGATCAAAGATTCAAATTAGAGAAAGATATTCAGAATGTCTCATTTTTAAATTTAAAAATGTATTGTCTTTTTTGAACATATCAAATTATAATTTTAATAAATATAAGACTAGTAATTTTTTTTTAGAAAATTTTAAGAAACATGTTGATTTCACATTTTACTTTCAAAATGTTTACGGACATATTTTATAGTTTCTCGAAAACAACCACAAATCCCTAAGGTAGATTGTTACATGACTTGCGTCCTATTCCATAATAATTTATTATATTATACGTAATGTTATAATGAGGTAAATTGTTCAGATACAGTGTTACTATAGTTCAAAACATATAGGTACTTATAAATCATATCCCTTAAAATTAAAAAAAATACAAAAGAGCTTTAATTTCGAAAATTCTATTACGTTTTTAAAATGTTTGCAATTCAGTTATTAGTAGTTTTATAATTTATTACAACTTGCAATAAATAATAATTATTTAATTATATTTAAAAATAAATATTTTGTGTCTAATGTATGATCCATTGAAGTTTATTAAATTATTCTCGTAATGTTAATTATTTTAAATTATTAATACATTATATATAGGTAAACATTTTTAGAATGTATATTTAAATTAAGTCAAATAACACAAAAATATTTAATTCACAAATATTTTAACTTATAAAAAAGTATTATAAGTAAAATTATTTATGTGAATGCCATTTAAACTACGTAATGTATAGTTTTTTTATATTTTATTTATATTATGTTTTATATTATTACCATTGATAAATGTTTATACCTAATATAATTAAGTATTCTTAATTTATTAAAAAAAAAAAAACATATTCATAAATTTCTATTGGTAATATTATCATGGGGTAAAATACATAATATATATATTTTGTATTTTAAAAACAAATTAGTTGAGTTATTGTTATTATATATAAAATTATGTATTAAAGTTAAGTGGTCTATATATGTAGTTTAAAAAAAATAAATATTTTTAATTGATTTATATGGTACTTTTGAGATGAAATATTTCAACATTTTTTAAATGTATAAAATTTAATTGCTTTTTGAATATAATACAGGTATGTTTATCGGTATATGAACAATATAACATTTATTTCTAGGAATTAACTACAATAATGGATTTAAAAAAATAAGTTATAATGACTAGCACTTAGTCAATCAATCAAAATAAAGTTTAGAAATGGAATTATTGAATTTTTAAAACATTAATGTAGTTGATTACTGTTAAACAAAAAAATATTTATTTATTCAATAATATTTTTTAGGAACATAACCATTGTAAGTATGAAAAAAAAAATAATAATGCAATCATAACATTACACAAATGTATGCCAAATATTTAAATATTTAATATAAAAGCTCTTAGTCATAAACCGGTAACTAGCTAAGAATATCTTTTAAAAAAAAAAGTCATGAAATATTTTGTTGAACATTCATCATTATTCTATGACATTTAATACCAACATAGATATTAAGTACCTATATTATAAAAGTAAGTATTAAATGACTATATCAGCTTACCGACTCCATAATAAATATCAAATCATTCCATTTTTTACTTGTAAAAGTTATAACTATAAATAATAATAATGAGTATTACTAAAAATGACTATAAATAATTAATTATAATTTAATCACAAGAAATCGATGAAACATCTTACTCAATTCTTAACTTGAACATTATGTTATCTGTAAGCGGTCAATATATCTCAAGGTCATTTTCACTAAGAATAATCATTACAATCATATATTCTTACTCTAGTAAAATTACTAATTAACACAGAATTTTCAATGTACACATCACTGATAAAGTTTTTGTTGGGAGATCCCTCCGTAAAATAATTCTAAATTAATATTACTCCTGAAAACAATATCCTAGGGTTGTACGTCTAACAATACTCCTTAAGCCCATATGCCGGTCACATACGATCACATTTTCGCACAGAGAAATGTTAAAACATTCGAATTTTGTATAATATAATGACATTTTTATACTGAAAATTATTAATTATTTTACGTAAAATGTGCTTATTTTATTTACAAATTTATTAATTTTTGTAATGGTTTAAAATATTATTAGCAATACATTTTTAAAATACTTTACATTATTGAATATAGGATTGAATTAGTTGAAAAAGATTAGTTTAAATTATAGATTCAATAAATATATTATTATTGCTTTATTGAATATGTATAAGGATTTATTTTAGAAGTTTATAGTAGTTTATAGTATTTCATCTTAATTTAAAATATTGTTGGTAATCAAAAAAAAATGTATTCGATAAGCAATAACTGATGGGTTTATCCCACGTTGGACAAAAAAGTGGATTTTTTAAAGTAACAAAGTGTCCTTGTATGAAACAAATGTGCTTTATTGTGTAGTTAAATATAATTTCATTTTTTCTGGTTATTATAACTAGTTTGATCTATAGTAGAATAGATAATTTATTTATTGTTTTTTTCTTCTTTAAATTGTCTATTTGTTTTGACAGTTAATAATGTGATTGGATTTATTTTAATGTTGTAAATCTTAGTCCAATATTATTAAATACATATATTTGTAGCATTCATGTTCAGCAAAATACTAACGTAGAAATATTTTTAAAATAAATAATAGTCTCGAGAGTATTTTATACATATTTATAAAAATGATTATTATTGTTATAAATTTTTAATCGAAAAAATTAATTTGGTTATTTGAAAATTATAGTCTTTATTTAGTGCTTAAAGTATAACATAAGTATACTAACTATGTGATATATACATAAATATAGCATAAAATATATTTTAGTAAGAAATTAATTATTCGATAAATTTAATTTTCCATGTGACCCTACAAATAATAAGAATAAATTTAAATTGTACTATAAAAAGATTTTGAATATAATATCAACCTAACCTAACCTTGAATATAGAAAATTAAACATGTGTAAGACATGTTTTTGTTATTTTTGATAAAAAAAAAAAAAAAATTTAAAAATAATTGTGCAATAGATTTTTTGAAACTATATATTTTATGATTAAATCTACGAGTAGAATTTGAAGAAAAATATATCTTGATTTCTATAGTATTCTGTTTTACAATTCTCGTTTGACAAAGCTCTAAAAAGAGTGATGAAAAAAAAATCAACAATAAATAATACATAAAAAAAACAGCTATTGAAAAACATTTTGAAATGATTACTTCACAAGAAGAAACTGAATATGGAAATTGAATCTTCTATTATTCACTGTTGTGAGATTTTTTTTGCAACAGTTTTAAAAATATAATTAGGTTGTATAAAAAAAAATAAAAATCACGAAAACATAAGAGTAGCTTTGTTTACATTGAAAGTATGTATAAATAACTAATATTGTATAAAGTATAATAATTTTGAATTCAATTTTTCTTAAAAAAGTTTACAATTAAATCGAAAATCTAAAAGAAAAAACCCATTCATCATATTGTAATTTTTTTACATCTAAAATTTTCATCGAAAGTAATGTATATTTTATGATGATGTACATTGAACTTCTCAGATTTATTAAAACAATTTTGCATACATTTATTCGATATTTTTAAGTTTCTGTAAGAACAAGTAATGATAGATCTTGCATTAAATATCAAACTATATAATTAAAAATAAATAAACATAAAAAAAAAAAATGTTAGTTAAAAATTTGAAAATTTCTAATTAATATAAATGATAGAATAAATTAGTCTTAATATTTTAAAATGGTATAATACACGATATAGAATAATTTTAATAATTAATGATTATGTTTCTACGTTAATATTTTTTGATAACAATAAAAATAATGTTTTAAGATAAATTGTTATTTAATGTGTAAATACTCAATGTTGGTCATTATTAAAAGTTCTAACGCTCATAAAGATTAACGTGGCCTAACATTAAACATTTTTGTTTAATTATAGTTAGAATAAATTATGAATATATTTATATTCATTTTCAAAACGTTATGAATAAGCTTAAAATTTGTATAAATATTAATACAAAAATTACGGTTATAAGAAATTTTTTAAGAAATGTGGTATTATATTTTCAATATTTTTAACCGAGTAACAAATATTTTATTAACGTAAATGGTATACAAAAATCAAAATTTCCAAGTCTATAGATCGCTAAAGGGTTAAAATATTTTGAAAATAATGTCATATTTAGAATATAATAATTAAAGTTTTAGAAAATTATTATAAACATATTTAATATAAATTTCAAATATCTAAGATTATTGTTTTCAGATTTAAATAGACAAAATAGATTTTGTTAATAAATTCTAGTTTTATTTTAATTTATATAACAATAAATTTAATTTTACGAAGTTTATTGTATTTTAGAAATATTATATACCTACTTAAAAAAAAAAAAAATTGACGACGCCAATTTTGTTTCCGTACTACTTATATATGTCCTATACATTCTTGTGATTCATAGCTATTTATACTCTTCAAAGGTTATAATACTGTACTCAATAATAATATTTGTTAAGATAATTTATTTTTAACAATAGAAATTGAAAATGTTTCTAAGAACTCAGTCGTCGTAGTCAGCAAAACACGGCCGTCGAAAACTGTACATAGAAAATAATTTGAAATTGGTTGACTTAGATAGCAAGCAAAATATTAGTACCTAAAAGTAGTTGACAAGAGTGCATATTTCTAGACATATTGTTACTGTGTGTATATTGGTAAACGAAATTTGAAAGTTTATGATTTGTTGAGGTTTCCTGAAAGTTTGTAACTTGACTATTATTAGAAAATTCTAAAAACATTTTTATGATATAAATATGACTTTTTTATCTTGTACAACCTATGCCGCATACATAATACATATTATATTAAAAACAAGAAGAGAAACAACGTTATAATATTTATAAAACATACATCACTGACGATGCAATCTCTAAAACAAACAAGCAAAATCGACGTAAAAATGAACAATTTAAGTTGATATTAAACATTTTAAACACAGGTCACATGTAGCTGCATAAATTATCCGTATGATGATATTTAGGATTTAAACCCACCACAATAATGAACATTTTTTATGGTAACAGTTTAAGGAATATGTATTAAATTTATTCAATATAGTACTGACGCAGATATATGACAATATTGTTAGTAATTTTTTCCATATAAACGCTAACGTGCATTGTATTATTCTGTGTAAATAACCATAAATGGAGTTTCACGAAGGCGTCCAAAAAATGACCCTTTTTTAATGTTCTAAGTACGTCTGAAATAAGGTGTCCACCCGAGTGCGTCCAAAAAAAAAAAATCATATTTTGACATACTCCTAGTGCGTCCCAGTTCATTTAGAATTACCCGGGTTCCACAACAAGGAGGTTACTGACTTATACTTCAAAAATATTTTTTTGTTTTTTATTTATGATAATATATTTTGTTTTAGCTTACACCCTTGAATTTGGGTGAGCGTGTTAATTATTTTAAATGGTTTTTTTTTCAGTATATTCATATAGGCTGGTTTATAAATGCCATTCTTTCTTTTGACAAAATCTAGTCTTGATATTTTATTATTTTGAAATTGATTTATATATTGTCTTCAATTCACGAAATTTTCTTGCAAGTGAACTGAAGATTTAATTTAATATTATTTTCAAATATGTCTGCGGACGCACTCAAGCTATTCATTGTAATTTGTTAACGAGATTACGGATGCATTCGGGCTATGAGAAAGGTAACAATTAAAAAGTGGACGCAATCGAGATAGAATTACTTCGTAACACAACATTTTTAATATGAGTTTCAAATAAAAGCATTTTTTCTTCAATTATTATTTACTTTTCGATATTATTTTATGAAATTATTTATAAGCACATACGACCAAAAATGAGAATTATTACAAACAAATTTTAGTTTTGATATTTTATGTTTGATTAATATATTATCTAAAATTACATAACGATTATATTATTTTTTTTAAAACTATGAATAATATTAAAAATTATGTTATTTTCAAAAGACTATGAATTATTCAAATGAAAAATAAAATCATTTAAAAAGACTAAATTAATACCTAAAACTAATAGTTTATTGGCTATCATAAAAATATATAATATATATGAGTTTTGATTTATGCATTCATTTTAATTTATAATATTATGTACTCAAATTTAAAAGGATTTCCTTAAAATAATTTTAAATATTTACCACGATCTGTAAATTTATCTATATACCTATATTTGGTATGCATAAAAAAAATAACTTTTAAAAAATACGTATTTAAAGTTACAATAATAAAAACATTTAATTCAATTACTGATAAAAATTAAGTCTTCATAATTATTAAACAGGCCTGTACAATGCGTTTATTATAAGTAATTATGTATATTTATTAAAATATGTTTATAGTTGTTGGTTGCATAATATTGTCAATTTTTCTAGCTATTTTCTTTGAAATTTGGCATTTTTATTTTTATTTTTATTTTTTTTTTAAGGCTAGTAAAAGAGTATATATAAATTGCTGACATTACATTGAAATTGAATGGTATTTAATTATTATTTTTTCATTTTTTTTTTTTTTTTTTTTTTTTTTTTTTTAATCTATGTAGGTAAGTTTAATGTAAAAATGATGAATTAAAAAAATAAAAAATAAAAAATAAAAAAGATATGTTTAATCTTCAATTGATTGTAAACATTACAATTTAAAATAAATACTTGTATATTTTTTTACCTTCTGTAGATTATGTTGTGCTCATAGTATAATAATCCCTGTATTATGGTTTATCAGTTTATTTTTGTTAAATCTATTAAAAGCATATATTTTTGTATTTAGAAACTCTAGAATCATAATTTGCTTATAGATACTTATATCAAATACATAGTTTTTCCCGTAATTTATTTTTAAAATTATAGTTTCATTGAACACCAGTTTTTCGTATTTATTATATTAAATATATAAGTAAAATAATAATACATCTTTATAATTTTTATACTTAAAATATCCAATACCATATTTAATATAACCTTATAAGTTAAAAAAAAATTGTAAAAATATAATTAAAATGTGTATCTAAATAATTATCAAACATTACGATCACAATTTTATTAGTATAAACCTTATATATTTTTGGATATTTAAATCAAATATTTACAGAATCTGTTTAATTTAATTTAACGGTTCGTTTGAAAAAATATTTCTATCTATATGACATCCGATAAACGTACGTAATTTCGCAATAATTTCTTAATAACTTTTGTATTTTTGTTAAGTCAAATATACCTGTTTGTTTTTTTTTAATGTTAAATTTTATAATTAATTTTATTCTAGAAGCGATGTAATGTGTTGCATTATAAAAACATGTTTGTTGGTATAATTGTATAATATTATATTTTTCTTACATTTTAAAGAACTTTTAAAATAATTAAATAATAATGACCAGTTCAAAGTACTACACTGATTCGATTTTAAATTTTAAATTTATTACTCCTATTACTTATAATTAAAGCGCGGATTTTTATGCACTTAAAAGTATCGAAATATGGCATATAATATGCAGTAAAAATAATGAAAATATGCAGTCAAAATTATGAAAATATGCAAAAATATACAAAAATTTTTTATTTATTTAAAATTTACAATAAAACTTATAATAATTAATTACTTAAATACTTAATAATAAATAATTTAGGAAATTTTCTAAACTTAATTTATTTTTAAAATTGTATTTATTATTAAAATTAATAATCATATGCATTTCAAGTTTTTCTTCTGTGAAGTTGTATCATTTATCGATTAACATATTTTTAAAGACTGAGAACGAACGTTTGACGTCAACCGAAGTTATTGGGGCATATTTGAAGCAACTTAGTATTGTCGGATCTTGATAAAGATCTTCAAGATGAACGTTTTCACTTAATAACAGTGAATTAATTTTTCGTAGAATTTTCAGACCTTCATTTTTATTGGAAAGCTCGTTTAATTTTGTTGTAAGTGTTACACCTTTCAATCCAGGAATAGAATGCATTTTTTCTTTCGTTTCGTCAATTATTGAAAAGCTTAGATATAAAGTCATATTTCGAGTTTCCAGTTTTTTTTATGACTATTTTTATCACTAAAAATGCCAAATGAATAGATATAAATTTTAAATCATTCTACTTGACAAAATATTATCCTATACATTTTTTTAAATTTTCGCTTCAATATGCAATAAATTTTGAATTTTGTCAAAATATGCAAAAATATGCAATAACCTTCAAATATGCAGAAATATGCAAAAAAAAATTTCACCATTAGCTTCAAATTATGATAATTCATGGAGATAACTGACAAAAATCCAAAAATATTAAAAGGAAAAAAATATGCAATGGCATAGAAATCCGCGCTCTACTTATAATATAACCTATCTATTACCTACAGCTATCATTTTTCCGTTACGATCATTGTATTGGTCTATATTTAGGCCGTAAACCAGCATGAACAACCTATATTTTAAACGTTTCATCTTTAACAATTGTGCACAGCAGCTACGTTTTTTTCTTTAAATCTAAACATATTAATCTCAATAAAAATGTTCTTTTAGATAAACTACTCTTAAAACAAATTTTTATTTATAGTATATAAATATGAAAAGCTGCAAAATTCTCTAACAATCTACATACTTTCATCAAATAACTTAAACTTTATTCTTTATATATATATTATAAATAATATTCTCCATGAAGATTATTTTATCCCATCAGTACTTATAAAACATTGCCAAGACATTTTACAAACATTTGTATTCCAATATTTCTAAAACTGTTGTAACTCTTTCATCTTAGAATTGTTGGTTTTCAATATTCTTGGTGACCTCAAAAGACGCCTAAAATTAACATAGTGCTTTGACTTACTGAATGATTAACCTTTCCTATTCCATATCACAAAGTTCAATCAAACTGAAGTCGTCAGAATTTGTATTATGTAGCTACTAATTAATTTGGTCTTATTTTATATAAACTTATACACATAATTTGTTTTTATTGTTAAAATAAATTTAAAAATTGTTAAAAAAAAAAAAAATTGTGTTACATACAATTTCTTTTGTATAATTCATGCTTTATTTTCAATACCTAACCGAAAAACTGAATAGTAATAGTAAAAAAGTACCGTTGCAAAATAATATAAATGAAACAGATTCTTGGAACTACTCGCTCGATATCAAACATTATATGACTGAATGCCTTTCTTTTTTTTTCTAACGTTTATGTAGAAATAATACATGAGCTGGTTTTTATATTATTTTCCAAACTTAATATTTTTCCGATTTAATTATGTACTCATACACTCGTATTATGAGTCATGATAATAGTGATTATTTATATGCGAGTTATCTTACATACTATTTATTATTTAAGATTTAATCATTTTTAAAATAGTAAATTATTTGTTAACAAATTATAGTAACGTTTTAAGAATTATTTAAGTACCTACTATATATATTTATATCTACATTAATGCATATTATAATATTAGACAGTTTGACTTAAAAACATATAAGGTGAATATATTTATAGATATTAGACAAATGGATAATAAATTATAACAATTGGATGAATAATAATTTGTCTTACATAAAAACCATGAAATCAACATGCAAAATGTTAATCACATTAGGGTATACTACGCATATGCAATACCCAAATACTATTTTTGTGAACTATGTGCATTTTATTTAAAATCAGTACCAGGTATAGCTCAATGAGGTAAAATAATAAAATGTATACTTTATATCTTTATACTTAAATATTATACGCATTTTAATCACTGGTATAAAAGAATACATTTGTGTAAGTAGGAGCTTATATTTTTTCAGTTCAGCATTTACATTAATATATGTACTGCTCCTTCTCCATCCTAAATTAAGTTCTCGAATTTGTTTATTTATAGTTACATACATTTTTTTTAAATTTTATTTAATTCTAATTTGACAATTGTATTATTAAAGATAAAACTACGAAAACCAAATAAAATTACTAAGGAACAACTCACAAAAGAAGAGTATGGCGATCCATAACCAACGCTCGATTAAAATATGTAATTTTTTTAAATATTATATTTCATAATTTTTAAACCTCTAATTTAAAAGTGACCTGTGTATCCAGTTATTTTAGTTTATAATTGATATAGTGTGGTCTATAAGTGAATAATGTATATTTCCACAATATTTATATAGCACCTGGTACTCGGAAATAATATCATATATCTGTACAAAATATATGCACTGGCATATTATTGCTCATTGCTATTGTGATAATATTAACAGTTAGCTTCTTATACAACAAACATATAGTTTATAGCATAATATTATATTATTTACATTTTTGTGTTCCAACAAAAATCGATTTACTAATCCCTCCATTTATGGTAATATGAATATTAAATATAAAAATATTATATCATTTAAAAAGAAACGTTATATTGTTTTTGAAAACTTTAAATATTTTTTTTAAATTAATATGCATTCAAATTTACTGTAGATGTTTAGCTATATTTACAATGTACATACATGGTTATATATATATATATATATATCAAATAATTCAAGTTCTACTCGAAAAACAAATGAGATTTAAAATATAGTCTTGAAATGGACAACAGTAATCAATCACGACATTTTAAGTCTAATCGCTGACTTGTCATTAATTAATAATGAATTTAAAATCGGTATCAAAAATGAACTGATTAAACAGCTGCATTGTACAGAATTTATACTATATTAGATACCTTTATTACCATAGTTCAGTAAATTTTAATATATTAAGGTTTTATAGTATGTTATTATCACTATTTAATACATACTTAATATTTATAAATAAAAAAGCGTTTTTTACATAATGCATATCATTTACTTAAATAAACTATTTTAAAACTATATTAACTTAAACGTTCCTAATGAACAAAATATACTTCAGTAAATTTACTTTAAATTAATTTGCAAATGTTAATTACTTAAAGTTTTGTGTTAAAATAGATTAAATTTAATAA
>NW_020271303.1:1225441-1587104 GCF_002803265.2 Melanaphis sacchari
GTGTTTTCATTTTAAGCGCAGTTTTATAGTGGCCCGTTTTGATGATATATTATTATGTATTATGTGTTTCTTTAAATCCGCGTGAAATTTGTTTACGAGACAGATAACACACACGAAAACAACGATAATCGCTCGTGCCGAATGCACTAACACAGTAATATATTACAATATAAAATCACAACGTATTAAATTTGCAGACACATTTTTGT
Organism: Melanaphis sacchari; assembly: GCF_002803265.2. NCBI lineage: Eukaryota > Metazoa > Arthropoda > Insecta > Hemiptera > Aphididae > Melanaphis > Melanaphis sacchari. Next base: position 1,225,651 of record NW_020271303.1, read on the forward strand.
CCGCCTGTCGAAACTAATCCATTACACTTGAAAACGTCACTGCGCTGTAGTGTATATTATATCCGTAATATCATTAATTAATTGTTTGTACAAATGAGATACTCCATGCTCGCTCACGCGCTTTACTGATTGACTAACAGGATGATTAAATAAGGAAACATTTATAGAAAAGTCAAATAATTCACTTCTGTAGTAGCAGTAGTATTTTATTGGACGTGCCTAAGACGGTCGAGCGTGCAACCAACGTTATAGCGAATCTAAATTGTATTTGTGTTATAATTAAAATTGCCAACGGCAAAATTTTGTAGAGAAAAATGATAATTCCGTGACAATGTATTTATGGAAATATAAATATATATATATATATATATAATTCAATAAAGCGCAATGTTTCTCAAAAGGAGATTAATAAATTTTAAAAAAAGTCACAACAATAATAATTAACGTATAATAATTATTAAATTGATTATAACGCAGGTACAGACTATAGAGGAATAATTGTAGTCCTTACAATTTATTATTTTAAATTCATTTTAACATATTATACTGAAAATTGTTTAACCTAAAATACATTTAGTTATTCGTCCCAGTCATATTGCTGACTTGACTACGACTATGACTTGAATATATGACTTGTTTTCTCTTTATAAATATACTACGCAAAATATTTTATTCAAAAGTATTTTTAGATATACATAACTAATAATGGCATTAGTTCTTATCAAACTGTAAATATTATCAGAGTTCATCGTTTTTTGTCTTAATTTAAAACAAAATCTAGGATTTTATAATATACTCAATAATAAATAAAAAACACATATAAACGTTATAATATACTTCTATTATTTTCTATGAATTTCCTTATTAATATGTCATGTTCTTTTTTTTGTCAATTTTATTTATTCTACGTATTTTTTTATTAACTATGTAATGTTTTAAAATAGTTTTTACTTGTATGCGTATATTAAACTGTACAAATACATCATTATCATCTAAGATACCTTTCGTAATATAATTTAACAATAATATACTCAGAAAAATAGATTAAAATAAAATATAGTTATATTTCTATTCATGAAAATTATTTTTTATGCATACATATTACACACATAAAATCACAATATTATTAAGAATGTTCATAAAAAAAAATATTTTTGTATTCTCGCGAATAATTTCATAGATTTAATAAAACAAATATTGTTCTAAATACATTATTATAATGCATTTAATAAAGATAATTTAAATTTCAAATCTGTTGCATACTTATATGTAAATTCGATATGAATATTATTTTAAGCCTGGTTATAAGTTTTACATTTAAATATTAATCAATACATATATTTGCTAGATAAAACAAAAAAAAAAATGGAATTTTATAGTAACATGAGCATAACAAAAAAATTTAAGCTTTTATAGATAACATATTCATTATTTATGTTACATAAAATTTAGAAAATATTTCGGTTACCTAAATCGTCTAAAAATAAAAACAAAAATAACATATTATTCTGATAACTTATGAATTTTTTGTATTTTAGTAGATAATACCTCTTGTATTATGTTTGCTATTAACATTTTTTTTTTTTTTTTTTTATGCATATTTTAACGGTATTATGCAATAATAAATATACCTCCACGCACACCAAACTTCTTATATATAAAATTCTCCTCAAAACAATATGGACGTACGGTCTGCAGCTATGGGGTAGTGCAAAAAAAAAAACGTTAACAAAATACAAGCATTCCAAAACATTGCTCTAAGGAAATTAACAAATGCATCTCCTTACGTCTCAAATTTTTCCCTTCATTCAAACCTAAAACTAAAAACAATAGCTGAGGAATTCAAATGTTTCTATAAAAGATTCCACAACCACCTAAGCACTCATTCTATTGGCTTCTGCTACCATACCAATTAACCCCCCCCCCCCCAAGACGCCTAAGGCGCAAGTGGTGTCGTGATTTTTTATATTAAAAAAAAAAAAAAAAAATTATTAAGTAAATAATTAATAACCATAAAAAGTGTCATCAATAGCTCCTTTTATCAAACTATTTCATGTGAATGTATTTTTAGCATATATTCTTATTTTATTAATAATACAGATTGTATATTAGGTACTTGTAAAAATAAAAATAAAAAGGCATATTTTAAACTCAAGTATTAATAATTAATAATGGACATTATGAACAAATTTATAATTTAGTTTATAAAGTTGATAAAAAAATTCAAACCCATTTAATATTTCAATTATTTAAATCATAAATTATTTTTTCATTTAATTCATGTCATCTGTCTGATTTCTGGTATTATTCACATAATGCACTTTAGAAGTTCCTATTAAAACATTTAATAAAAATGTAATTAATCGTATTTCTAAAATCCATTTCAGGTCACAGGACCTAAAAAATAATTTATCTAATCTTAAAATTATTTTCTTTTATGATAGGTTTTTGCATTTTATAATAATTTCAATTTATGTTCTTAAAATGAATATAAGTCAAATCAAGTGTAAAATAAAAATGAATATATCATAATGAACCTATATTATAATATTATATTATATTACTAACATGCCAAATAGTTGTAATTATCCGCCTATATTAGCGTATCCTAGGTCTACTTTAACCTGTATGTACCAAGTCTAGATATATTAGAAATAATTAAATTTCCCTTAGCTGGGGTAAAATGTGCATAATAATATCTTTAAAAGCACAAAGATGTCTTTGAATTTTCCAGAGATTAGATAAAATTTGGGGACTTCTTAGTTATATTTGAGGTTTCTATAAGAATTTTATGTACTGATTAATAACATTTAATAAGAGCACAAGACATCTAACTGTCCAAAATCTGATAAATCCATCTAGCTGCCAGTCTAACTTAAATGTAAATTCAATTTTACATGATAATGATTAATGATAAAATAAATTTTGATCGACTTCCCATATCCTAATAATATTATAATTAACTGACGAACTCTAGCCTAGAATTTTAGTGGCCCATTTATTTATTACATAAATCAACCCATCCATTCACGATAATTGCTGATCACGCTTTTACGCGGAAGGTACAACCTGTATTATAGTTATTAATGAGTACTCATCATCATTATAACGTGTATCATACGGGTGTTAACTTATTAACTGGATCTTAAATCTATACTTAAATCTGTACTTTAAGCATTTTATTTTATAACTAAACAGTAAATTATTTCTATCGATTCCATAAACATAAAATATATAATAAATGAATTAATAACAAGAAAGTATCAAAAATATTTAATTATATATAAGTAGTTTTACGTTAAATTAGAGTTTGATTAATTATAATTAAAGAGAAAAATGTTATTAAAATATGAGTCTGGATAAATATATTATGACATCGTTCGTTACAACTTATAAACAATAATATGAGTCAATAAATAAATATTATACAAGCAATACATATGTGTAATAACTATAATATAGAATTCAGTAATCGTAGAATGCAATATTTCTGTTGGAAACGACCAAGTCATTTGTTTATAAACACTTATAGATGAATACAAATTCTTTACTAGGTACATCCAATATACATCCATAATATTAAACTTTAATGCTAAATGTTATATTGTTATACCATAAGATACTTTTATTCTTGGCAAATGAAAATAAACCTTATCTCAACACAACGCCGCAGCTAACCTTTAGTATATTATTATTATCGATACAAATTTTTAGCGAAATCTCTACTTGCCTACTGTACAAATATACCGTTATCTTTTGTGAGCCTCGGGAGTAGAACTACAGTTCGAAACACTGCGCCAATCACGACCGATAATTAGACAAAGGATTTACTCGAATGAAATTACATTTATGTCACCATGGTCCGTCACTATGTATTTGTTTCGCAAAGCGTCGAATAATGCGGTGAGTAGCAGCGCTGTTTTCTTTTATTCAAAGACAATAACGATTTTAGAAACTTTTCCGTTTACGAACACCATAGCGGTTTTCTCCACTGAAAATAAAAATAAAATAAAACGCAACTCGGCACCATTCTAACATAATATAATCCGTAAAAACTCCCAATGTAAACATAATACCAAAAACTAAATGAGACAAAGTCTACACCTGTTTTCATAATTTTTCGACTTATTTAAAATCTAAAATAAAAAATTGAATAACAATTGCTTCACTTTATATTTCTTTATATTTTTTCTTTATTACCATCAATAATACCCCGTATCTAACAATAGTATAATTTTAGAGCGCAATAATTTGATTATAAAATATTTATTTATTTATGTTTGGGAAGCGGAATAAAAATACATCAACCTCAACTTTTAATACTTAAATCAACTTTGTATTTAAAAAGAAACCTTTTTAAATTTTATTCATAATTTATAATTAATTTTTCTATCGATGAAAAGTAATTATAACATTATCATACCTTGGTATACGTAGAAATATAAAATTTGAATGAACATAAAATAATGAACTTTTTATGTAATAATAAAAAGGTTACAATTATTGAAAATAGTATTTTTTTTATTTTTTTTATTTTTTGACTAAAAGAGATAGAAGACTACAAAGTATTCCTATAAAATATTAAAACAATTAATATTTTTAAATGATACATTTTTGTGAAAAAGATAAAAGTACCTGTATTGCTTTAAAATTAAATTAATAACTTGAAATAGAATGCATTTTAATTTATTCGATATATTATACTACATAGAATAATGAAAAAAAATCTTCAACTTGTTTAATAAAAGCTTTAACATTAATCAACAACATTAAATTTCAATAATGTGTATCCAAATACAAAGAATAAAATAAAATAATAATAAAAAAAAATATGAAATATTACAACAGAAGTATGGAAAACTACAGGGATATTTCTACAATAGATTAATTATGTTCAATAAATATTATATTTTTATTAAAAAAAAAGTAATACAGAGTTTAATTTTTAAACAATACTACTATATTACGTTACAATATAACAGTCTATTAGAATACGTTTTATATTTACGACTACCGTTGGACCTAACAGTAAAATATTTAAATATGTTTAGTTTAATAAATTTAGTTTAAACTACATTAGGGTGTAATATCATCAATATTTACGTAAAATATTAGGAGCAAAATTATTTTATTATTTCGTAAACAATATTTAAAATATTTAAACTTAAGATGATATCAAGTAAAATATAATAAACTAGGCATTGAAATTTTAAATTTAGATGCAGTTTGAATTTATGTAATATTCTTAACTTAATAAAAATAAACAACTAGTAATCAGTCATCGCAGTATAACGTATAAATAAATGATGGATCAGAGTGAGATTTCTATTTCAATAAACATTTAAAATTAAAACGTTATTGAAACTGACGTATATTCGTAATTTATTAAAGAATTAAAAAATATAGTAATGTACCGTACAAAAACATGGTTCGATAAAAATAAGTAATGTTTACTTGTTAACTTTACTTAGAACATTATATAAACCTATAAGGAATACAAGTATAATATAAACAATTAAATGATAGAACTGTGTTCGAGAATCATATTTTTAGAAGTACGCAAACATCGAGTAAACACTTCACATATATGTAGACCATTGGAATCTTGGATTACATATTGAGGATATACTTTTTTTTTCATTTTCTTCAGCTTTTATTTCTTCTTCTTTTGACTAACTTTTCCAACCGCATTTTCGTATTCGACAAAAACGTGTCCAGCATTATAAAGAAGTACACGCATCCTCGGAGACATGCGAATGACGGCGGTACAAAAATACTACGACTCAGAAATAAAAGAAATTTGTATGGAAAAAAAACAAATCGTGCAACTACAAACGCATTACGTGTATATGACAGCCAACAATTAGATTTGCTTATTCTTTTGCTTCGTAACGTTTTGTTTGTATCCCATTTTTTTTTTCAATATTTATATTCCATGAATATTTTTCTCCTCGTGACATTATTTTAATATTACAAAAAAATTCATTTACTATTTGTACACAATTAATTATAACATTCGTTGCTGAATCAAATAAACCAACTACTGACTTTCTGAAATCAATTGAGATATATTTAAATTAATATACTCTATATGTTAAAGTTTTTAAAGTAAGACACTGATTCTGTTCAGTCAAGTTTCTGTGTATAATTATTCATGAGTCTACCGCAGAATACGACCAATAATAATTATTACCATAACTATAAGCCTGACGCCAACTATATTATCATATCAAATTTTAAATTATTAAATCGGTGAACTCGTATTTAAACAGTAGTACAACATCATGTCACAAATACTAACTTTTACATGAGATAAGCAGAAATGAAGACGAATTTTAATTATACTTTATGTAATTTTATAGTTTTCTATTTTAATAAAATTTTGTATTATAAAAAAATTACCTTAAACGATGGTTTATTTTTATTCTATATTTGTTTTAATATTTATTAGCTATACTATAACAGTTTTAATAGCTATTACTCAAAACTCGATTCTACTACATAGTGGTTTTTTTTGTATGATAAAGTGTGATAAAGAAATTAAACGTTTCCGTGGTAATTTACATATTTTGCAGTCTATTATAATCCGACTAGGATTGCAGTCAATAATACATAAACTTCGATTTTCCTCTCTCCAACTTCTCATTCAAAACATCTATGGGTGGCATTTACAAACTCTTTTATCATTTCTTTATTCGCTTTTAAAATTTCCATTAATTTTCCGAAATATTTATACGTTGCGCTATCGCTAAGTATCGCAAAGTATATAATACCTGAATAAACGAATGCGCATATAATACCCTGCGGCCTGTTTAGAACCTATCACGCCGACAGAATAATAATAATAATATTGTGGTGCCGACGGCCACTGCTTTGATGTAACTGATCAAAATTATTCATCACAGAATAAGTAGGAATCGTTGTAGCGTTATTGGACACTTGCGTAATCGATTTACGGCTTTATTTCTAGAGCGCGCGTATTATTATAATATATACACACAGTTGCTCCATATAAATTTTATATAAAACACGCAAACGCAAAATATTAATAATAATGCATACCATGCTCATGATTGTCTTTAATGATATGAAATGGTTGAAATATTTTTAATTTAAATTTTCATCACAAAATATTATATAGCGTACCAACATGCTATGAAAAAAAATTTTAGTGCAAATCTTATAGGTAGTATTATTAGTGCATACACGTCGTCAAATCAGATTTTATAAAAACTCAGCTGCTACAGTGTACGTGAATAATGTTCTCGAATCTGTACATATAACATTGTATACACGCAGAATAGTATGTCTGTACAAAAGCAATTCGTCGGATGTTCAAGTGGTTTGGATGTAAATAATATATTCTAAATCGAACCGTATTTAAAACGCGACCGCAATAAAAAAAAAGCAGCTTTTCTCTGGAATACAAATTAAAATTCTCAGCAAACCGTTTTCTCTACGACAATTGAAATTAATTTTCATCCATTCATACGGTCTATGGTTAGACACGTTGCAATCGTCAACTGCGATGAAATAAATAAAAATAAAAAACAAAACAAAAACGCACATTTATTCGAGCGTTATAAATGATTTATTTTCTCCGCGGCGAAATTGAATTGTATTTTTGCAAACAATAGTAACTTATTGTCTGTTGATTATTTCAAACTGCGTATGCATTTTGAAAATACATAGTATTTTTTGTATATAATATAAACAAAAGTATTACATTATTATTATCACTATTTTTAAATTGAAAATACAAATATGTTGTATGTATATTTAAAAAAATTGGTAAGTTATAACCGAAGATGTAAGTATATGTTTCGATACAGATAGATATAATTTGTTTGGAAATTAAAGTTATTCAAACGAAAGCGTTAGAGCAGTTCGTAATTCGGCCCACTTGAATGAAGAAGAAAGCTTTCAGTAATTAATAAGTGGGTTACATAAATTTAATTCAATTTAAATATTAGTTAACTTATATAGTATATACTATATATGTATACATACAAGAACAAAAACTTAACAGACTACGGTTCTAACAACATAAACTAATTCTATTTCAACGCGATTATAAGCTTTTATTATATTATTAATGGATTTCGTGATGTTTAATAATACGTTTCATCTTTAGAAGTATATTACCTATATATAGTACAAGACAACAAATCAGTAGACCTGTCAGTATAATTTGAATGTACGAACTATTGCAAAATAATTTATTCAGAAATTCTATGGTACTATAATAGTTGTTTTACCACCAAATCCGTACATTATATAAGACACTGAGAATTCTAAATTACTTTATTACGTTCTTGTATATGTATTTAATGACACTGTCAAATGAATATAATCAACAGCTCTAAATGCAAAATAATGACAGTAATATCCAAGTTACGACAAAAAAATACACAATTAGCATTTAATAAAATCTTAGTAAATATTTTATAAAATAAATTTTAACAAAAAATCCAGTATTATATAAGTATAAGTATAGCTATCAAATCATTCTATCCTCAATTTAAATTCCTATTTGTAAATCGATTTATGCATTGGAGTTAACTCGTTAATATTCATATCATACAAAAATATGAAAACTATTTTAGTAAAGCTTAATGTACCCTAAAATTATAATTCATTACTGAAAAATATTTAATATTATGTAAAAAAAAAAAAAATACGTAAAGCGTTGCTTCTAAACTTTCTTTGAAAATTCATGTTTTTCAAAATCTTATATTTAAAAGCATGCATTAATTCAAAACTAATAGCTTACATTCACACGGAATCTTTAAATATACACATTCTTGTATGTAATTATTAAAATAATTCACAAAATAAAAATGAATACCATTATAAATAACTCTGGATAACTCCCTGTATCCCTGTATATTTTCATGTCTCATGAACTTTAACAATTACGCGTATGGTGAAGTTTCAAATTTCCCTTTCTTATATAAAGTAAAAATGATCCCGTAGGGCTCAAAAACAGATAAGAAACCATAGATAAAAAAGAAACTTAAGTCGGGCTGAGAGAAATAAAGCACTAAAAAATATTTGTAGCAAAACTAGGTCAGAATTCTTAGTAATATTCTGAAATTTCTTCACCCCAACTTAATATCTGATGTTTAAACTTAAAACACATATGTCTAAATGTATCATTTACACCTGTTAACAAAAAAATATATATAAATAATAAAACTATCTACTCGAGTACGTTTATTTTATTTAAAATAAAATAATCAACATTTATAGGTATTAATCATAGTTTTTAAAAAATTTTAATGCAACCCTTTATAAAATATTTGTGTCATCTCAAAATGAATTACTTTAAATAACTCGATACAATTAAAATTATCGTCAGTTATTCATATTAAATAATGAGTAATTTATCAAAAAATATTTTCATGTATTTCGAATAATATCTTCATCTATAGTGTTGCTAATTATAATTACATCACAATCAAATCCTTGAATTCACGAATATTTTCTACTGTTGAGCTTGTTTGTTATTAATTAATAAGAAAAAAACAAAAATTATTTTGTACTATCTATAACATGCACATAAAATATTATATAGGATAAAAGTTCTAAATGGTAACATATAATAGAGTTCTGGTTTTTTTTTTTTTTTTATAACAAGAACGCATTAATATTGCATTGTTAGATCATGTTTCGCAATTTCATAATAATTATTATTTATAAGTATATGTAAATCATAATATTTACTATAACTTAATAAATATAATAATATTTAAATACATTCAAAAATAAAGAATTAAAAAAAATTTATCACTTTTGTTATAAATCTATGGATTGTTCAACATGATTTGCTAGAGTTGCAAAATCTATTTACTTAAATAATCAGATCAATGATTAATAACATATTATAAACATAATATTTATTTATTTTAATCCTAGATTATTTAAACGACAAATATATATATTTATATATATATACATAGTATAATAAAATGCAATTTTTAATTTATTTATAAAACAATTTATACTTCATTCATATTTTTTTCATGACATTTTCTGAATTAACACAGAATAGATTCGTAATAGCAAAAGCAAAATAAAAATAAATATTTTTTTGCATTTTTTTTATAATCGTCCATTGTGACTAAAATAATTCATTTTCAAATAAATCATACTATCAATTAAAATTAAAATATACAGATAAGAAATTATTAAACTTTTAGTTGGCAAACGTTGAAACGTTACATAGATTATGCTCAAGAAAAGTCAGCAAAAGTTGGATAATACAAGTTTTAAAATAATCCACTTTGGTGCACTATTATAATGTGTATCGTCGTTTAATACTTGCTCGATATTTATAATTATTACTAAATTTGAAAATATTTATGAGATAAGTACAAAAATAATATATTACATTAGTTCATAAATACACGTACCTGAATATTTTATATTTTCCTAGATAACTAAGATAAAAATTTTTTAAAATATAGTTAAGATATTTCTTAAAGAGTTTATGTGAGGATAATATGCTTAAATATCGTTAAATATTACATATTTTATTAAATATTAATATTATTTTGTTTCAAATTTTTTAAGTTTAAGAATCTTATAAAACATTTTCAAAACATGGTTACAAAAACAAAAGTTGTTATGAATTTTAACTCAAAATAGTTTGCAATTTTAACGAAATTCTTAAAAAAATTATGCGGATAAAAAAATAACTTTGGTGAAATATTGTATTAAATTTTCAAGAATTTTGATCCAACGAATAATTTTTTATCGATATTTATAGAAGAAAAAAATAAAAATCGTAAATTTCTTATGCTTATAAATATCTCAAAAATAGTCAATACAATTTTAAACTTTCATTGTATAACTAAAACGATAATATAAAAATTTTGTAAAAATTTCAAATATATACGGTTATTTTTATTTTTGAAAAACGTCAAAAAAATAAAAAATAAAATTTTGAAAATTGGATTTGCATGAAAATATTGATTTTTCTTTATTTTATTTTTTTGTTTTTCCAAATTATAAAAATAAGTGATGGTGTTTGACCTATTTAAAGTACATTTATACCTATATTTTTATTAACGTTTATAAAATGGTTTAATCATGCACTTGTTCAAAAAAAAAAATATATCATAATAAAATCGGTACATTCGTCTCTCCATTTAGAATCTAATACTAAAATTTTAACTTTTAAGTTTATAAAAAGTTTAAAATTCTAAATATTTTCTACATCTATAATTATTAGATGCTTATGTAAATAAAAATTCATATTTCATGAAATTTAAGTGTATCTTGAAAAGTTAAATATATTTAATATTTATACTAATTACATGTTTCAACAAGCTAAAAAACTAACCATTGAAAATATACTTGTTAAAATTTAAAGTGCTTATAGTAATCAAGTTAGAAAATCTTTAATTTACTTAACTATTAAAGTCACGCAATACTATTTATTTTAATTATTTTATATTATTTTTTATTACATACAATTTACTAATTTCAACTCATGTTTCAATATAATTTTATTATTATTTAAGCATTACAAAATTCAATGTATTATATACATGAAACGCGTCTAATAATATTATTAGACTATTAGATAATTTATAATTAAAATGTTCATAATTTTATAACTATTTTGTGAAAATATTTTTAAAATAGTTTAAATATATATCAAGACATAAATGATAATTTATTTATTGTATTTTATTTAAATTTTTATTTGTGTTACGTAAAGTAATTAAAAACAATATTTGTATATTAAACCTAATATACAAATAAAATAAAATATTTTAAACACATTTAAATTTCTAAAACATTAAATATTATTATTAATTAAAAAAAAAGTATTGAATTCATTCTCAAAAATACGTTAATTATGGAAATTATTTTTAGAAATAAATTTAATGAAACATATTTGCGATAAATTGCAAGTATCTAACTTTCTTTACCTTTATGACATGTGTTATAAAGTTTTCTTTCCATGAACATTTCAAAAATGTTAAACTTACATATCTTGAAAAAAATTTTTCACTTTTTTACGTATCAAAATGTATACCTCATTTAAAGTCCAATAAATCAAAGAACATAGAATAGTGAATAATTTAATAATATATAAAATCATTTTTAATTTTACTAAATTTAATTAAATAAAGTATCAAGATTTTTCAAATAATTTACTCTAGATCATAAATACTTCTTAAGACTTAAAGTGTAAAGTATAATATAAATTAACAGTAATTAGTTACATTATCGTTTTAAATATGCAATACTATTTAACAACAGAGTTGCTAATAATATTTCTCATATTTAATACATTAATTCAATCTTGTAAGCTTAGAAAAATTCAACGATTGATCTTAAACCAGAGCAAATTATTCCAAAAATCCGGTTTTTATTTATTTTTTATCAAACAATAAATATTCAACTAATATATAATTCAATAAAAAATAAAAGTGTAACGCAATTTTTATTTTAAATGTCAACAAATTTTCTTAATTATATGATGAAATTTAAATTTAAATACGCTTGAACTTTTGTTTCTGTTCTGTATTTGTGATTTATAAGTGAATTTATAATTAGTTATGTTGAAATTTAAAATAAAACAAAACAAAACTTTAAGCTTGTATATATATTCTTACGAAAATAAAATAAATTACATGATAGAAAAACAAATTCAGTTACAAGTTAAAATAATATAAAATAAAATAATGAGAACGTATAATTTATATTATGTTCACAGTTCACATACTACTAAAATATTTTAGTTTTAAAAATATATACCATGTTATATATATATATATATATTTTTAGGCCATGTACCCTATAAAAATAAATCAATGAAATATTTTCATGTTCTTTGTAATGACTAAAAAACACATTTGAAATAAGCCCTTACCTTTTTATTAATGTAATAATGTTATATAAACAACTGAGACTATGAAATATTTAGACATTATAACAATTAGATATAATACGACGTGTGCTATAAATATATAACCAATTATAGCATTATTAATTGACATGATCATTTCTAAGATTACAAATGTTGAAGTTCAATTATTAATTTTTAATTTATTATGTATAAATATAATGTTTTTCATTTTTTGAGAACATATAAAAAAAGGACAATTTATAAATTACATTATCATTTTTTTTTTTTTTTTTTGATATAATTACTTATATAGACATTAGACAGTTAAATGTGAACATTATTCAATTTAATATCTACCTTCAGTTATTGTTTGTCAAAAATGAATTTAATTAAATTGTAATATTTTTTTATTCATTTTATTAAAAATCTAAAAACTTTTTGGAAAAAAAAACTTGGAGATAAAAACAAACCTCAGAAAAAACTAACTACCTATTCTATGTTTTAATCAATGAAGGCTTAGTGCAAATTTTAAGACATTTTTACTGTTAAAGATAATTTTTTTTTAATAAATAAATTAAAATAATATTTAAACTATTAATAGTAAAAATATGCATTTAAAATAAATATTATTAAATAATGGTTTTATACAATAGTGTCAAAATTAATCTAATTTAACAACTCAAAATAACAGTAATATAGGCATTTTTTTCTGTCAAGATTTTCATGACATAAATATTTTTATCTATTTACTGGTGGTTATATTTTCTACGAAAGCTATAACTAACAACTAAACTAAATATCACGCTTCAGCCCTTAGGAATAAATATAACCTTTGGGCACGTACAATTTCAAACAAATAGCGAACACACATAAATTCTGATATCGGTTAGGTTGAGACAAAGAGAGTACATTATGGCACCAAAGTGGTAATTAATATAATATATATTCATAATATATAGACTTATAGAATAGTATATTCTAGAAATCGTTATATATTAAACATTAAATTTAGTAAGAAAATAGACTACTATAAATTACATAATATATTTTATAAATAAATCAAAATACGAGAATATATCCATGGACGTTTGTACTGAGTAATTTATAATATTATCAAGAAGAGACCATGAATTTTATTGAAACTTCAATACATTAAAAATGTTCAAACTTAACTTTTCTTATACGATATTAATGTATTTAGATTGTTTAAAGTTACGTATTGTGATAAAAATTGCACTGAAATTGATTTGTATTTAGTTTTCACATTACATTGTTTTTGCGTATATAAAAACTAAAAATTCCTCTAATTTTTTTTTTTTTTTTAATGTTCTATATAAAGAGTTTTCTCCAAAAATATACTAACATATAAAAAAGGAATAATTACATGAAACTTTTTAAATTATAAAATTCTCATGGGATACCCTGTATTATATTTCAAAACTTAAATAAATAAATTTAAAAAAAATAAATATAACTAAATTTTATCCTAATACTCAAATGTTTTATTACACACAAAACACAGATCCAAAGCTTGCCTAACTAATACGCGGTACACATTCAATATGTTGATTTTTATCATTAAAATTCAAAGAATACTATTTTTTTAACTCTATAATATTTAAAATAATATCATATTCATAAATAAAAACCTTTTTTTTATGCTACTATGTTTACTTATTGTATTGAGTTTTATTTTCCAGGAATTGAACTAAATGCACTGATTACTTATAATGTAACTTTGCAATGATAATGTCACTTAATTAAATTTGTATTTAAAATTATAAGAGAATTGAATAAACCATTTTGATAAATGAACAAATATTACATATTTTGATTGGTTCAAGTTTACTATTTACGCATTCGTAAATCAACGTATTAATAATATTTTACAAATGTATACAAAGTGTTAACAAGTGCTTATAGTCAATAACATTGTAATAAATCAGACATATTTTAATTGAAGTATTACACATAATACTAATTGAAATATTCTAATAAAATACCACTTGCATTAACAAATAGACATTTAAACTGTTATATTCTGTACTTCAGATAATTTTATATAAAATAAATCATAGTATTAGGCCAAGTGTATTGTGTATGTAATATTTATATACTGCAATACAACATAATTTAATTATTATAATTTATATAGCTTAATTTATTCATGGCTTTTTTATTACCATCAGTCAGTTGAGTGGTCGAAATCATAAAAAAATAAATATAAAATTAGCATGCGGAATAACATTCCCCACATTCAAGTTAATTATTTTTTTTAGATTTAAGATGTATTGAATAATAGTAATAGGTATATTTTATAATTCTATTTATTCAGTGGCAGATGATGCAGTAAAATTAAATTTAAAAAAGTGGAAAAATTGGAAATATCTCTACTATATAGTAAAAGTCAAATATACCTCTCTTATCATTAAAATTAATGTTTAGAATTTGAATTTAATGATAGATAATTGTATACAAATTACGAACAACAGTTCTTAATAAAGACTCAGCCCATATTTCTAGCTATATTTATATTTATATTGAAATAGTTAATTTTACTATTATAAGTATAATATAAATAAGCAATAATTAAAATTAATCAATTAAAATATTATCATTGCAAATACAATAAGATTTCAAGTTCTGACTAATATTTTTAAATTACATACAACAAAATAACTAAACTCTTTATTCTTCATTTGAATATGAACTTAATTCAACTTTTGAAATTTAAATTTCTATTCAAAATATGTGACAATTAATTTTTTGGATTTTAGTAATATATAAACATAATAGTAATTATAAGTCTTCAATGATACTTTAAATTTCCATCAAACTATTTTTTATACGTTTATAACAAATGTAACATATGAAACAAGAAAATTTGTTTTCGTAAAATTTTTGGTTTTTCATATTTTTTTTAGAAATTTGTAAACTACTTACAATACCTACTTAATTTTTTCAATTGAAATATTTGGCATGAATACAACTACTAACATCATAATATAGGTTAAACATTCTATATTTTTTACTAGCTGTAAACAATATTTTCAATTTTTTTATTGTAATAACTATAACAGGAAATAAGTTAACCATAAAGCGTAGTAGCCCATAATTTCATGATTACACTTATGTAATATTTTTTTTTATTTTTATTATATTAATATTTTTTTTTATTTTTTTTTTTTTTTTTTTTGTTATAGATAGGACCAATATAATTTCCAAAATTAATTTCGAGCAGTGCTTTATATGATATAAGTATGTAAATTATTATTTTAAGTAATGGACTTCGTGCATGTAAGCTTATAGATTACTTTTTCTCATGATAAATCAAACTCATTTGGAAAAATTTAACATTTTAACACGGAAACTGCGGTTAACAAGGTCGAACTTGGTCAGTCGTATTGATTTCACATACCTACATTTACCCCTGGATGCTTGTTCTCCCTTCCTTTCACAGCTCTCTTGCAACATGCTCAGCCAACATAAAACGGTTCATTGAGTATGGTAATGAACAGCAACATTATCTCTTATAGTATAGTAACTATATCAGTAAGGTTGGCATTTTCCGGCCATAACACATATAATGCGAGGGTATGAAATATAATTTCTATACATTTTGTAGATTAAATCAACACTATATATTAAACCTAAAAACAAATATCGATTTTCATGCGTAGATATTTAATATTATTCCTCTATTTGCTTGTATTTGATATATTTAAAAATATATTATTTATCTAAATCACCGTTCAAATAACACTGGGATTCAGATGTACACATAAATTGTATTTTAATGTTTACAAATCGGATATTAAATCATTTTTAAATAATATTAAATCATGAATATCATAAAAACTTAACTGTTAATAGTACAAATTATATTCTATGGAATCAGAAACATGTCAAGTAATTTTACTAAAAAAATTAAATAAAACAAAATTTAGTTTTTTATCACAATATTGAGTAAGCACACTTTTTTTTTTTTAATAGAAGTTTTTTCAAAGGTACTTGTAATTTAGTTCATACTTAAAAATAAACTCTAAAATAACTTAACTTATAAATCTATAAGTTGCTAAAATTATGTACGTAATTTATTTTGCCACTTACTAAATTTGTCTTTTTAATTTTATTTTTCTATCGTGAAAACAAAACTACCTACCCGTGGTTAATGTTCTCTGGTCTTCAACAGATATGAATTACTATTAATAATTGACTAATAACTCGTGCTCACGTGTAATTTTATACTTTAAAAGAAAATAGATTGATAGTTTAACTATATAGAATATATTTATCTAATATTATCAACAATACTATAAACATTAGTAATTTGAATCGTTATTAATTATTTTTTAAGTTTTATCATACTTTAAATGTATATTAGTAAT
Organism: Melanaphis sacchari; assembly: GCF_002803265.2. Taxonomy (NCBI): domain Eukaryota; kingdom Metazoa; phylum Arthropoda; class Insecta; order Hemiptera; family Aphididae; genus Melanaphis; species Melanaphis sacchari. The sequence goes on from NW_020271303.1 coordinate 1,242,904, forward strand.
TCAATGACCGGTGCTTAGTTTTAAAATAAATAAATCTAAATTCAAATATATGATAAATTAAGATGGTGTACGCATGACGATATTCCAAAATAAAATAAAATATATTTGTTTATGACATATATAACAATAACATAAAATAACTGTTTGGTTTATTATATCACATTGCTTATGATCTTCACAAATTATTACAGTTACTACCCTGAAGTAACATAATTCGGTTGGTATGTGTATATCGTAATATATGTGTGCGTATTATAGGTAAAAACGTGACGACCTAAACAGCTAGCGAGCGAGCATATTGTGTTATACGCATAACGAGTAAACGCGTTGTGGATTTGGACTCGTGGTGTTGTTCATAAATCAAAAGATAATAATAATAATAATATTATTATTATTATTATTATTATTATTATTATTATTATTACTGTACTTTGTTATAATGAAGACGAAGATGAAGACGACAATGACGACGGCAAATCAACACACTCACAATACGAATAACGCGTAGGTGTTTGTATATAATATATTAATATTTTACTCTAAAAGGCGTTTACGTCAAACGTTTACGTTTCGTTGTACGTTCGCGCTACGTCATTTCCGCTGCGTAAAATATAGAATACTAGAATGATAATATTAAAATAATAAATTATTGTGTTATATGATTGATTGAACGGTAGAACGATGGATTGACGACGGAAACAGACAAGAACGACGAATAATAATGTGAAGGAAGTAGCTTATTTTTGCATCGAATTAGTATCAAAACGTCATTCAGTAGGTATCTATTTAAAATAATTATATGATACGTTTGAATCGGTTCCGATTCCGTATCACAACATCGTCTTTGGTAATTTCCGTAGACTTTGAATACTTCATTCTCTTTCACTTACCGAATTAAAAGTTGAAATTTAAAATTATTTAAAAATATTGATATATGGTATTATGTTGTACTTACGGTTTTTGATCATTTCTTATTAAACGTATTCTTTATTTTTATATCTTTTACTTGTGTCCAAAGTTTGTAATATAAAAAATTATTTTGCTTCGATTCAATTTGTTTTTGAAAATGTCTTCTAACTGAAAAATGTTTAGGCGTACTAAATACAAGTAAGTTGTTGCTAGACTCAATGAAATTTTACCATCAATTCAGACGATGACATCATAAAATATTGAAAACTAATTATAATATTTTTGAATGTGGGAACTAATTCGGAAAATCGCAAAAAAACGCACAATAAGCGAATTGTCTGGAGATTTTAGAATATGATATATTATTGTTGTTATTATTATTACTGACCCTTTATATATTTTTAGTGGCGTTCTATTTTCTATATTTTCTTTCTTTTCAAAATTATTTTATTTATTTATTTTTTTTTTTATTACCTACACGTTTTTATTGGTATCTTGGCAGCCGATGGACCATGTTTCCCCACCTTAATCCTTGGATTACACCAAAACTACGGGCGTACATTTATTTTTCTTCTCTTCACTCGGAACACCTCATTATCTAACCCTGCATTTTTCTCCAACGTCACGATGTCTATAATAAACACTTTCGACTACAGCATCATTATTATTCTATCCGTTCATCGTATCCGAAACGCGTACAACGTTTATACATTACGCTGTATGCACACAAAAAGTATTTCTATTCGTAGATATAACACAAAAATTGCATCTCACTCTAAATAATATACGAAATGCACTGCGGTAATCTTTTATACGGAAAACACATTATTTGTAAAAAAAAAAACCATTTTAACTTTCAATAGCTGGTGATATCCTGCACTGGTGTTCCATTACCCACAATGAACTAAGACTACTTTATTTGCTAATAAAGAATTATAAGTTCTTCAATTTAATTCCAAACCAAAAAACAATAAAAGTTCCAATAAATAGTCTGTGAATCTTGGGCTGTTTTTGAATCAGATTAAGTTTCTAGCTGACAGAAGTACTTGGTATTTATTTTACAACTAATCAAAAATCTAGTTTCGTATTAACCTACCTATTAACACTGAATATTTATGAGATATGCTTGCATAAGCCATACTATGATAATGATAATAATTGTGTGAATATTATAAGAATTGAAATTATTGTTTTAAATTTATAAACAAAAAATACCAAATACATGTTATTATTTCTCATTGACTAAATTATACGCCACATAAGTTTTAATTATCCTCCACATTTTAAGAATAATAATAAATAACTACAATTGGTATAATTGCCCAATTCAATTTCTTTTTAATTGTTGTTTAAAATTAGTATTACACTTCATATTATAAATCAATAAGTATTATAAAATGTATACATTATTCAATTATAATTAAAAAAATCAATTATTGGCTTCTCTATGAACATAATCATTGCATCTAAGTAATTGTGAGTTTTTAGACAAATTTTAATCAGTTTACAATAACTGCTAATTACGACAGAGAAGTACACTATATTCTATATATTATAATTTTAGTTGTATTTAACTTGTTTCGTGAAATATAAATAAAATAATAATGACACTTAATATAATAATTGCATAATTAGTTTATATGTTACACATATTATATCATTTTATTTACATTTATTTTATTTCATTTGCTACACAGTTTTAACTATAAATATTCAATATAAAGAATACAATAAAATATTATTTACTCTTATTTTTATATTTATTCATCTTAAAAACTTGGTTATAATATTTCCCAATTAAACAGTTAAGTTAAAGAATCAATACTGGTATTTAAATTATAGAGCATAAAATGAAGTTATTAAGTCAAGTTATTCACATAAATCAGTATAATAATTAATTAATATATTTAAGATTTTCTTCTCCCTCTCTAATCTGTATAATAATAATATGTATACCTGTAATAGAACACTGCGTATATTATTTATGTTTATAAAATATTAATATAAAAAGTAAATTTGTTATACTCAGCTATTTTATTTTTTTAATTTGTTGCTTTGTTATAAATTATTGAAATGTCGTAGTTTATGAACAAATTAATTCTCAAATTCAATGGTAGCTAATAAGTATTTTTTATTTTTTCAATAATGGCAACAAATTAGATTTGAATATTCTAATTCTATAATACTTTAATACATAAAAAATGCACAGAGATATCCTAATATATTTTGAATGTTATTATATATTTTAAATATATTCTTTACTTTTAGTAACATTCAAATTAAAACTTAAAAAATAGTACATCTAGCCAAAATTATATCTCAAACAATATATTGTTAAGTTAAGCATGTGTCTATAGGTAGCTAAATGTTTATTTTACTTTTAATATAAGTTTTAATTGTTGAAAAACATATTAAACGATTAAATGTACCATTAAATATGTTTTACATATTTATACCAATGCATATTACACATACCTACATATTATTATTAGCTTTTATCGTCGTCGTCGTAAAAACCCTGCTCCGATCGCTCTCCAGCCAACACCCAAAAGGTGTATATGGTTGTATGTTGCAGACTCGATTATCGATAAGCCACAAATACCTATATATTATATTATTACTGTTGTTCGAACAAAGGACATAGTCATAATAATAATAATAATATAAAATACGTATAGCTGATAATGTACTTATACAGTTGATTCTGCGGTGCGAGTGGCGACGGTGCGACATACTGAATCCAATGTAGCTGATGACGGTAATCGGATTAGGACTGAGACGATTGGCGCATATAATAATACGCTTAAAACAATGTACATGCCTACGGTTAATCGAATATTACACTTAGTAGAGGCACGAAACATGTGGTTCTGGCAACGGTAGTTGAGTACGACAGAATTATGGAAAAATAGTGTAAGAAAGAGAGAGAGTGCATATGTACGCCTGTGTGTGTAGTGTGTATATATGTATGTGTGTATTTGTGTGTGTGTGTATGTGTGAGAGGTAGAGAATTCGCAGATGTCAGGAAATAAACTCGACTCTCGCAAAATTTCCGCACGAATTCTCGGAGCCACCGACTAGCGCACGCTCCGATTTCCTCCTCTTCCCTTATCACCACTTCATCGTCCGACGAACGCGGCGAATACTATTTAACACTCGTTGTTTATTTTTTTCGCACTCCGCTCAAACATAATTATTGCCCCCGGTTCCGCTGTGTATGTCGGTTTGTGGAAGGGGAGCGTACGCAATTATTGCCTCAGCCCTAGTGAACGGAGCGCATATTATGCAGTCTGTTAATTACCGTCATGCCGTTCCTTCCGACCGGATGTCCGAGCCAATCCACAATCTCCTCCAAAAAGAAACTCTTTCGTCGAATTCTCTAGCCACCACAGGAAATGATCTAGACTTCTATTATACGTCACGAGACCTAACTCGTATAGTGTCGAAGACGTTGATGTTACTTGTCGTTATTGTTGTTTCCGCTGTTTTTATTATCATTTTAATTATTATTATATTTTTAATACGACAATCCACTGATACCTCTATGTGCATAGACGCTGCAATGTATTTCCAACACATGTCTATACCTAAAATTCGATTGTAATACCCTCGGGAAGTTGTGTATATAATATATATATATCCCCTATATATGTATATTATGTACACGCTCAATCGATATCGCGTGGCGTACAAAAGAAGAGCCCGACACTTTGTGTGGTGCCTTTTGTACACCGTTCTTCTTTTCATAAGACACGTACTTAAGCTCTGAATACCACCACCCTTCATCGCCATCACAAGCTGCAACACCAACAACGCCAAGGAAGACAACTGAATATTCTCGAATAATACTACTCGAGCCAAACAAAATAAAATACATTTTTAACACCCATTTTATCGTAGGAAAATGAAACTCAACGGGGAAAAAAACGTACCTATATAATAAAATGTTACGTTATTAGACGTTATAGTTTAAATTATTTTTTTTCATTATTATTATTCGTATTGTAGAAAGTGTAATTGTATTATTCACGTTCAAGAATTTTAAACAGAAAATAGATTTTATCAAATTTGTTTCCAAATCACATCTGCATGACAATGGATATTGAATACCTAAACTATAAAATTGCACCATATAAGGCCCTTAATTCTTAAGAAATTAAAATACCTACAAGAAAATTACAAAACTACAAAGAAATATCGTTTTGATAAACAATAGTTTCAATCAAACTATTTTAACAACAATTATTTATAAAATATCAATAGCTATGAGATTAAAATAAGTTTTGTAAATGATTCTATTAAACATTGAAAATAATCAGACTTATTATAAAGTCACAAAATTGTACTGACTGGTTAGTAAAGTTCAATAATGCTTAACTAATCAGTAATCACTATTTTCACAAATCATAGCAATAGTCAACCATAAATTATTATAGTCAGAATTCAATTAATTTAAAACAATAACATACTTAGGTTAGATTACACAAATGAATATAGTAAATAGTATAAAATTACGCATTTAACTATTTATCAATTAATTATTTGCTTTATTTTTAATACGCGATGAAATATTTTTTTTTATCTTTTGATTTGAAAAATATATCATTTGCAATTACAAAGTTCATTTAAAAATATTATATAATCATATTTCTAAAAATTATAGTTTGATATCTTTCTGTAATAGTCACATTTTTTTTTTTTTTTATTATTATATAATAGTATATTTGAATACATTATATTATAATCTAAACTCTATTACAAAATAAAACAATCAATCGTAAAAATACATATTACTATTATAACGAAAAAATATACGTCTAAACTGTATTCAACGTGTATCTAAATTATAATTATGATTAGAGACTTTTACATTTAACATGGTTAAACATACAAGTATATATTTTGAGAATATTAAAAAGTTACATACGAATCCTTTTATACAGTAACAAGCTAAGTTATAAGACATAATTCTTAGCATATTATTGTATCATTAAACGCATTAAACTTATAAATATTTCTAAAACTTAAAAGTTAACTAATTAAATGTCAGAATTTCCATGCAACAATTATTTTTCATAACTAAATGTATCTAATTAATATTTATACAATAATATAAATAATTCATATATTTTTCGATTAGGCAGTCTAAAGTCTAAAATGCTGAAAATTATATAAGCTAATATTTTATTTACTTAAAATTATTATAGTATTAAATAAAATAAAAATGTTTTCTGCAACATTTCTCAATTTAAAATTATCGTTTTATTTAGATAATGAACACTTACTGTATATAACATTATACTAATCAGAACATAAGAAAGCATATTGACTAAATAAAATCTTTTGTCAACAGTTACTTTTAAATAATTTACTATAGTTTTTTCTAGTTTTTTTTTTTTTTTTATATTTAATTACAGATTATGTGTAACATAAATTTATTATATTTTACATAGATGGGATTCTTATAGATTTATATTATAACCTAAGTTATTTTAAGACAAGGCTATTGTTCGTTGTATAATACTATAAGGCTATATAATACTATAAATTTTATAATTTATATACTATACTTCTAAATATACCTTTGTAAAATCTAACATTATATTTATATTCACAGTATTTTTTTACATAAAAATTTGTCCTTATCATAATTTTTATCCAAACCATTAGAATACTAGATAATGCATGAAATTTTTTTTAAAAAAATTAACACCATTGTTTAATTGTATAAAGCATAAAGCCCATTGTTTCTACACAATACTCGGGTTTCTTATAATATGTTTTATGACGTAGATATACCAAAGGGAATTATATAATGAATATTATAACTTAGATGTGAAGTAATTACCGTAGATACACGTGTTTATTATACACGATAGTGTATCTTCAGACAAGGCCATCCGCTTTGCACTACCTTAACGAGTATTCTAAGTTAATAATCTTTGGGAATGTATGTACCTTGTGGCTTGAATATTCAAACACCAAACGAAGCCTAATAAAAGAAAATTGTTTTTGTTTAAGATTAAAAATGTTAATAAATTAGAAATAATAAAATGTGAAATTATACGTGAAAAAAAAATTAAGCATATTTATAATAGAATCTTGAGCGATAAATAAAATGATCTGCGTAATTAAATAAGTTAAACCATACTATTTAAAAATAATTGATACACGAACATTTTAATTAGAATTGTATACCCTATTATAATAATCGTTAATTTTATTAATGTACTAAAAGCCTTGATTTTCCAATACCATAGAAATAAAAAAATTGAAATTTAGTGAATAAGCTCTAAACATTTATAAAAAGTATCTACCCAAAGTCTTATAAGATCTTATATCAATGAACTTTTAGACATGATATCATGTAGGTAGGTACTCATAATTTACAATTATTTATGTTTTTTCATTCTCTATTAATAGTAAATACTAAAAAAAAAGTAAATAGTGATTAATATTCGTCAAAATCATGACTGTTTTATAATAGAATTGGTAAATTTAATCTATAAATAGGTATTTATTATATATAAGAACTATAAGTTAATATACCAAGTACGTTAATACACAAAATGTGATTAAAAAAAGTAAAGACATTAAAGACATAAGCAAATTATATTATATACTACGTACCTACATAAATATGTTTTTTTTTTTTTATAAGTCAAATTTTTGAATTTATTATGCATCATTATGACTCAGTGGACTAAATTGTAATTAGACCTTAGTCATTTATTTAAAGACTTTTTAGAACAACGAAATGTGTTAAGTTAAAATTACGATAGCCGTTTTCAGATGTTATATAGGGGAAGTAAATTCCATTAAGTTGACCTCTAAATGTTGTGTGCTAACAATAAACATTGAAACAGTGAGAGCCAGAAGCATTTTAAATGAGAGAGAAAAAACTCGTCCCCGTTTAGGGAATTAACCGGTGAATTAAACATGCATAATATACTTGAGTCTATAGCATGACGTTTTACCGTTAAAATGTCCACTTTTCGTTTTTTAAGCAATACACACAGTTACATATTACAGCAAAACGATTTTTATAATCGACAGTAAATTTAAACGAAATTAAACCGATCGAATCAATATTATTCAGAAGTATGCCAATTGTATGAATAATGCATAGAATCAATTAAAATATAATTCTAGATAATTACATTTACCAGCAATAAGAATAAACGACTTGAGACTCAACTGATGTTTTAATTTGCTTGTTTTTTGCCAAACCAATAATAATATAATTACTGGAAAGACAATTAAACACAACCCCGTAGTATACCCATGTTATACGTATCTGGTATCTACATACATTATAAAAATGTTTATTAAATATAATCCATCATATTATAAATCTCTTATTATTTTTCAAATTTTAATTTACTTAATATTTTTAAAAAAACAATTATTTATACCACACATTGCGCACTGAATTTTAAATTAAAATTGATATGAATAATTTACTTTTTCAAAATTCTAGATCATCAGAAATGTTTTGTAATAACTAATAACGTGTTTAGATGTAAAAATAATCGACAGTCATTAAATAACGTAGCTACAAATTTCAAATGAAACCCAATAAATAGATTGATATAGCTTAGCATTACTTTTAAAAAAAAATTCTTGAACCAGTGAAATAGATTAATATTTTAACTAATTTTAATGATTCAAAATACACTATTACAAGTTTTATGACTCGGCTATTAAAAAGAAAATACAAATTAAATATGTTTTATCATAACTTCTTACTAAAATTAATACCTATCCATATATTAAACAATACATTTAACGAGCTTTTTTTATGAGAAAATTTGTCACTATAGAATGATGCCGTAAGCCAAGCTTAATAACAATATTTTAATCCATTATATATTGTGTACCTTAATTTCTTTTTTTAGATAAAAATTATGAATAAAAAAACAACTACGTATAGTGAACAAAGCAGCCAAAAAGAGATTAATGTTATCTTTAATTTATTGTTGTCCCATCGCCAAGTGTTTTCAATGTTTTACGAGATGATTACTTTTAAACCGGTAGTTCTGATAAACGGAATTAATTAAATTTCTTGAGTTATAAACGGAGAAAATGCAACATTTTTCCATCATCCACCCAAAAATTGTCAAATCATAAAATAGTTCTATGTATAGTATATATATATACCTGTATATATCTTTCATTTTATATAATATTATTATTATTACATTCATTGTTCGTGCTTTTGGAAGCTAAATAATAAATATTCCGACATTTGATATTGTCGAGACTCGAACAATCGATGTATTTCCGAGTGTAAACACAAACCAAAGCCACCATGACAATTTTACGTATAATACGGGATTATAATAAAACAAATCTACGTTATCAAGTAAAAACACTGACTCCTTTGTCGTTTAACAAACACAGTGGATTCAAACAAATATTTTCGTTTTTATTTTCTACGATCAATAAGGATAACTACTCCAATGGTTCTAACTGTTCTAAGACCACAATGTAATACTTTATGTTAACCAAGTACATAATAAAAATAACTCCAAAACTTGGTTTTTTTAAAACAAAAAAGAAATTCCAACAATTCTCTTTTATAGTTTCATAGAATCATATTATTATATTATTATTATAATATATTATTTTATATGATTTTCTTGACATTCTGATGAACATTCTTAAAAATCCTTTTATTTTTCAAACACACACATAGTATTGTATTGTTACAATTTTAATTAAATAAATAACATGATTATAATATTAAATATGCTATAAAAACTAATGTTTCAAATAGTCTTAGTGTAATTAGTAACTATTACCTATACCCCAAATAGTCAAATTTAATATATGTACGAAATATTAGGAAAAAAAATAAATACTACAAATGTATTAAAATTAAAATAAATTTCATTAACAATTGACAATTTTAAATAAAAAAATAATTATCGTTTGATAGTCAATGTACAATTGGAGTTTTTAATAAATACGATAAAATATTACTTGATTTTCTAGTTGTGCCATGACTGAAACAGTAACTACGATAGTATTACTTCCATTTCAGTTGCATTGTTTATTGTACAATATAATAATAACACAATTACCTATACAAAATCATCAATACATACAAATGTAAATATACCTATTCATAAACAATATATGAACCATGGTGGACAAAGCCTACTTCTAAAATATATACACAATATTATGTGATATAATAATAACAACAATGGCATTCTCTACCTTTGATGGGGTGCTACATAAAATAAAATATTACTAAACAAATCACAAATGCATTTCGATAACGTTAAAATATTATTGTTTAATGTTTTACACAACAACTAAAACAACAAGGTAAAATTTTCTTATCGAACCATTTTGATACTAAACTTGTTTGAACACGTTCAAAAGCATTTTAATTGAAACCCCTAGTATGACCGCAAACATAATACCCATCTAAAGGAAAATATGTTTTCATTATTGCATTATAATTTGAAATTTCCTATAGATTAAACATGTATTTGACGCGTGCATAATAATACTATTACTAACCATGTATGATCTACATAACAGTATTTTACCATTATTTTAAAAAACAAAAAAGTGGTTTTAAATAAAAATAATATGTATATGATTTATAATCAATAATTAAATATGTTTTTAATCTTTCTTTTACCACTGACAATAAATAAATAAATAAATCTTGTAATAAAACATAATATGTTAATTTTTAGTTGCAAAATGCAATTGCACAAATACAAATATTTAACTAACTTTCGTATTGATTTTTTATTAGTAATAATGATAAATCAAAATATTAAGACCAATATGTTATGAATTTTTTTAAATTATAAGACTTAATCAAACCTTAGATAGATCAAAAAATAAAATGAAAAATTAAATCGAAAAATGTAAAAATATATACATTTATTCTTCGAATATGTTTTAAAAACGTTTACAAAAATATTATACTATTGCTTATTATATTTAATTTAAACTATCCAATTAAAAATTTATCAAACAGATTAAATACTTGTATTCAATTTTCTTCGTTTCGTACAAAATAAATTTTAAAATATCAATTTCACATTATAACATTATATTAGCCATATAGAAGCCGTTTCTGTTTTCAAAAAAAAAAAAAAAATTAATAATAATAACACTCGATGAATGTATTATAATATTTTAATGATAAACAAATGAATTTCTATGTGTTTAAAGAAAATCACTTGAAATCGTAGTAGTAGGTACATCGTTATAATCGGATTCAGTAGCTACAGTAAACACGTCTCATCAAAACATGCTCTAATTGGCCGCTGTGGCGCTGATAATACGATGCATGTTGTTACACAAATCTAACAACGTCCACGGAGAGGTTAGAAAAATAAACTTAACAATAACACTAATATTACAGCGGTAGATAGGTAAGCACGTGTTGTAATACACGTGTTCGACACGTATCTATAAACATTTCACCGTTCGAACGTTTTTCTCTAGTTCCGTAAATATTTGCTAAAACAAATTTATATATATATACATATACGTCGTAGATATAAATAAAAAATCTCGTTTCGAATTCAAAATATCACTCGGCCACTTTTCCCGTGACCCGAATCATACTTTTATTTTTGTACGCGCACGCACACAGCTCGTTCACACGCGTGTGGAAGGTTTTATCGTAGTGACGTGACTGCAAACTACACGCACACACGCACACACGCACACATACACACACTAGACTATAGTAGTCAACCCCCCTAACCCTGACCAGCGTTTTGAACACATGTGCCACTGCCGGAAATGTGGTGGGGAAAAAAGGCCACGCAAAAAAATAAAAAACAAACAAAGTTCACTTGTGTAATATACCACATATTATTGTTATATGACTATGCGGTGTGCCTTATAAACGGGTGAAAAACGGAAATCGGACAGGCAATAGTTTATCAACGACGGACTACTGGCTCGCTGTCAGCGAAGATGGCTATAATATATATAATATAATCCTAGACCCACCCAAGGCTTTCCTTCAGTTATACAATGTCTACTCCAGAATTTAAACAAAATTGATAAATGTTTATCGATGAAAAAAAGAAAGAAAGGTTATTAGGTTATTTCATTTCTCTTTGGATAGCGACAAATTTGACGTTTTTTTCAATCAAAAATCAAATAAACTATATGATATCCTTTAACCATTTATTGACGTCATAATTTCAAAAAATATCAAATATAAATTTCAAACAAAAAAAATCCTAAATAATATTTTGCCCCAAAAACGCAAAATACAATATAACATGAATAAAATTTTGCATATTAAAAAACCATAAGTGTAAAGAAATATATTTTGGTATGAACTTTTTCTTTGACGCCTATCACTAAGAATAATATGCAAAAACATTTAAATGTAATGTCGGTACCAATTATTAAATTTTCGCACCAGCAATTAAAATGTCCTCCGAAAGCTCCTGTTGAATCGCATCATACACTTCGTCATTCTAATATTGTGTGCTATCGCTGATGATGGAAACCACAAGGAAACTTACTCGGTGAAGCCGAACGCGCTCGATGAGATTCCGCAGAAATGGTTCTATACCACACAGACGAGAATTGAAGAGAACACTCATCACGATTATTCTCTCTGCGTGAATCTTTGCATCCAAATATTATATATATATATATATATATACAGTAGCAAGCGTTTCGCAATGATGTGGGTACCGTAGTAAATAATAACGAATAATGACTGTGCCGCTGCTTCGAAATTCACGAACGGTTTTACACCAGTTATCTGCGTGTCTTCGTATACGCAAACGACCACAACCAATAATATCATTACTATAGGTATCATATTATTTAAATAATTTAATAGACATACTCTGCAAAATATTTAGACACAATAATTACTAACGATTTCAAATTCTCGTATTTATTTATTTATGAATTTTATTGTCTTCACAATATTGGCCGCTATGAACGTTATACTTCAGGACTACCGATTGCTGTTTAGACTATACCTAATTCCAAAAAATAAAACTAAATTATTTTTTCAAATACTATTTTTATTTATATATATACACATATATTATAATTTTGTGGATTCTTTTTTAATATTTTTCTTTATAGTCTATTGTTAGATATCATGATAATATTTGTAAGAGCAAAAATTCTGTTGTGTACTAAACAAAATCATATTACCCAGTTTCTTTATCTATATAATTAACAACAATTTTGCGGATTGACTCACATTTATTTAAGAACTTCAGAAAAACATATTTCTCTTTAATCCATCAGTTCAATTTAGTACCTTTAACAGAATTGTCAACTCTTTCGCAAAAAAAACATAAATACGATTTTAGATTGAGGTAAATATACAAAAATATACTTAAATATTATTTTTGATAAATTTTTAGCTATTATACAGATGTATTTAATAAAAATTACAGGTTACATTTATTAAATATTATTACCAAAAAATTGTTTTTTAAAAATATTTTAATTTTAAATTTACATTTTGAAAGAAAAAAATACAAGAATAATATTTTAAATACAGAATCAAATAAATATTATTCAAAATTAATTTAGAATCCACGGCAAAATACCTGTTAAAAGTATTGTTTAAATATACCTACCTACGTGATATTAGTTTGAAGTATAGTAGGTATAGTATAGGTGTAGATAAAATAAATTGCAATGATAGTCGAAACACGTAATGAACCGTGAGATATTTAAAAATCTATAAATTTTTTTCTACTAGCGGATATTTCTTCCAGGAAGACATATTTCATGGTTGAGTTGTTATGCTCCTGTTTACCGTGGTGTACAAATCAGCACTGCCTTCTGGAACTGGTCGTAATGATTTTTATTAATGATGACAATACCTCGCTTTTAACTTTTAATCAGGTGGAAAAAACGAAATTCTTCGGCATTCGTTTTCATACTAATTCCATACCGCTAGTATTTCGTAAATTTTGTTTATAGTACAATAAATAAAATTTTCTTTACGTTTATTTTAATGAAAATGAATTATTTCTAATTTTAAGAAAATTATTAACACTACTGGTTAATAAATATCAAACTTTTTAATAAACAAATAATATTTTAAGTAATTTTAGTTTTACTTAAATAAAAACTATGTAACTGCTATTAGAATTTAATGAAATTCTAATTTTAAATGCATGAAATTATGTTTCCTGATGATATTTAAGCATTTTTTAATAACTCATTAACTTTTTTATAATTATTCATACATATTTTAACTTCAGAGAATTTTATATCAACAATTATAGCCCTTATTGGTTAGAATTAAACGAAATTTCTCACTCGTAATAAATTTTATGAACATGATGCATTAATATTTTAACATAATATCGTTTAAGAAATATGAAAATGTTATATTTTCCGGTAAAATATATTTAGTTTTATTTATATTTATTTAAAATGAACCTACGAAAAAAATATGTATTTGATATAATTTAAAATGTTTATTAAGTACACATTATATTATTATTGTAAGTGATAAAAATATATCATAAATATACTGTAGTAGTAAGTAGTAAATTTATTCTACGATACATTTATCCCCTATCGTTTCTCGTTTCCGATATTAAATCGAATTTGTCTTAGAGTTTGCACTAACAAGATAACCTTTGAATGTGTTTTTATATCTTCTTTTTCGTAATCAAGCAAAAAAATATCAACTGTAAATATCAGTTTAGTAACTTCATTGTATTTTATTGCCAGCTATAACAATTTTACATCAGAATATTTGTTTTACAATTCCCAAATGATACCTTCTCCAAATAAAATGTAAGGTTTGTTACACAAAAACATCATATAATTAATATATCCCGTGTATGATTTTATGACAGATAACAATTTTAATTAATTTTTTTATATATATATAAATAGGTAATCTAAAAAATGTAATGTTTTGTTCAAAAAATTAAATTACATTTTTTAACAGAAACAATAGAATATCAGTGCAAATATAAATAAAATTCATATAGTTTAATTTTTGTTTAAAAAAAAAAACAATATTTTATAATTAAATTTATTTTCATACGAAAATATAAACTACGCGAGTATGTTTGAAATTTTTCAATAAAATAATACTAACAAAATTGACAAAATATATCAGAATTTACGTGTAAAACTTTATTCATTTAAACAAAATTAATACATATCATCATTAATATTTTAAGAGATAGAAACGAAACTTTCTCATTTATCGTAGCATTTAAATCCCAAATGATTTTTCTTAAGCAAGTTTATATTTTATCAGCTGACATAGATTATAATATAAAGTAATAGCGGTATAAATAAATTTGGTTTACAACGACTCAAAAAAAATTTGTATTTAAGTATGAACAAATAATATTAATCTCTATCCACCTAGCTAGACAATCAAAATAAATTGATATTTTTAGTCTAGACTTAATAATAAATAATACAAACACTGGATAAAACTGTAGAATATTGACTTTTGAAATCAATTTTCTACAAAAACTAATTAATCAAAACAAATTTTTTTAACTAGGTAAATCTATACAAAAAAAAAAAAAATTCTAAATTTAAACATTTAAATAAATAATTTATATTTTAAACTCAATACATAAGTATAAAATTATTAACCGTTAAAATAATTAATGAAATATAGAAAAAAAAAATGTCTATAAAATACTAACCAACTTATATGAACCGAACATAACTATTCTTTTTATAAATAAAAATGTACTTCTAAGATAAATGTAATATTAAAGATTAATTTATGAGAGATAAATATAAGATATATTAAATTATATTTTAAAAATTAAGAACTAATAGATACCTTAACAAAAATAAATAAATCAATATTAAAATATTATTAAATCTCAAAGTTATTTTTTTTTAATATACATATATACATATATCGTATAAATTATCCAATTTTTTGATATAATTTATTAAATTGTAGGTAATATAAGCCTGAAACTGAAAGAAACATACTCAAATTGTTGATAATACGTATCAAAAATAGTAGGCTGGTTAAAGTATACTTTAATGATACTGAAAATTGGATAAAAAAGTTATAGTACATTTTTTACACATATTACCTTCCGGAAGTTTTATATTTACCATAAAAATGAGAGAATATGTTTATTATCGTGTTCATGTTTAGATAAATTTGAGTGATATACACCTGAATAAGAAAAATAAACACATTTTTTGAACTTTTGACCTGTATTTTGGGCATATGCAACAATTTTTTGTTTTAAACACAATTTATTTTTTGCTGTCATCATAATTCGTTTATCGTATCTTTTTAGAGGATCAGTAAAATAAGTATGCTGAATTAACAAATTTTACTCCCATGGGAAATATAGAGCTTAAAGAATACTAATATTTTTAATTAGTTTTGTACGATAAATATTTTTAGTATTAATATAATGTATTGTGTATCATAATATATACATTACATATTTTGTAAAAAAAAATAAATTACTTATACTATCAAATTGATTTGTATGTATCTACTTTATAAATGAATTGAGTCTTGTAAGAAATATCAGGTAAAGTTAGATTATAACTAAACAAAAAACAATTTTTATAACTTTTTTCTTATATTATTATACACGTTTTTGTAAATATTTTCGTACATTACACAAATATTTAAATCATGATTAAATTTAACTACCAAATGTTAATAGGTAACCAAAATTTATTTTAAGAACAAATATAATCATTGAAAAAGTTATTAAAAAATAAAATAAAGGTTTATTCTATCTAATAAAAAAAGTAATAATAAAGACTTTTTTTACTTAATATGGGTATATTTTTATCTTATTTGTATGTCTTGGTTTATACATAACTTTAAATTTCAACTGCATACATTATTTTAAAACATTTATGAAATAACATTTAATAACATATTATTCTATATCAAATAAACTAAAAAATCAAATTATTCAAGCCCTTAAAAAATTTAATAATGTTTCAGGAAACTAAAAATATAATAATAAATCTAATATATCCATCATTCCACACTATTATATTATAATCCAACACTTTTTTATTATAATAAAAACTGATATGTAATAAAATATTATACTTTGTAACATTCAACAATTGTTAAGTATACAAATCATTTATCTCCTTATTCCATATTCCGAGTGGTATGATATGAAATTTAAACAAATACAACAATGTACATTTTATATTTCTTAAATTTAACCCAAAATAAATAATTGTAACAAAAAAAAATAAGGAACAGTACAATAAGTAGAAATTCTGAACAATGTTTGAATAATAAAAACATATTTCATGATTACCACTCGTCAGGTAAAGTTTTATCATCTATTATAACTGCTCGTTCATTTAATTCAAAAAAAATTTATTTATCGCTGTTTTTAAAATCTCATTAGTTTATAGTGTAAATGTGTAATTGAGATAAAAACTTTTGATCATTTAATCACAAATTTCAAGCATTGAACCAATATTTTTTGAAAACATTGTGAGTGAAAATAGACCAGATTATTTTATAATTTTATACTTAGAAATCGAAAACAACAAATATTTTTATAGAATTAATTTAACCTAACCTATTTTTCTGTTTAATGTTTACATGACTCGTTCATATATTTCTAAAAACCGTACAGTACCTACTTAGAATTGATTATTACAATAAAAAATTCCATATATAACTTAATTTGTATTATTGTATTGTTTTAGTATTAGAGATAATATGAATAAATTATAAGTGATACCTAACTTTTTAAAGATAAGTTAAATAGTACTTATTAATCAGGTGTTTTTATTGATGGTTATATTAGTACTTAAATATATCGAAAATATACAGTATCTGTTTTCTAGATACAAGTTTTAAAAATGTCTAATAGTAATAGTTAAATCGATGTTATCTAACTTTGAAAACAAATTGTTTTAACCGAAACAGGTCCAGTTCTCGAATTCATTAATGGTAACACGGCGGCATAAATAGGCAATTTAGCTACAGTAATGTCGTGCATCAGTTTTCCCGTTTCTCATAAATCATAACTATTAGGTATATTTATATGTAATATACGTATATTTTCAATAACTAAATCATGATTATGATACAAATTTTAATCATAATGACATAATAAAATATAATATAAGCTAATAAACCAGATATACACCAAAGATAACTTTTGCCGCTTATTTACCTGTTAAAAATTTAATTCTAATGATTGACTTATAAACACCGTAATAAAATTATAACAATGTTTTATGTGAATAAATGTTAATATACAAATATTAACTTTTTTTTTTTTAATCTATAAATATTAAAAAAATTTACTTATTTTGTTATAACTCAAATTACTCTTCAAACGTTGTTAAAAAAAAATTATCTATATTCACAATAAAGCTTGTGGAAATGGATAATCATAATAAGATTTATCTAATACGTAAATTAGTAACGTACAATAATATCACGAAAAAAAAAAATCACATACTTTAATAAATTTAACAGAATCTTTATAACACGATATTTATAATAAACATAAATCATTCAATTTTTCAAAAAAACGTATGAAGACTATTAACTTAGTAAAGGTACATTTATCGTAGATCTCATACACCCAAAATAACTTAAAACTTAAAAAATTAATATTTTTCAGCTATTTTTATTATAGTTAAAATTAAAATAATAACGATTTTAAATCAAATTAAGTTTATCATAAAAAACTACGTTTTAAACTTCCACGGACTAGTTTTAATTTCTCTGATCTTCCTAAATAATTATTTTTTCGTTCGATAGAAAATAATTCCTAAAACTTCTATTAAGCTTTTCAAAATAGTACTCTGTAACATAATTCTTTCTACTAATAATCTTCACTAAAAATCTACCAAATTTTCATTTTTACTATTTATATAGTATTTTTATAAATATCAAATAGTTCTAAACATAATTACAAAACACTAATTAATAATCCATATGACATCAATTTATTTTCGTATCCATTAATATAATAATAAAAAATAAAATGAAATATATTTTTTTAATATAAAATTAAAATATTAAATAGAGCCATATTCTATAATATGTCTTAACATGGTTCCTATAAAAGCGTTCAGTAAGCATATTTCATAATTTTTACGCCAACAAGCATCATCACAACACTAATTATTATCCTGATGATGCCAAAAATATTAAACTTACTCAAAAAGAACTAACGAGCTCAGTGTTTGGAAATTAAGGGAAGAAAAATATTAAACTGACCCTATCTAATTATTATAAGTCTTATTTTACATGTTAAGTTAGCCAAAAACTATGAGAGAAAAAGTTTAAAAAATTTAAACGTGTTATAAATTAATCTTTACCAATCATGTTTACGTAACACATTAATATGTTATTATCTAACAAAATAAATTAAAATGCGTTATTATAAATTATTATTATTATTATTATTATTATTATTAACATACAACCGACATCACCAAATTATAATGTTTATTATTATTTTTGTTCTCAACAGTTGTATATTGCAAAATTATTAGTCTTAATTAGTTCAATAACATTAATATACCTTACTTCGGTGTATTATCTTTATTATTGTTATAATTTTAACAATGTTTATTATTGTAACGCACATATACAATTCATAAAAGCGGTGTAGAGAAAATTCATTTTTAATATTTACTTCAAATAAAATACCATGCATTTCTATTTCTAAAGATCATAAAATATTATGACCAAGTGAATTTTATTTTATTTTTTTTCCTATTACAGCAGTAAAATATTCGTACTTACCATTTTTGTGATCGTTATTAAAATGTTTATGAAGTATTTTTGAACTGCAAGTTTTAAAAATATCAATATTATAAAATTATAGTAAAGCCACATTTAATATTATTTCAAATATTTTCATTACCTATAATTACTTTAACTTAAAATAAACAAAAAAAAAAACAATTGTTGTTTTTACTTTACCTAAAAAAAAAAAAAAAGAAATAGCATTTTAGACTAATATTTATGACATTTTTTTAAAAGTTGAATTATTAATTCTCAAATATTCAAATAGTGATTAAGTATCAATAATGTATAAAAGAGTTTTGTAAAAGAATTTTATGCGTATATACGTTAACTGATCACTGAGGTAAAAAAAGTTTAAAATAACAATTTGAAGTTTGATAAAAATTTAAAAAATTTTGAATTTACCAAGATCGATTGATAAAATCATAAAATTCTGACATTTATTGACAGTTTTCGATATAACCAAAATCTAACTGGTATTTGTACATTTTCCATATCATTTATATTATATACATACAAACATTTATACAATATATATAATATTATAAGCGTTCATAGTTGAAAATAATTAAATATTATGCATTATGCAACCATGTCCAGAAATTCATCTCTATAAGTTACAACACCAGATGAATGTTATGCCCGCATAATATCACTGCTGTAGACAAATAACGAATTCGTACTTGTAAACCTTACCGAAAGTTAATGAGCATGCTGCGTTGCGGTTATGATGTTCGGATATCATAATGATGCGATAATAATACAACAACAATTGCACAAAACGTTATTATTAGACATTATACTATACCAACTACACGTTTTTATCACGGGCTTATCGCAAAAATACACAAACGTATAACGTAATAATTTATACAGTGTATAACATTCCCAGATGTCAGTCGTTTGCAAAAATAAGTCATGTGAATTACCGATCACAACGAAGATTGAAATTCGGATGCAAAGTAGTAGTATGTAAAGTCTTAGTGCCTCTTACCAAAATTCCACTCAAATGTACCTCGCCTTTGATTTTTAAATTTAACATTATTGTTTCATCTTATATTTTGTTGTTATTACGAAGGGCTAAAACCCCCTAACAGATAATTTAGACTGATCTAGTCTATGGAAAAACATTAATAAAACATCGAAGTCGTTACGATTCGCTATAGCTAATCTGATTGATTACATCGGTCTCTGCAAAAGCTTATCGCTACTGTTACAATGTTTCAGATGGAAATATAAACAATTACAACTACGCGGTTTATTTAAATAATAAAGTGTACACACACATAGTATAGTTTATTTTGATGGTAATGGAAACCTGAGACCACTAATAGTGACACAGCACAAACGCTTGAAAACAGTAGATATAGCCCCATTACCACCATTCAACACCTCACTCCCTCCTTAACCACAATGAGGACACGATTTGATGCTACGGCATTTAAAGGTATCGCAAGTAACACCCAGTCTTTTCGCCAGTGAAAAACAGCAAAAAAAAAGTGGTTAAGTAAGCAACCATTCTGTACAATAAGTATCAGCTGTCAAATATACTTAGTCATTTGCCAGCTTATATTACAAAGTATACCTATTTCATTATATTGTTATTAAAATGATTTATTTTACTATGAATAGAATGATAAAATTTTGACCAAAAACATTGAATTTATTGTATTATTATTATAGTGTTTATTAAATAAAATCATATTGTATGTATTAACTATCATAGTAAAAGTTTCAAATCTCCAAGAATAATATTTTTGAACTAAAACAAAATAACTAAAATTGTTATGCTTCGTTTAAATATTTAATTTGGTTAAAAATCAAAATATTTTTAAAATAAACTAAAACTAGTTATCATAATAATATAACTATAATATCTCAAATTTAAAAACAGTTTAATAAATAAAATATAATTTGTACATCTGAAAACTCAACTAACGTTGATAATAATAATAATAATTATTATTATTAATATTATTATTATTCCCCAACACCAGTGCAATGGAATAACAAACAAATAGTCAACCGATAGAGGCGCACTACACAATATCCGTCGGAGAAATTCATAGCCATGATACATAATATATGTTTTCAACACGAGTAAAAAACGTAATACGCATCTATTATTACAAGTCCAACCCCTATATTATAATATTACCAACCAATTGATATACCATGCGTATTATAATAATATCAAAACATACAACCATTACGGTACGCAGCGGTCGGCACAATAACGTTGTTATTATTACTATTACTGTTATTAATAATAATATTATTATTAATATATAGACGGCACGGAAATATGCTGAAGACACGCGGCACCGGCGTAATCGAATTAATTACGCCGTTCGGCGACGACGAGCGTTTCAGAGAATACAGGGTGAAAGAGTGGTGTAAGTGAGCGAGGGGTTGCATTCGCGACCGCAACCGAGACGTCGTGAATATTTCAACGCGGTCGTCCGCTCGCTTTTTATTGCACGATTCGCGTACACGACCGATGGCTCGGCCCTTACTCTCACCGCTACGCGCGACCTGCGAACCACCGCCGTCAGCTCACCCGTTAGCACACTACTCTCCCCCCCACCAACCAATACGACCACCTTAACCCTCCCCGCGAAGGACCCGGACGACAGCGACGGGTGCGCGGTGCAAACGTGTAAATTATTCACTCGCCCCGCGAAAGCCTCGAGTAGGCTTTCCGTAAATCGTTTTACCCGTACAATGGCAATAATAATAAAAATAACATTATTATCAGGCCGAAAATCGTGTGCCCCAGTGCACCCGACACCGCCTCCGTCAACTCCCCGACCGACGACCGCCGCCAGGACGGCGCATCGTTACCGCGACGGTGGTCGAAAATCACGCGAATTCTGACGTCAATTTAAATATTTGATGGCCTCGGAACGCCGTTCATTATCTCAACGGTATGATTATTGTTCGTCCGATTAATTTCACCGGCCGTCGGAAAATATATTATTTTCGTGCTTTATGTATAGTGTATGTGCGTAAAGTAGGTACCTGCTACGCATTATTAGTGACTGCGATACATGCGAACGAAAATTGACGAATACGAAAATCGTGTCCGCCGTTGTCAGTTCAACGCCAATCACGGTGTTATGAATAATTCCTAGATGACTATGATATTACTATGATACTTTTTATAATTTCTAAATTTTTTTTTTTTTGTCTTGGCCTTCGTGTTTTTTCAGAGCAGAAAAATACTTCAAACTTCCATTTTGACCGTCGTTTTTGCTAGTAAAATCGAATCTAATTTGATCGATACACTGTTGAGTGAAAAGTAGAAAACGCCAAATATTTTTAATAATTGAAAATAACTGAAAATAAAACAGTGAAAAATGAAAATATTTACGCAACACGAATGTTAAACAAAATCGATTATTTTTGTTGTTATTACTGTTGTAATTAATTGCCGTAGTGATTTGATTGTCGAAGTATGTGTTTTAGGTTTATTTTACACGTGTCTCCGTGATATATACTTGCATTCCGTTAATCCACGATAAATATTTTGTTTATATTTTAAAACCATAAATATACTGCTATACACATTTTTTCGCTTAAAAATCTATATAGATATTTAGCTTACATTGTATTAGATAAGCTATCACATATGAGCTTTAGAAATATTAAAAGAAACTATTATGGTGTCAAGCAGCTTATACTTGACAATTTTGTGAAATTTGTATATATGTAAAAAAAAAAATTAGCTATAAATACTGTAACAACGAAATAATAGCTAAGTAATAACAATGGCAATATAAAATAATAATAATTAAAATATTAAAAAAACGGTTAGGTATAAGCTACGATTTTATCTTTCTAAATTCTAAAAAAATAACCATAAAGTTTTGAAATTTAACAAATATCAACTTAATAATTTTTATTTTTATGATTATTATTATTTACCTATGATGTAATTTACAAAGTATTTTGTTTTCTTTTAAATTATAAACTGACTATTGAAATATTCACCTTTAAAATTATTATTCACGTTATTTTACCTAGCTAATGTTTATTTTTAACTTATATTAATGCATTTGTTTTGGACTGTTAACGATTATGCAAATTTCTTTTAAAATTATTATAATAACGACTAAAAATATCTAAAATATAAACTCCATTTTTTTATTAAGTGTTTGAAGTTTTTATAATAAAAAAATCTTCATATTTTCAATTTTCAATTATAATTTAAAAACATTTTACAATATTTTAATACATTTTTTTTTGCATAACTTAAAAACATGAAAATACATAAATACTATTTTGTTTGTCATTAATACCATTACCGACAAAAATTACATGTACCTAATACATATTTAACATTTAAATGAAATTCCTCCAATATTGTATTAAACTTAATTAGTATCTTTATTGCTTATCGTTTGACTCAACTTTATGGTTTTTAAACCATCATTACAATAAAAATAATTAAAAGACACTTCCGGTGAAATGGTGAGCTAGAGGAAAATGTTCTGTTGATAGAATAAAGCGTTGGAAAAATTGTATCAGAAAACTAATTGTATTCAACGAAACTTTATGTATAAAATAATATATTTTGTAGATTTTTGGTATTTTAACGATAAACTAGGTTATAAATCTAAGTTAAATAAAATTGTTCTTGAGCTTCTTTTAAAATTACTGCTAGCGTCTTTGTCAGTAAATCAAAAGACTTAAAAATCGACATTGATATTAACATTATTTTTTTTTTTTAACAAAAGTATAATTCGTTACTCTGTATCATTAAAATTAACAATACATTTTTCTATTATTCTATTTTACACACTTAAACGAATACAATTATGTCAATTTCAAGTCTAAAATAAAAATAAAAGTTATAATAAAATGTCATGGTTTCACAACAATAATACTGAAAACATTTTTGTTTTTCATTTGTGATCTTCGATTGGTAATGCTTTTAACTTATTAAATCTGTCGACTAAAATTTAATGGATGCAAATGTTGATCATGCGTTTCATTATCTCCAAAAACTGGACTCACAGATGCCTCTTCCCGAAGATTTTTTTTTTTATTTTCATTCTTACCACTGTCGGTGAAAAAGTACGCGTTACTATATACTACGCATAATAACTATGTTCTGACGGAACAATGGTTGCTATCTTTTTAATTACTACGTTCCATTGTAATGTAAAATCAAAAAAATAGTAGATACGATTCTTGTGTATTACCCCAAAATAACATAAAAAAAAAAACCTGGATTCCATAGAAATAAAGTATCCGAACGTATGTATATGAGAACGCACATACAAGTAGAACAAAAACTAATGGACTAATAAACCATGAACATATTAGATACATAATAAAATTACACAGCAACCCTTTACGATGTATACCTATGGGTGCGTCGTCGTGTCAAAGGATAAAATTTGTTTTATGTATAAATAAACAAGACGTGATTTTAATGTTTAAAAATAATGGTTTTTTAAGTCAATATTATATCGGATACAATGGGTGTATAATAACTAAAAGAATACATTTTAAATACGATATTATATACCTAGGTCATTAACACTAATTATATATCGTTCAAAAATATTGAATCTTATTATTATCCGTACAATTCGTTCGTCAACATGTAAAAATTTAAGATTCTGAGCGGGATAATAAAAGTAGAATTGGTTTTACAATAAGCTTTTTATTAATTTTTTATAACAATTGGTAATATTTTAAATCACGTTAATCCCACAAGTAATTTCAACTTTTATAAAGAAAGCAAACAAGATTATACACATGAACAAACATAGTTTTATTATAAAAATACTATGATATATTACTCTCGAAATACATCTCTCTAGTAATATAAAAATATAATGATTATATATGGTATAATATTTTTTTCTTATATCTTAAAAATAATTTTTTTGTACAGTTTAATATATATCACTTCAAAATTATAATAGTGCTATAAAAACAATATAATTAAATAATTTGGATCTATAAGGGGTTTATCAGGGTATCTTATTCCAAATAATTTACAATGAAAACTTATTGACAACAACTGTGGCTGGTATTAATGTTTACATATAAATAACTATGTTACTAAAACCTTGAACCTGGTCAAATTGTCTGAGAAATGTGTACTTTATAATAATAAAATTTAATTAAAGACACAAACATTTATTCTTCAAAAGGTGGTTTTATTATATATTTTCCTATTACAGTGGACTCAGATGTTTGAGTTTTTGGTTCATATAACTTGTAACTTTAATTTATATGTTTAAGTTCTTTTACTCTCAACACAAATTTAATTTCAAAATTAAATACATATAAATTAACGAATGAACTATATTTGACAATATTTTAAGCTGAGGACTTTTTTGTAAAGTTTTAGCTATCCAATAAAATATAATCAAACATTTATTTCATATTTAATATATTTAAAAATCGTATTAAAATCATATGGCTCATTCAAACTAATATATAAATTATATTTATCACCTAATATTTCCACTACTCCTAAAATCATATTGGCCGTATTGAAATTTCCATTGTACGATGGAAAAATGTGCAGTTGCAATTTACATAGAATATGTAGCAACGCTCAATCAACTACTTTATAGTCATAAATTACTCAATGCTCGAAGTGCATAATTATATTTAAACACACTGCCGGTAAAATTTCCACGCTCACATTATGTAAATTAAGTGTCTTTGAAAAGTTTGTGTTTACCGACTCATCATAAGCTATAAGGTTTGTAAATTTCCATATATAACTTACATTATAACAAACTATTATTTATTTCAACATCAAAATTAATTTACATTTATGTGGATATGTTTGTATTTTATGCAGAATCTATAAAAATATTTTATCACTAGGATGAAATATATTAAGATATTTCACCATTATTTATTAGCAGCGTGCTAAAATGTTTTCAGTATCCCAAACATAAATGTGGCTGTTAAAATAAAATATAATGACGAAGCTGTTTGAGTTTATACTGAACGAAACGATATTATTAGGTTGACAGTCTTATAATATTATAGGTTATTCAAATAATGTTAAAATTACTATTCAATTTAATCAAATAATACGAGCTAAACGTTAAAATAAGTATTTCGATGTAGTTCACGCGAACATCAAACGTATTAATTCTTGTGTTCCAAAACGAACAATCATTTTGACAGTAGAACTAGTAGGCGTTTGTGTGTTTAAGTCGGTTTGAAATACTTAACGAGAAAAAAAACGAAATAAACAAATAAAAATAAATTTATAGTTGAGCAAATACACAATGAACAAAGTCAAGGTTAGATTTCTGCCAAGGCCGTTTCTATGGCGAGGTGAAAGAGGTTCTCGTAGAAGTGGATTTTTATCAAGGATCCTATGTCGTGACGACTGACGGGGTATTTTCCGTGCCGGGTGGTACAACAACCAGCGTTGTATGTACAACAATGTATAGTAGTCATAGCAACGACTATGGCCAAAACATTTTTGCCCAGGGCTGTCCACGAGAAAGAAAGAGAAAAATAGAGACTATAACGATGGCGATGAAGACTCGGTATAATCACACAAAGTTGTGTTTCAGTTCGTTCGTTTACTAATAGTACAGGGAGGGAAGTGATACTTAACGAAAGGTATATATTGCGTGAATAACCTGTAACTCCGCTGCACTGTAAAACTTCAAAATAATCGGTTGTTATTAAGTTTTTTTTTTTTTTAAATCATACGTGCGTGTAAAATAATTAACTTCTTGATAAAAATTGATATATTATTATTAAAATTCTAATATGGAGAATATAATGTAAGGTATAAGTGATAAAACGATAATCACGAGACACTTTTATAGATTTCATAAAAAATAAATTTATGTTTATGCTTATTTAATGATTATGGCTTTAAGCTTAATCCCATTTATATAACAATATAGAGCACTACGAACATTGAGTGTTATAGCATTTATTATCGACAGCCACGTTATAGATGGTACATCATATTTGTACCAACAATTAAGGCAAGATAAACTATATAAATCATTCGAAAAACTAACTTAATCAGCACATCACATATTTTAAGAAAAAGAACATTGTTATCGACCGAAAAAATATTATCGCCAAATTCAGACAATTTTTTTTTAAATAACTAATTTGAAGTGCTTGATTGTTAACAAATTATCAGAAAAAATAGGCATGAAAAAATTTAACAAACCATTACATAACATAGATTACAAACAACGAAATTGATTCATAATTACTTTATAACTGATTTCCAATTGAAAATAAGTGATAATATTGTTTATTAAAGGACAAGTTTTGATTTTAACGACATGAATGTGATTGTCACGCTACAGAAATATACATTTATACTCTACAGCATTTACTTAATTTTTGTTACATAATATTAAACAATCTGTGTTCATAAAATAATGCAAAAATTATTAAAAACAACTAAGATTACACTACAATATATAAATTGTCAAAATTTCATATTAATCAAGGAAAATAATTAATTATATTTGAATAAGACGTTAAAGTTAAATGAAACACAATTTATGCTCATTTAGCAATAAATATTAGTGTCAACAATTAACGTGCTAATTCAATAACTTCAATGCCCTAATTATTATAACTTATTATATTAATAAATGTTTATATGATTTTAAGTTTGAATTAAAATAATATAATAAAGGATCCTCCTTGTATAATATATTAACACTATAACAAAATCATTTAATAATATTATTAGACGTCGAGTAATTGTACGAATAAATCAGTTTTTATTGTACAGTTTTAAAAAATATAATATTAAATTCAAAAAATAACTAAATAATATAAAATTACATACTTATAAACTTCATTTATAATTTGCAAGTGTACAAAAAAAAAAAATTAGGTTTTTAGCTTAATAAATCAAATGAACCTCTATTTATACATTTTAAAACTTCTTATATTTGGTCTTGGTTATCAAATTTATTAAACAATGTACTAAGTTAAAACAAAAATAAAAAATATATATGGAGTACAACACGTATTTGAATTTAAAAGCTAAAAAATATTTAAAAAAAGGTTAGTCTATTGAACACAGCATAATATATAAAATTTCCAATCTACAGAAATACCTTATAAAATTGTTTGATCTTTTTATTTTTTTCAAAAAGAAAATACGAGTATTAGCATTATAAAAGCAATTGCGCCGTCAGGATGTTCAGAATCCAAAATTTTGATCTAAAAATTATTTTTAATCTTTTAGCATATTGTTATACATATACGTTTTATGTCATGAATACACTTTAAATAAAGAATTTAATTTTAATCTGATTAATTAAAACATTGTGTATGAGATTTGTTCATCAATAGATCAGTTATTCAATGTTCTTTATATGTTTTTCAGTACCTGCACGATCTTATGGTCGTATAGAATAGCCGTATAAATAATACCATTGGTAAAATAATACGTAATAATATTTTTTATTTGTATGGACTTCTGCAATTGCCAAAATTTAAAACACTAAACCGTTATAGGGCATATAGTGCACATAGGTAACACAAAAACCATAACTGTATAAACTACAATACATCCTCCGTGTGGTGCCGGATGTAACCACTCCTATATCATAAGTCTGTACTGGAAAATTGCCAATAACATAGTTTGGTTACACGTCTCGAATATATATTTACAATATCAACCCACACACGTG
Source organism: Melanaphis sacchari (assembly GCF_002803265.2). Lineage (NCBI taxonomy): Eukaryota > Metazoa > Arthropoda > Insecta > Hemiptera > Aphididae > Melanaphis > Melanaphis sacchari. The sequence goes on from NW_020271303.1 coordinate 1,272,238, forward strand.
CGGTTCTCATGCGGCTACATTTGTTTTGATGGTATAAAACAACGTTCCAATAACGCTTTATAATATAGATAATAGAATAATTATATTGACAAACCTATATTACGTTTATGTAATGCATATATACATTATAAATATATACATATATGTATAATTTATTGTTTATAAATTAATTGAAAATTAATTCTAGGCCAACCTATAAATATACAGGTACCTAATCGAGAAATCCTTTGAATGAAAGTTTGGAATTTAGTAAACTTTTATCAGTAGTTTAATAGCATTAGCCCAAGTAATATTATTTTGAATATGCATGTAAAAGCACTTCCGAATCATTTAGCGAACGCTCAATGATGTACAATGATAAATGGCTGTGGACTCATACACTCGATAAAATGATAATGAAAAATAAAATAAAGTGTTCACTTTATACACATTAAATGACCCTTAACGCTTGAAATGCATAATAACGGTATGATTTATTTATTATGTCATTTAATTTTACTTTATTACATCAAATTACAATATTTTCATCAATCTTTAAAAATTAATCCAAAAAAACTCTAAATATTAGAAAAATTGTACAGCTTGATAACTTTTGCAATAATACATTTATTATACACCTAAAGTTCTTAATATTTATAATCTTGAAATTGAGTTTTTGATACATTCATATTATTCTAGAATAAGAATAATTATAATTAACTCAATAACAGTATCATTGAATAATAAATACATATAGTTTGAAACTGATTTAATATTAACAAAATATTAATCCAATACAAAAAATAAATTTAAAATGTGCTTATACATTAAATACAACATAAAGTATAATAGTATAAGTATAAATAAATCAACATAAATAAATATTTATATTTTTTTTTTTTTCAGAAATGGAAAAATTATCATGTTATGGATAACAGTAATAACCGATTCAGTCATTTTGTATCAACGAATGAATTCTTCGTAATATGACTAGTAAAAACATATTTTTAATTATTATTGTAGCTTTTTACAAACAAACATTCTACAATAATTCCTGAAATAATTGGCTAAAAATTAATTCCGAGTTGATCTATTAAATAATATTTTAACCACTAGTAATAACATCAAAATTTTACCACAAAAAAAATAAATTCAAACATTTTCATACAAAATATTTTTAGCGTATTTTAAATATTACAAACCGGCAAACATATTTGTACATTTCTACAATTAATTAATTAGGTTAACCTTCAACGTCAAAAGAAGCGTTAGGTTAAACAATAAATACATCATGTTTTATTTTCTATACAGTAGCTCTAAGTGTAAACTATTAACAAGTGTTTGTTTTTAGAGAGGTAACTTCAAATAGTAATAATAATAATACCAAACTCATAAAATCATAAAGCAAAAAGATTGATGTTTTTAGAAACTGTAGTGATTTTTGTACAGTACACTTCACCTGTTACTATACGTACTAATTATTTAACGACATAGCACGATTCTGGTTGGTTTGAGGTGGTTGTGAGAAGAAAGATAGGTAAATAGAACACTTGTATTTGTTGAAGTATGAAAAAGTTATAATAATTTATTAGTACTACGTAAAAACAATAAATAAATAAAATAATAACTAACTTCTATGTAAAAATTATTAGTACTAGGTATGACTGAGTACTCGCGGCGATGTGATTGTGACAAAGTCCATGACGAACAAAAGGGTGAAGCCAGTCTAGCACTGTGACTACTTTCTGACCAATGGCCAAATGCTCCATCCGTATTTATATAGGTTCTATCAATAACATTTAATGGTGTAATGGCATATACTTAATTATGTAAATCAATAAAAACAACTTGTTGTTTCCACATTTGACATATTAAGCTTATTATGCTATTTGTATTATATGTATTTTAGGTAGTGCACTTGCGCCAAATACTGTTTATTAATGCCTACTTTATGTACAACATAAATTATATCACTTCTATCTTTATCATACATATTACACTTAAAAACTATTATTTTGGTTTTTAGGATTACTAATCATGGAAATGTCAGTTATTATATTTCAAAATATCAATAAGATTTGTTTTGATAAATTATTTTGTTTAACTAAAAATAGAAGAAAACAATTATTGAAAATAATAATACACGTGAATACAATATAATATATTTATTATCAGATAAAATAATATTGAAAACAAAGAAATTGTTTTGATAGCATTTTAATTTTAATTGAAAGTTTTTTAAAAACTTACCAAAGAAAATTATAACTTAATCTTAATAAAACTATATTAGATGTGAACTCAAGATTAAAATTTGAAAATTTATGAGACTATGTTTTAATAAATTGCATAATATTAAATTTCAAAATGTTTATTATTTATTGTATCTGATAACAAGACACTCATGATATATTAATATACTTATTATTAATTATTATAATTTGATTCGTAGCCTCTAGTATTTAAATTCACACATTTTCCGCGTCGACTATTAAACCACATTAAAAATTAAATATAAATAAATCCATATCATATTATATAGTACTTATTTAAGTATATTAAACTGTTTTTTTTTTTTTTTGCGTAATCGATCAAATTGCACGTCATATGTACGTATTTATACGATAAGACTTTTTACGGCAAACCTTGAGAATTATAAAAAAATATCAAAGGGATAACGTCACGTACACCATAATATATATTAACTATCACAGATATACAATTTGAAATATTAAAAACAATAAAATATACCAGTGACAAATAAAAATTTTGAAATAATTAGAATTTAAAAAAATAATAATATTTCTTATTCTTTAGTTATTAGTTGTTATTAGTTAATAAATATATTTTAGGTTACAAAACTATACATTTTTTCTATATAAAATATAGACGATAAACTTTCTAACTCGAATTAAATTTATCATACATTAAACGTAACAGCAGTTGTACTAATTTAAAAATAAATCAATATGAAAAATTTAATCATGAATAGAGTAAATGCATCATAATACTCATAAAGCATATTATAATATCATATGAAAAAAAAACTGTTAGTATTTTAAATTGAATTATTTTTCATCTAAAATACATAATATTCCATTAAAAAAAAAATGCCTCTTTTAAATGAATTAAAGTTTACAAATCTTTGAGATAATAAAGTTGAATATTTCAAATGATAATTCTTACAGTTTTATTGAAATTTACCTTTTACATAATTAACATAATATTTAAGACATATCTGTTTAAAAATAGAATTTGATTTGTATGTGTTAAATAAATTAATCAAAAAATATAATAATAATCCGACAATAAGGTTTGGATAACATTAACTACCCATTTTCCTTAATCAATAGTGTTATAAATGTGCAAAATTTCATAATGGTTTACATTACATTGCTTTGAATATCAAACTTACATTATATTTACATATAAATAAATATTATACACATAATATTTGACTACAATTTAAAAATATATTTTTATATTTAAAAAAAAATGTTATTTTGCGTTTTTATAATAATAGCTATACAAATGTTATTGTACTGATATTATTACTGATACATTGATACTTTGAGTCCTTGACATGTATGTTATTCCAGTTTGATTTGTGTTTGAAAGTCTTTCTATGTATATAGTTTCAAATATTAACTATATAACGTAGATTTATATTTTAAAATCATATTTCAATTGTTTTTATGAACAAATGTATTCCACAATCAGTTTATTGTACAGTACTTATCAATGGAATTATCATTCCCTAAAAATCTAACGACTTGCAATAAAATAAAACTGCATAGAAAATGATTAAATACTATTATTATATGAACATGGAAATAAATCGTATATTAAATACATTTACGAACTATTGACAGTTTAAAATAGTATTCTATTCGTTTTACAGTCACTTATTGTATTAAGTATGTTCCTAAGTTTGAACATTTAAAAAAAAAACCTTTTTACCATTTTAAAAAGTTGTATAAAAAGTTATATAGCTGAATCTCTGCTTACAAATCAAAGTAATAATAAAAATTTTAGCTTAAAATACAGTACATTATGATATTATTTTTTAATAAAAACACATAGTAGATTGTTAAAAAATATAGTAAGCAACATTATATAAGATAACTTTTTAATTCAATTTTATTGACTTTTTTATAAACATGTTAACCAGACATAATACATTATATTAAAAACATATACCTCTATTAAAACACATCTGTTTTTATAAAAAAACATCAGATTCATTTACCCACGTTTAATTTTGTCTATTAGACACTAGCCAAAGAACAATAACGAATTAAAATCCGAAGTAGTTAAGATTTCTATAAGCACTTGTATGGAAAATTTAAGACTGTTGTTATTTGAAATTTTAACGTTAAGCGAATAATTTGACATAATCAATGGCGTAAATAATTACTTACTTCGCCGGTAAAATATACGAAATCAAGTTGAGTGAATGAAATCGCTATGTTAAATTCATTACCATTATGCGTGTTTAATTAAGAATCGAACGTTTTGGATCGCTAGTTGTATTAATAAGTAACGATGAATGGACTCGATGCAAATACGTATATACACACACCCTCAAACGTTTATTAGCTGGAATATTAATATAGTGATATTTCTCTATAAACTAAGAAGGTGATGTACTAGTATCTATGTCACTGCTCATAATTTAAAAAGGCCAAGTGTACTGCAGTACGTTGTGTAAATCTTTCCTCGGACGCTGTGGTATTACAAGGAGATGAAAGCTTAGAACCTTTTGTCAGAGATTTTACCCTCTCAATCCAAAACAAAATTTTTAAACGAAATATTGTTATTCTAATGTAAATAAATCCATATTATTAGTAATCAATGTTAAGAAGCCGGTAAGATAGTATAAATGAATGAATAGAATTTTGGATAATTTATTTATATTATATAATTGGCGTTGGTATATGGCTCACGATAAAGTTAAACACATAAAAGCACAACGCTTAATCGCTGTAAAACCAATACATTCTAAACTTCGCTTGAAATCTATAACGTCTGATTGTATTTCAAGAGGGAGGGGTGAACCTCCTCTTAACTAAACTTCACCAACCTAATCTATAGTAATATTCATTTTTTATTTTCAGTTAAATTTATTAGTGTTAGACTATTATATATATGATTATAAATACATACAAAATCTAAGGCAAAACTTCCGAAGGAGGGGAGACGATTCACCCAACACGTCCTTCTCTAATACTTCACTGGTATATAATACAGCCTCTGTGGTACTAATATTGTACACTCAAGCGATAGTTAAATAAACAGTATACTATATACTATTATACCAAATACAATAAACGTTTATATACAGCTCATCTTTGATTGTGCAAAAACAAATAAGTTCGACGTGCTTGTTGACTTAGTGACGTATCCTTTGAGTGCAACGCACAAGTCGTTTCGCATTAATTTTTATACCAGCTATTATGGTCGTTTTTAATGAATTTTTTTTTTTTTTTTGTTAGTTAAGTTGGTATATGAAATATGTGTGTAAATTAGTTCAAGTACAGAAAATTATTATTTATTTTTATCAGAATTAACGGAATGGAATTCTATAAAAAATATTGTTTTATTACATTATATTATCGTTCAATTAAAACAATTATTTCTTTTTCTCTTTCAAAAACTATACTTTAATACTATATTGAAAATCTAAAATATTTTTTTTTAAATGCGTCGTGCATTTGTCATTAATTAATGGATTTTCTGAAAATTTAAAATAGATTCTATCGTTTTTATATTTTACATTGGTGAAGAATCTATTTTCATCAAGGTATTTTTCTATTTCGATTGAAGTATTTAAGTATTATGTACGACATTGAATATTGTAATTTTATTACACAAATATCTTGTCAAACATAATATTTCATTCTGTAAATATGCGGCAAATCCACCATAAGATAAAAAATAAATAAATAATGTCTATTCAAATTATTTTCTTTTGTTATCATTAATGAAATTTTTCATTTATTTTCATGGAACACCTCTTCTGGTCTCGTATCAATAACAGATATTTTCTTATTACAACGGATACAAAATAATATGATATCTGTTACATCACAACCCAATACTAGCATGAATGATAATTGATAACATATATTATAGAGCAAATTGTATTTACTCAAGTGTACAATAGAATAATCGACGTATCCATTAGTATTATCATGTAATGATAAAATAAGGTACTAAATTTTCATGAACTCGCTAGCAACGAAATAATCATGTATTATTTATTATTATTTAGTATTCACAAAATAGGCAAGGGTAGCGAGTAAATTTAAAAAAAACTCAAAAAAATATTTTGGAAAATACTTTTGTTACCTAATAATAATACTTATTATCTGTATATGATTTAATTCAGTTGGAATATCAAATTCCTTGCTGTGTATTATATTGATGTATATATATTATCCTCAATTTAAATATTAATAAAGAAAAATATGACATAATTATTTTTAAAGAAGTTAATTCATTTTGTCAACAGCTACTAAAAGTGTGTGAAAACAACATTTAACTTCACATTCATTCTGTGCACGTGTTCTTCAATATTTTAAGTATATATTTTAATTTAATCAATATAATTTTGTGGAAACGATAATACGCAAATAAAATGAATTTTACCTTTTGACCTTTACACTATTATAATATTATACACTACTGTGCGAACATTTAGTAACTATATTGAATATTTACACAATAACAATTCTTAAAGAAAAACTAATTTTTCCTTATAAAATATACGCTGCTCACATAAACATCTAAAAGGAAAACTAAGGTGAAAAATATATTGTAGCACACTAGCAGAATATTAAATTAGAAATAAATTAGTATACAAAAATGATATACATCATACAATTTTTTTTAAATCTTAAATTCAATTTATTTTTGATTGCAACAAAGTAAGTTAATTACTACCGTATACATTTTTTAATTGATTTATATAGTAAGTAATGATAATAAATTGATTATTATTGGAAACTAAATTTTTTTTCTCGTTAGTACAAACTTTTTTCTTGGCTTTTTTTTTTTATTTTTTTGTTTGTCATTCATGGAAAAAGTATAGCCTAATGAACTTTTCTTTTAAAAACTGAGTAATTCAGAGATCGTTATGGAGAAAAAATTAAAAATAATATATAATACTTAACGCGTAACAATATAATATTGTTCTGTTTCATTCGAGCCAATTTCGTAGAAAATTTTAAAATATATTTTCAATATCATACCGTAAATAATAATTTAGCAATAGATATAGTTTACAGTGTATGTACCATTAAATAAAATATTTTTTTGAATATTTAAAAGCTTATTCTCTATAATAATTTTACTAAAATCGTGTATAATTCATAAGATATTTTTAAAACCATCGTTTTCCCGAAGCGCAGAAATTACAAATACGACCGTGAGAGTGCACTTGTGAGAAAATCGCGAGTACATAATATATTATATCGCAATTCACCAATCTACGACAAATTTTGTGACAAACTATTTCGTATTAATACAAAGTGACTATTTGTACCAAGTACAAGAATTAAATTATTATATATTATTATTATTATTATTACTTAATTAGTTGTAACTTGTAGTGCTTTGAGGCAACAAACACGCCAGATTAAAAAAGTAATATTCACTGGAGAAATCTGAAAATAATTTTTTTTCTATAAATTAAAATTTAACAATTTAACAGTTTGTGCATAATTTGGTAGTGTTGTACTATATTATGTCTATATGGCTGCAACCGTACCTGGTAAGAAAGTTCATATTATATATCTATTATTTATTTATAATTTGCACAGGCTCAACCCTGATTTGATAAAAAAATTCATGTATAAACAAATTAAAGTCGATACAAAATATTAATAGTTAACGATAAAAAAAAATGCTCTAAAAACAATAAATTAAACAGATAAATCATTGAAAGTAAACGCCGATTACACATACACTAAAATATAAAATGGAGGTCCGGATTTATTACACTATAACGTGATGGAAAATTGTTCGATATAGCCGTGGTTCGATGGCACACTAAAAAAATACATGATAAATTTATTAAGCACAATATTATGATAATAGTACGTAATGATAAGTATTTTATGTGATATATACGTATACGGCGCATATATTATAATGATACACACTCAACAGTCCAATTGGCAATATTAGTAAACGAAATCTTATGTCGAACAAGAAATTATAACGATAAGAGTAGGGTAAGCAAAGCAAACACTTAGTTATGTATTTATTATTGGTTTTGCGGGTATCTCTCCCTATACATTCTTGACGCGGCGACGTGGGTAAAAAAATGTCTAATTTGCGTGATATTTTTTCTCCTATCCGACACGTGCTTAATAATAAATATAATACAACAAAGATCCAATAGTCACCATCCGCTTAGTAGTGGTGCGCAGATGTTTTCAGCATAAAAAAAATGAAGCCCTCCATGTTTGTTATCGTCATCCAATATCTTTTAAAAAGCCCATAATATATTGCAAGTGCAGCATGTTTATTGAACCATCTTCTACCAACAGCGGACGTACGACAAACTGTTACTATGTTACTAAATCATACGCACGAAAATTCAGATTTTTTGTCGATAATACCACGTGGACTAATACCCTCGTCTATTCCGTATATTTTATAGAATAAAAATGCGATATACTGCGTCGTGAAATCCTGCCGTTCGTGGTTTTCCATACCCCTTGGTAAAATATTACGACAAAGGACAGGTCAAATATTTTTATTCCGATTATATCATTATTATTTGTCAAATTTATCACCAATACATTTCCATATTTCCATCCATGTTCTAACACACTCGATGAGAGCAAAATATTAAACGTAGGGACGTAGGATATAAATTATCTTTATGCACTACAGACAACATTTAAAGAGAACGTAGTCACGTGAGATCGAAAAACGTACTTTTTGTAAACGTAACTGGATCCTCAAGCACTGTTCGTTTTCTATATACTTAAGGTTCCTCCCTGCCCAAAAAGCATATGCCATTACAAACCAAATATAAACGCGTGCATTCACACCTACACACAAACGTACACTTTGGAAATTCAGTGAGACGAAGGTGTATTATAGGCCACAGCACACTGATAAATTACACATGTAATAACGACTAAAATTATAATATCATTGCAATACGATATATGAAAATAATATTTTTGAAAACATTATAAAAAAAAAAATGTATAACATTGCGTGCAAAAAACTTTACATTTTTTAATATTTTTCGAGATGAAATATACATATAAAATGATGTAAAATAATAATATACGTACATCATACTGTAAAAGAAGACATATTATACTACTTGAAAAAAAACTATTACGCGCCATTTTAAAATGAACAATCTTTTATTCCTGACACCTTCGTAAAGGAATACCACAACTAGACAGTAGATAGTGATCAATCGCCACGATAGTATTTTCGGCTCGTTACGTGGTCATAAAATATTGTTACTCCATAATTTGTTTGAAACAAAAAAAAAATACAAACTCGTATAAAAAAACCCATGACCATCAATTAAGATTCAAAATACGTACCTATTATTAATATAAAATATAATTATTTTACTTGTACTTCGAATTTCGAATGTACGAATTTCAAGAATTATTTTAACTACAAATATTCAATAGATTTCCTCTTAACCATTAAATCTAAATTTTATAACCACAGTTAGCCTACTAGTTTTTTTTTTTTTTTTCAAGTAATTTATATATGAAAACGTTATCATGACGTAATGAAGTCGTGTAATCCATTAATGAATTATTTATCTATATATGTATGTCAAGCATTGTAATTGAATGGTACCCTTAAATTATTTTAACCATGCATATTTAAGTAGCTTAAACCCTTAAAGAGAATTTTTAGAAAACCAAAAGATTAATTTTAATTATTTATTAACATAACCGATTACACTCTAAAGTTCTAATGTTTCGTCCTATCCACATTAAACTTTTGAGAAAAAGCAGTGGTTTGAAATTATATATTATTTAAATTAAATCAATTATTTACGAGTACTATAAGTAATACAATCATATTAAGTATTAACTATTCCAAAATAATACGTAGTTTAATATACTTATACTTATCTATAGTGTAATATAATAAATGATAGGCACTGTTTGTATTGGTGTCATACATATAACAATACTTATAAAAAATATATATTTTTCCTTTGTTATTCTTTCATATTGGATAGAAAAATATTATTTCGTTTATAAATATCATTAAATAATTTAGCTTATACTCATAATATTTTATTGTTGTAATAGTTTTAAAATAAATACAATATGCTATAAACATACTAATCAAAAGTTAATTTTTCTTTAGGATATTAATATTATTTATATAAAAAAAAATATTCAATTATAAATTTTAAAACCAATCAATTAAATACAAAAATTATAAATAGCTAGGTATTTAATGTTTAAATTCAAAACTAAATATTAAAATATTTTTACCTAAATATGACTAAGAAGTAAGTATACTACACTGTGTGAAAATACCTTAAAAGAAATTTAATCGACAACTGAATAAATTAGTAACATCAAAACATAAAAATAAATGAATAAAAAAATAGATGTGCATTTAAACGTTTCTAACATTTCTAAATATTTAAAAAATATAAAAGAGAATGCTTCAAGTAAAATCAGTAATCACTATTCTACCGAAGTGTGACCCAAATCCATATTAATTTCATATTTCTGATACTTGGAAACCAATTAATATTTAGTAACATGATCCATCATAGAATACTGAACTTTCAAACTAAAAATGACATTCACTTTCTATGATATTTATTTACTCTTTTTCAACAATAAATTAGGTTTAAGTAATTCAAAAATATTAATAAGTACCTGAGTAGGTACTATTGATTATTTATTTATCAATGAGATATAAATGTATTTTAATTGACTTTTTTTGACTATCGAAGTAAAAAATAATTATAACCAATAATACAAACTTTGATAAAGTATTCATAGAATTTTTATCACTAAATTTATAATGATAAGATAAATAAATATAACATAATAACATCATATTAAAATAATAAAATGATAAATGTGTAATATAAAAATACATCTTAAAACCAATTACCTACTTCAAAATGTATAGGTACATACTACACATATTATACTGATATTTACTTCCTTCGTTCATAATATCAAATTTAAATTAATCAATCTTAAAATTAATCTTATTGTATAAATTGTTCAAACTGTAAATGTTGAACACAATTTCAGTTATAATATATATATATATATATATATATATATATATAACTGGCTTGTGAAATATTTATAAAATCATTTTCATAGGTAATTGAATAACATTCAAAATAAATACTTAATGTAAACGATATTTAAAAAATAAATGTTCGTGAATAGTAAAATAAATGTATTTGTGGTATAAGAAAAATATTGTTTTCATGAAAATTGTGCACACAGACTTTTTCACCTCGGCACAATAATTTAATAATACCTGTATACGCATATTAAAATATATAGTGAAGTTCCCACAATGTTTAAATAAAAAACTTTAAAAGTTCACAAAACACACATATAATAAGCATTATATAAACGAGTACATTAAGCACACTGAATTCAAAAGTTCTAGGACTGTATCCAATTTATTTTGTCCAACATACGTTAACGTTGATATACCTATTAAATAAAATCTTATTAATTTTTTTATAGTTTATGAACTTTTATATTTAAATTACATCTGTATATTACCCATGATTCTGAGGAATGAAGATTACCATCTAGCATGTAATATAGTATCCAATTAATATGTATATATAATATATAAATATATATATATTGTTTTTTTTACCATCATTGTGTAAAAATATCCACTTTAAAAAAATGTAATTAAACTTAAGCTCCTATAGAATAAGTGTGTTGTAAAATATTTAAATATATTTTTAATATTAATATACAGTCGATTTCGCTTATTACAATGCCGTATATAACGATATTCCAGGTAAAACGATTCCAACAATGTATTTGATTGATTTTATATGTTTAGTACTTTTAGTCGTGTATAAAATATCGGTTACAAGTTACAACGATAATCCGGATATAACGATGTTATTTTGAAATGAAAATTGGTTTTTATATTCGCCTATAGAAATTAATAATACATGCACAAGTAGTAAATTTGATTTCGTTCGAAGCAATAATTCTTAATCTTATCTGTAACAGATAATGTGTCTTGTACGACACGTATACTTATTTAAAGTACCGTCTATTTCGGAAGTTAATTTTTATATTGATCAGGTGCGTACTTTAGTTTCAGTAAACAGCCATATAAATACATCAGAAGTATCAATAACATTAAAAAATATTTCTAATTTTGTTAAAAAATCTTATTCAAATTATAAACAAAGCACTATAACAGTTTATTTTTCAAACAAATCGTAAACATATAATATGTACTATAGCATGTGTGTTCTTTTATTAAAAATTATAAATATCTTTAATGTTAAAATATGTAATCTTAAATAAAATAATACATCAAAAAATGTGTTTAATAAATCAATTTTTCAAAAAATCAAATTACTTTTTATAATTTTGATATAACAAAGTTTGGTTTAAGGATTAAATTCTCTAGGTCTCTTGAAGATCGTTATAAGCGAATCGACTGTAGGTAATTTAAAAAATGAAAACGAATTTCTAATATATTTATTTTTATCTGCGAAACGCGGCAAATGTGAATTAATAACAGTAGATAGGTAGTTATATCTATGATATTGAGGATAATACTCAACACACAATATTTTTGATTGCTATCGTATTAGCAACGGTGGTTAACGCTCTCAAATTGTTCAATTGTTCGACATGAGGGATAAAATCTGTATCTACTAGCAAATAATTTATAACATATAATACATCTCAAGTCAAATATTTAACTAATGATGATCACATTTTTTGAATTAAGCATATAATTTCGTTATTTAGTTTTCCTGTATTTTATTTGTATGTCAGTATAAGGGCATTATTAAAGTTATTAATTGAATTGACTGAACAATATGGATAGCATATTACTAAAGCATGGTGGTATTATCCCCACAACATAATCATAAAACATTTCTACCGCATAAAAATGTATTTTCAAGTATGCATCTAGCTTTGTCTCTTTTGTGGTATTCATTATTTTTATCAGTATTCTCCCTCTTCTTCCGCCTGTATTAAAACCCCGATACGTGCTTATGTCATCAAAAAATAAATGTTTGTTCGCACTACTTTGAATCTACTACCTAGATAAAAAATATACTCATAACATTGCCAAAATAATTAATTTACTTATAAACAAAAGCTTTTTTATAACATAAACTAATTGTTAATACATTGATCGAAACAAATTAAGTCCATTAATTTTTTCCTAATATAAGCACCATAGAATCAAAATATTTTATTTTGTCAAAATTGTTGTTATTATAAAAAAAAAAATAATAATTATTTACCATGTTATATCTTGTATTTTATATTATAAATAACAACTTGTAGATTATCGAAGTTTTAAATTCTCTATTTTTGGATCTCAATAAAGATCAAAAAAAAACAAACATAAAATACAAATACAATGTTTATACATTTTCATAGAAAATTACAATCTCACCAAAACACATTAATTTGAAATAACATTTCAGCAATAATATTAGGCATAAACAACTTAGTATGAAAGTTAAAAGATCATGTGTGCTGTGATCTCTCAAAAATTTAACCTAAATAATTAATAATTTCAATTAATAGAGTAAGATTTTATCGTTAGATTACATCTTTTTTTCTATTAATATTTCTGTCAATTATTAGTTATTACACTCATGTATGCAAATTGCTTACATTTCACAATATATTTCTTACTATTTATTTATACTTTAAAATTTGTTTATTGAACTTTGACATGTATTTTAAATATTCAATATAAAAATATGCACTAAATTTTAAACTTAACCTATATTTTTTTATATGAATTTATTACATACTAAATTAATTAACCTAAACCTAATCTTGTAAAATTTATTTTTTTTTTAGAAAATTCACAAAACATAATATTTTATAATGTGTAATTAATATTATACTTTTTAATATTTACTTTACGTTATTTTATTGTTTAGTATTAAAGCATGCAACTTAAATTAAATAAGAAACCATAGTAAAAAAAAAAAAAAAAATTAAATTATTTTCACTACTGAATTACTATTTTTGAGATTAAACACCTTTTAATATAGTTGATTAGGTAAAAAAATATCTTACAATAACTATCTAATGATGTATTTAAGTTTTTTGTGTAAAAATAAAAATATAATCTCACGCGCACTATCGTCTATACATAAATATGAAATGCAATTTTGTTGTTTTTAATCAAAAACCTCATCGACAATTGTATTTTAAGTATGTAGATCAGTTTATTTAATATGTGAAAACCAAATAAATGCATATGTACAAGCCTAAATTATTAAATCTTTTTAAAATGTGTAAAAATCACTGGCCTGTAAATATCAAAACACGAATACAAAAAATATATTAAAGACAAATAAGTACATCGTTTAACAAACTCAACGCATTTTTACCAGTTCTATTACGTCTTGTCATTTACCCAATAAAAATGCATATAATATTTATAAACAAACAGAAAAGTGTTGGTTTTAAATCAAAGAAATCTGAATACATGGTTTTAAAGCACTATGAATAAGTAATTAGTTATTATTATTATCTTTTAGTATACCTTACCAACACTGCCTAGTGCCTACCTACTATGCACATATAGACACGTCTGTGTACAAACAAAACGAAAAGCTATTAAACATCAATGCCCGACAAACAAACACTCAGAGAGGGATTTATATTTAATTCAAGACTCAATTTTCCGTTTTTTCCCCTCTCTAACCCCATACTCTAAACTGTTAGGAATTTATTATCTTTATTGACACCATCGACTCAACTGAAAACCCCGTAGGTAAGTTAGGTTAGTAGATGCATCCACATTGAAAATAATAGGAGAAGAGAGAACCATTATGTATAGGTCACGCTGTAGATGACATACCACTAAACATCCTCGTATACATTATTAATATACGGTATACATAGGTACTTATACAAAAAGAATATTAAACGTAAATAAATATTAAGTGACACGCCATTAACCTAAACAATTAAAACGAAACTAAAGAAAAAAAAATGTATAAACCTATATTTATAAATTCATTTTAAACTTTTAAATAACATATTCTAAAGCAACAGTCACGTTTATCGTATGGTTTAACAATTTTGATACCAATGTTACCCAAATGGCAATTACAATATTCATATTTATCTTATGTACTGAATTCCTTGCTATGAATAGGGTACAATATATTAAATGCAATAACCATTGAAAACTATAATATAAATCTATTATGATAACAAAGCCACGTAACTTTCACACAAATTATTTTCTCTGACTTTGTAATAAAAAAAAAAATTATCGAGCATAAAAATATAATTTAAAATTTTATAATGAAAATTACTCGTATATAATAGCTCATATATTCCCAAATATGATATTTTATAGCTCTAAGAATTATCTTTATATGTAAAATGTAAAGATATGGAATAATAAGACTATACAGTATCATGAAATACACAATACAAATAGTAAAATACAGCTAAACACGATTAACTGACTATTAAATGTTTACTTAAGTTTGAGTGTTATTAAAAATACTACTGAACATTTATTATTTTATGAATAAAGAAAATAATGGTTAAGTATTTATTATAAATATTGAGGCAAAAAATAATGATAAAAATAAAATAGAAATAATATGTCTACAAAGCATTACTATGAGAGATTAATATAAATTAAAATACAATAATGTAAATAACTCAATATTTAAATTTAATAAATAATAAAGATAAAAATTAAATTATTTTTTCGTACATATACGTTTTAAGAACATAATAAATTAAAAGTTGTTTAATTATAGAATATGACCTATATTCACGAAGCAATTTTCCAATCAAACTAAAAAATCTCAAAGATTAGACAAAAATTTAATTTAAATTACTATGATATGGTTTTTTTTTTTTCAAATATATGAATTCTGGTAAATATTTTTGAAGAATATTACAAATAATTAATGTAACGTTTTATATATAAGAATAAACTGTGACTAAAAAATTATTTTGTATCACTTAATAATTAAAAATATACCCAATATTGTAATATTTTAAAACAAAATAATTTACATTAGAGTGTTTTAATTATTTTTTAATTCCATAGCATAATCAATAAAAAAGACATATGCATAGATCCTCATTGTATAATAGTAACTAGAACATAACCTTAAAATTTAATTAAACAACACAGACATGAATACAATTCATAAACTCAATAAGTCAAGATGGCAACTATTGGAGTTTTCAATCCAGATTTATTGGCATCATAATAAAGTTGACACCTACTTTATATATAGTATTAAATCAGTATCAACAAAAGTTATGCATAATGCATAAAAATATACTTAATGTTGTATAATAAGATTTGATATTTTAATTTTAGCATCAATTTAAAAAACGTATTAATTTTTTCATGGGCCACCAATTGCACGGATCAATCACTTTAAAAAGCATTGTACTGAAAACTTATAAAATTCATATAATACTACTCGTATTATAACTTTTTCCTTTTACACTTACAACAAAAACATTAGCTACGTTACTTTGAACTAAACCTAGTTAATTTGTTTCAATAATATCAATTTTTTTATTAAAGTATAAATAAATTTAAATATAATTTGAAAAAAAATCTTATAAATTACATAATAATGTAATTTTTTATAAAAAGTTAAAGTTAAAATTAGTATATTATCTATAGATACTAGTGTGTTAATATTGCATAGTACAATGTATAATTGAAAACTTTACACTCAAATGTTAACAATATATTAATTAATGAAATATCATTATTCATTAGTTATTTATTATAGTATAATATAATTAATATTTATTTTTTATAACAGTATCATAATAAATTTAAAAAAAAAATCATTATAGTTCTAACTGTCTCAAATTGGAAACTCTAAAAAATACATTATAATATAAATGATTTTATAGCAGTTTGCATAAATAAATTCTAGAAACTAAATCAAACCAAAAAAAAAAAACCCCGAATTTACAAATAAATATTAAAAACTAAACAAACCAACAAAAACAACAATAAATGATTTCATCATACAATAAAATTATAATATATCAAAAACATAATGAAACAAAATGTTAACAAATATTATAAAATGAATTTAAAAATATCAAAAACTTTTAATATTTGTTCTTACTTGTCAATATTTGTATCATATAATCTACCTATCGTATTAACAGCATATTAACCTACACTAAACTCAATAATAAATATCAACAAGAAACTTCAAACAGTACTACTGCGTTAATATTATATACGAATATTAAACCATTAAACCATGAATATTATATACTTTTATGATTATACATCGCAATAACCGTTTTACTGAATATCAAATGCCATTTTGAGCGAAAATTGAGTTAGGTTTCGTTTAAGGATTCAATGACTCACAATCAGTCATGCAGAATAATGTATACCTAGGAAGTTACTGACGTAATATAATATACTAATTTTTTTTCAAAAAATGATGTTTCAACCGCTTGCATTTCATTTTGAACCAGCTTGCACCGCGGCCGTCGACCAAGCTATAATTGACTTTAAAAGAATCTGCGAAATTTTACCCCCACCACCATACAAAACAACAATTTATACTGGTGCAAATATTAAAGCGTCTTATTTCCATACACAGGGTACCAGATCAAACCGATAAGGAACAGTGGTAAGAAAACCGAGGACATTCGTTTTTGGAAAAATGCTGCGGACAACACTGCTACTACACAACCTGACCAGGCCTGAATCGTGTCCATCGTGGAAAACCGAATCTAATAAGTATGAACATTATAATATCCGGACGGCAACAAACCGTCGGGAACTAGAATACTATAATATATGATTTATTACTGTTGTCATCGCTATATTATTATTCAACGTGGGTTGTTATCGCTGTCGATTTACAGAGAGTAGTTCTCCCCCCCTCCCGGGTCGCCAAGATTTTCGACCGGATATTATATTATATTAAGCATATCAGGCTAATGTTTGAATGAAAATCTCAATACTTCTATATAAAATATTACGACCACGAAATTTTTATTACGATCGGGCCAAATACAAAATTCATAAAGATCGTCGAGGTTCGATTCTTTATGCCTATCTCCCCCCCCCCCCCTAATGATTTACCATTTTATGTGTATATGTGTGTATGTATATATGTCTGTGGCACCAGGGTAGTCGCTTTTTCATTGTTATGCCAACAGTTTGACGTGCGCTGACCTTTTTATTTAGCTGTAACTGAAGCTCCCTGAAATTGGACTGTTCAAAGAATAAAATATTTAAGGCCATGATAGACGACAGACACGGCTGCTTTCTACCACAAATAGTGAGTGGCCTTCGAGAAATGGAAAAAAAATTTGGACCATTTTACATCAAATGTTTACTTTTTTTGAGCACTGATCAAAAATATCGTTTTCATATTCGCTGTTCACGCATTTGGGATTAATTTTTATTTTACATCATATTAAAATTCTAGTATCACAGTCAAATAAATAATATAATACAATTCCACGAGCACACGCGCATACCACACTATAATAATAATAATATGTAACACATGATGATTGTTGTATTGTATGTATATATAATTGAAAACTCTATATTGAGTCTGATGACATAGTGCATAGGTAGAAAAACACATGTACTTTTTTTTTAATGACCAGTAAACATGTATCCATCTGTTTGCGGCGGCCGTTGCAAATAACAGAAACCATTTATATTTTATTGGCTATGACAGGTCGGCAACTGGAATAATTTAGTTCCGACGTGTCCCCGAAGCTTATAGAATATATATAGATATATGATTAAATGAATTCTATGTAGCCACAAAATCAATAACAATTCATACATGTTTTTATTGCCATAAAAATAATATTGTGAATCCACTTTAAAGTTTGAAGTAAAAATAAAATGTATCTATAACAAAATTTTTTTTTGTCAGTACTATTCAATTAATTAATTATCCATTTTATCGGTTTTATTCATATATAATATGATTTTTAAAACGTAAAAACCTGTATTTAAATACTCGGCCAATTTACAATATCCACGTTTTGCTTATTTCATCGCGGCCGTTATGATATCATAGTGTGCCCATAATTTCAGTTGTACGGGCTTTTGTTTCAAAATCATTCATTAAAAGGACTTTCCTTCATATTCAAATATTATATATAGATGTTTATTTCGGCTTACAGGATATCTTACATGTAGCCGTTAAGGATGTGAAATTCAAGCATCAACAATTTTCACTCTTTTAAATGTGAATTGTGATATGGTCAAGTGCAGTAGAAGAATAAAATAAGAACATACAAGGAACAGTGAAATTATTATGTAATACCCATAATTTTAATGTAATACTAAAGCTGAATGCGATTGAATACGATTTTAGGTAAGGATAATATTTTAAATATTTTATACTTATGTATAATAATAATTTATTTATTAGTATTATTCATTTGACATTATTTTACACGATAAAAGGAGGATATCCAAATAGACGCTCGTTATTTAACAATAACTATGCGTGATAATACAATATATATTATGTATTAGTTTTGAAATAGGTATTTATAATTAGTAATCAATATAATTACAATTATATTATTTGCGTCACCGAAGAAAAATAATGATCAAAATAACACAAAACATCAGGTGGGCTTTTGAAAAGAAATCTGTCGCGTTCGCTGCTGCTGTTACTTAGGTTTCTATATAGATACTAATACTTTAGACCACTTTTTTACATAAATTGTAAATTTTGATGAATATAATAGTAATTAATTATTCTTTTAACGTATATATTTATAGTAATTATTATTATTATTATTATTATTATTATTATTCATAAAATATAATGAAAACTACAGAAAACTTTAAGGGGTGGTCTTGGTAAACAAAACACGACTATTCGTGCGGCGGTATTGCTAAAAAGTTTCTCGTCATGGACGCTCGGAACAATATCATCTAATAATAATAAAATACGCATTTTAGTTTAATTTAGAAAACTCTTTCGTTAAACTCACAATCCAGAACCCAACTTATATATACAATTAATAATTATACAGTATGTCTGTCTCACCGTGTTTGTCATCCCGCTTACTATGTATAAATGCTACCTATACGATAAAACTTTAAAACCATTTGAATACATAATGTACCTAAATTAATAATTCAATCATTAAAATATTTACATAAATTAGCCTGAATTTTTAAGTTACAGGAATAATAAAATAAAAACAGTATTTTATTATTTCCAATTTAAGTAAACTTAAAACAAAATACTTCAATAACGTTGTCGGTGTTTTCAAAAATATCCAAGTTGATTTAATAACTAAATAATTAAGAAAATATTACGATTCTACTTTATACCTAAAGTTCTATATAGGACTGAGCTACCTTTTGACATAAAATTCATATCATTGTCGTTTCATAATTGGATGATCACAGATCCCGTAAATTTTCCTATTGTTATATTTTGCTTTTATAACCAAACTAAATAGATAAATTAACTCAATTTTTATTTGATTATTTTATAAAAAAAAATGTATTTCAATCATTTTCACTTTTACATACATTTCTGTTATTATTATTTTTAAATTATGGAATTCAGATACAATTCTATACTTTACACAAAGTTAGTCAATAATATGACAATTGATATTTTTAAAACTTGGATACTATTTTATATGAAATAAAAATTTAAGCACATTTAAGCACGAGGTTAAGTTAGGTTGGGTTTGTCATGGTATATGTCATGATTGAATAACATAATTTTCAGATCTAGAATGTATATATACACATATATAAATAAATTATACTACTTATACTCCATTAATAATGATGATATTTATGCGATACGTAAGTTCGCAGATGGATCAAACTGTTGTCAACGGTTCGGTCGCGGTGGCAGTCGGCAACGGCACTGCCGGCGGCGATCCTGGATCGGTGTCTGGCACCAACTGGACCACAGCAGTGGTAGCGCATGCGGACCTAACGCCGGTACTTTCACCGTTCGAGTCCTGGCAAAAAGTCCTCATTGTGATGGTTATCGGCGTATGCATGGTCCTCACCATCACCGGCAACATACTGGTGCTAGTATCGTTTATCGTGGATCGGACCATCCGTCAGCCAAGCAACTACTTCATTGCATCGCTGGCCGCCACGGACATGTTAATCGGTATGGCAAGCATGAAACCTGAAAAATCCAAAAACGCGTCGACAAATTATATGAGCATCTCCCTTCCCCCATCCCCACCCTACTAACACTTCTCGCCAGCCTCGGTTACGAAGTAAAATAAAGACAATACAGTCATCAAGAATCTATACGATATAAGTTCTTGGTGACTGTTTAAACTATACCAAACCTACATAAACTCCACCGTATAGCAACGAATCTACAATATTCTACGAAAACGATAGCTCCGAAATCTCGTCCCAAGAATGCTAGTACGAACTGTGAAAATTTTACTTCATGATACAGGGGGCGCAAATATCTGAGGGTACGATTGTCATATGCCCGCCAATATACCGTGTCAATCGGGAAGTGATGATTTTATATAGCGGTTTACATTACATTTGGAGAGAGTAAACTTATACTATCACGTCGCAAAAACATTTGTAAGTAAGCATATATATAAAGCTGCAGTGATGAATACGCATGACGATTTTTTTCCTTCCTTTTAAACACGTTTCAATCGGAAAATCGTTCAACTTTATTGAGTGAGATGTTTGTGGATGTATACATACATAATACCTATTTAAAAAAAATAGTACAAGTATTATACGATTTTCTATTTTCAGATTGTATTTGAAATAGAACTCATCTCTGGTCATTTATTTGTTCTATTAGCAATTAGCGAAAACCGTTCAGCGTAATAAACGATATAAAATAAAATAAAACACACATTTATTTGTTTTCAACTGACCCTCTTTTCGTGTCATTTTCTTAAATGGTAGAATAGTATGAGATTTTGATTTTAAGGCCGTTAAACTGTTTATTAATTTCATATAAAATAATTGAAATAAATATATATTACAGATGTACAAATGTGTGGTGGTTGGTATACACAATTTCATAAACTTTTATTATGTTTTATAACTGATATCGAAAATCGACTTAAATACTCCAGAAAAAATTGAAAATATTTAACAATTGTAAATTATATTATTTTGGTTATTTTAGTTAAAATCATTAATTAATTTACTGAATCTTTAACATTTGTGATAAGTTATTAACTTATTAAGAACCAAAATTTGTGATTCGTGACCATTCATGTTTAAAAAGATAAATAAACATTAAAATAATTCATTTTTATTAGTTAACATTTGAAGAAAAAAGTGATGTGATAACATTTTTTAATTGGAGTGAATTAATTTTCATGAAAAAAAATAAATATTATTCATAAGTACAGCGCTTATTTTTACTTGATCTAATCTCACATTATTTTGTTCAACACCCATTAAAGAACAACACGTAATACGATATCTGACCCATAATATACATTTTAATTTTAACCGTAGATACTTAATGTAAACAGTAAAACTCTTGTATTTGGAAACAAAGAAAATAAATGTCATTTACCAAAGCCCTACACCGAAGATTCACTAATTGCATCCGACTTCGCGTTTTAAGTTGCGATCAATTGTTATTTGAAATTACTTTCATTACTATTGATTGCGTGTCAAAATATTGTTTAAAATCTTTCAATAGACACACATATTGCTATACATCCTATATATCCAAATCATTTATACTCATCGGGGGCTCGGATACAATTCCAAATGACATGTGTCAAAGTATTATGGAATCGGAACACTAGATTATATAAAATATTTATTATACGTAATCCCAATAGTTTTTTTTCTATTGGGACCTTTGAAATAAATACCATTATCTTTTCTTTTTATTTTGACTTTTGTTCACCTTGACCTGCGTTCAAAATATATACTATGATATTTTATCACTTGCATAAAATATGATTGTTATCAGTGTTATCACATGCACTAAAATGTAAATGTGATACATTTTGGACAACCTTGGTGAAGTTTATTATTGTTCATGAAAAAAAAAAGGAATATAAAAAAAAAAAAAATATAAGGATCTAGTTGAAATTATAATAACAAAAAAAACATTATTAAATTCTATTTTTATTCGTAATCGTTAAAAAATAAATTCGGTGCAGAGAAATGGTTAAAATGCTGTAGGTATTATTAATTTTTTGTACCTACTAATCAATCATAATTAACTTGGATTATTCTTAGAATTATAATAATACTAGTATATGTACCTACCTACATAAATTATTGCCAATTAATATAAACTTTATTATCAAAAAAGTACATATTCAATATTTTAGCAAAATAAATAATTGGACTATTAAATTATTATACCTATAATATAAATAAGTTTCATACGATTTTTGTCAGACAGACTTTTAATATACTACTGTTTCACTTTAATTTAAATTCGTTTTTTATTCGTTAATAATATAATCAATAAGTACTCCGTTCCGCGTATTATGTGTAATAAATAATAATATAGTTTCTTTTATAATTATTTAAGAAACTCAGATCAGAAAATATTGATAAAACGAGTTGAAAAAACCACATGCAAAAATACGAAATTATTTACAATAATAATTAACCTTTTTCCACGCGCTAACGTAAAAATAACTATAGTATAATGACAATAAATTGACGTGGCTCGCACAAAATAAAAACAATTTTTTTCATGAATAATTGTATCAAAATGTTTAAAATATTATAAATATATTTTTTTTTAACTCAAGGTTGAAAAAACAATTTTTTCCTGACAAGTATTAAATAATTAGTAACAATAGAAATTCTTTAATACAAATGTCAATACATTATCATGAAATCTAGCAATTAATAATTTGAAACCTTGCGAAAAGTTAAGGAATTTTCGTATTTTCACAACAGTGAATGGACTGTGGAGTAAGTAAGGTATAGAATTGAATAGTTTATAAAGCTGAGAACAGTCGAACGTAAACTTTCTATAATTACACTACCACAATGATTTCATTGATCCTTTATATTTTATTTTATTAAGCAAAACGTTAACATCGCTTTTTTATTTTGTTTCACACCCACTCCATCAATATTTTGTTAACTTTATTTTAACAAATTTAATAATTGAATTAAAAATCGGAGTGATAAATATTTAATTCCAATCCAGAGTTATTGTTATAATTTTTCAACAGCAATATTATTTAGGTTAATATTTAAATAGATTATACACACTTCGAAAATGTGTTTTATAAATAAAACGGCTATACTTAATGATTAAGTACCTACAATTTCGTGTTTTATTACCCGAAAAATTATTAAGGGATATCATATACTTTATTTACACTCAGATGCTCTGGCATCTACAATTGACAAATTATTATGAACCATGAGTAAGACATAATATTATTAAAGAAATTATGTACAAAATATAATGTAAACGTATGGTACAATAAATTTAAATTATAATATTGTTATAAAAAAATTAAAACAGAAAAAGCAATACATCATCCAGCATAATTCGCAGAGGATTTATCGAGATCATACTTTCCCGTAAGCCCATCGAATGACCTGACAAATTCGAAACCACTTGTTCTTTTGTTTAAAGTCATAATATTTTTAAACGCGATAGTTTATTTGATTCCAAACAAAAATATAGAAATTAAACTCGTTAAAAAGATAAAAAAAAAAACAAAAACAAAAACAAAATGCTAAGATTGCCAATTTTAAAATACCTTTTATCCGACATACTAATATACCTATATTATTTTATCTTAAACAATGCGCCATACAACACTCGCTTTCAAAAACGATTAACATAAACTATTATAATATTTTATTACTTATTAAACAACACGATAATATTTATTAATTCTTTAAAAAAAAAAATCAACAACTCAACGCTTCCTACGAAGAATAACGTAATTCGATTTTTATCATTTTTCAGAAGAGAGGTTGAAAGTTTTAACGTAATTCGAGTTACGTCTTTTTTCTTCGGAAAAATAATATAATAAACTATACCGTAAAATAATTTTGCTGTGAATTTCCAATTAACAATTGACGTAATTCTAGATACGCTCTTGTTCGCTGGTAAACACAATACAATAATGACTTAATAATTGATTTTATTTACCACCAGTTAGGCAGAGTAAATTAAATGCCATCTCTGTTAGAAAATAATGAAAAAAAAAAAAACTAACAGATAACCAAATAAACTGAAAAATGAAAAAAATTGATTATTGAATTACGTATAAGAGCTGTTGATATAGCTGGTTACATATCGAATAATCGGTTAAGATTTTGTTTAGAATCGTTATTTTTTAAATACCACACAAAACAATAACCAATATCTAACCAAAATAGGCAATAATAAGTGTCGTAATGCTTACCACGAAAAACAAAAACATCGCCTAAACAGGTGATCCCAAAACGACGTGTCGGTATAAAAGGGTCTAATTAAGGTCTCTGATAACGAATAAAAAAAAAAAAAATATGAAACGAAACACGCACCCATTTTACGTCGGGCGAACAACAGTACGCCGCCTAAACGGCTAAATCTGTATAAATAATATTAAATTATAATCCAACCGTGACTGAATCGATGTTTCGTCTGTTTGCCACCAACAGGTACAGTGTCGATGCCGTTTTACTGCGTGTACATACTGCAGGGCTACTGGGACCTGGGACCGTTGCTGTGCGATCTGTGGCTGTCCGTCGACTACACCGTGTGCTTGGTGTCGCAGTACACGGTGCTGCTGATCACGGTCGACCGGTTCTGTTCCGTGAAGATCGCCGCCCGGTACCGGGGCTGGCGGACCAAGGACAAGGTCATGTGGATGGTGGTGCTCACGTGGATCATCCCGGCGCTGTTGTTCTTCACCAGCATATTCGGCTGGGAACACTTTGTCGGCTACCGGGACCTGTTGCCGGGCCAGTGCGCCGTACAGTTCCTCAAGGATCCCGTGTTCAACACGGCGCTGATCATAGGCTACTTCTGGACCACGCTCATCGTGCTGTTCGTACTGTACGGCGGGATCTACAAGGTGGCGTACGAGATGCAAAAGAAGAGCGAAGCGAAACAGCGCAAGATGCAGTCGATGGTGGCACTGAGCGCGGGCACCGTGTCCGGCATGGCCGGTCACGCGGCCGGCATAGGAATGTCCAAGACTCAAAGCACTCTGCTCGTGCAAGACAAACCGCAGCAGCAGCAGCAGCAGCAGCAACTGCAGCAACAGCAACAACTGCAGCAACACCAACAACTGCAGCAACAACAGCAACACCATCAAAACCAACAGCAGCAGCAGCAGCAGCAGCAACAGCAACGACAGCGGGCGGCCGGGGGCAGTAACAGATCGGCGACCGGTGATGGTTTCGACGAGAACGCGGCGGCGGCTTGCAGGAACTCGGGCCCGGACGACCACAACTCCGCGGCCGTGGTGGTGGTGGACAAGGAGCGGTCGAGCAGCCCAGCGTTCGAGTCGGACGAGGAGAGCACGACGGGCGAGAAACAGCAGCAGCAGATCAACTGGCCGCGCAAGAAATCGGTGGCCGAGCTGATCGTCCAGTCGGCACTCGTCCAGCGGTCCAACAGCGGCATACACCTATCGCCGTCAGATAATCTCATACCGTACTCCGGTACGTCCGGTACGTCCGGTAACAACAACAACAACAACCACGGTAGTCCGATCGTCCGGTCGTTTTCCAACACGGCCGTCTTCAACTACGGGGCGCCGACAGGGGCGGCGGCGCAACCCTCCCGAACGACGCCGCCCGACACGCCCTCGCCGCCCGACAGCCGGGTGGACGCGCTCGTCGGCATGGACACGAGTGAGCTGCACTTCATGGACGACAGTTCGATCGTCATCGGGTCGCCGACGTTCGAGAGTCCCACGAACAGCACTAGTTCGATGAACGAAACCATGTCTTCGGCCCAATGTTCTCCGGCGCACGGCGCCGCGGCCTCGTCGTCGCTGCTGCAGGCCGCGCTCATCCGGGCGGCCGCGGCCCAGCAGATGAGCCAGTCGTGCGGCACCACCGCCGCCGCCGTCCCCAAGGTCAACACGGCCGTCGTCGTGGACGGCTGCCATCGCGGTTCCACGTGTACCACGACCGTGGTGGTGGCCGGGCGCGACGGCCGCGGTGCAGCGGGTAACGACGACGACGACGACTACGGCGACGATTACGGTGACGACGGCGACGCAGCCGCCACCGGTACCGGCGAAAAGTCCTCGTCCGAGACGACCAAGAGCGGCGGCGGCGGCGGAGGTAGCGGCAACGGGGGCGGCGGTGGAGGGAGTAGCGGCGGCGACAAGCGCGAGGGCAGTTCCCGCGGCGACTTCGTCCGGACCATCGGCAAGCGTCTGAAGGTGAAACGGCCCAAGGTGGCCGGCCGCCAAAAGTCCAAGTCCGAGAACAGGGCCCGAAAGGCGTTCCGCACCATATCGTTCATACTGGGCGCGTTCGTGGCCTGCTGGACACCGTACCACATACTGGCGCTCATCGAGGGCTTCTGCTCCAACCCGCCGTGCACCAACGAGCGGCTGTTCCTGTTCTCGTACTTCCTGTGCTACGCCAACAGCCCGATAAACCCGTTCTGTTACGCGCTGGCCAACCACCAGTTCAAGAAGACACTCACCAGGCTGATGAAGGGCGACTTCCATATATCATAGGCCGCGACTTCCATATATCATTGGCCGCGACGTCCGCCAAGCACGCAGCACCCGTGCGCGCGTGTTCCTGAAAACGATCGTTTCCGGACCGGCGTAAACGCCGTTCGGTTTTCCGTTTCGCGCGGCTCCGTCACTGTCGTCGCACCCCTCCACGCCGATATTACCCACGTGTAACGTTGTTCCTATACGTATGTGCGCGAGATCGCCAGAACGACGTCATTGCAAAGCGGCGATCGAAACGTTCTAAACTTTAACCGCTTTGGCCTGAACACTTTTTGTGCACAATAATAATTATTATGATTTTATTTCGGGTACTTTCGTCAGTCAATAGACGTATCCTCAAAATTCGGGAACCCCTATAAACCTCGTGGGAGCATTTAGGTACGGCATATATTCTTACAATAATCATAACTTTATTTATTAATTCTGTAATATATATATATATATGTGTGTGTGTGTGTATGTATATACATATTATATACATGATTATAGAAATGTTGTAAATATACTCGTAATAATCTATCTTAATAAAAAACAAAAAAAATTAAATTAAAAAAAAAACCACCACAATTGGCTTACTATACGTTAATCGATAAATAACTAAAAATATGTGTAGTACACATTCAGTTTAGTTTAGATTTTTATAGACCTTTTTATTAACGACTTGAAGATTTATCCGTGTAAATAAATATTATTAATTACAATATTATGTATTTTTGAACAGGGTAACATCAAAACTGTACTTTAAAATGTTTAATTATTCTTAAATCTATTGTTTTGTATATATTTTAAGTTATGACATACGCATAAGACATATAAGGTATAATAAAACAATGTGATATTTATAATTATTAGAATCATTGCGACAATATTTACCAATTTAGATTAATGTTTCGTTTAATTATTGTAAAGCTTATAAAAAAAAACGAATCCGGTTCACGGATTAAATGAGCCCTAATCTGTAAATGGAATTCGTTTTCACTAGATTTTAGAAACAAATCAGCTGTATTTTACATATAATTATAGTGTAATTAGTTTATTTTAGCCATTGTTTAGATAATAATATATTTATAAATTATATTAATATTTATTTATATAGTTGTGTGTAACGTCAAATAAATTAGTTATTCATATTTATTACAATAAACAATAGGGATTTTTAATTTATAACGATTGTTGTCTTTCATTGACCTATACTAATATTCAGATAATCTTTTACACGGGAACAAGTTACCTACATTGCGGTTTTATTACTTGAAACCAATTGAAAAATTAAAAATTGCGAAATTCGATCGCATGCAATTTATATAATACATATTTAACCCACTAAGAATTTAGTTTAGTCTTGTTCCCATATGAATCGCGTTCAGTCTTCAATCACTATTGATGAACACTGAAATAGTGAATCTACATTATTATTTAAATAGAAGATAATATTATGTAGGTACAATTACTTTAATGCAGTAAGATAGTTCGATTTCATATAATGAGGATGAAATTTCCACATCAATGCCAAATAAGTTAGGACTGAAATTTGATGTTTAAGATTTATACATAAATTTATTAGAATCTCAAAGGCAACATTATGCAACATGAAATTTATCGGTAAAAGTCGTTAGCACTTTTTAACCCATTTGAAACATATAATTTATATAAGTAACAATGATTTTTTTTATTATAAGTAGATATTACCTATAACTTATATCACCATAATATTAAGTATTATGCAAATATTGCGAATATAAAATATTCGGATGTCGGCCATCGGGCAATGTATCGACTGGTACTATAGATACACAGTGAATATTTACAAAAGATTAAAATAAAAGGTAGAGTTATATAAACATAAGACTTTATAAATAAATGTACATCTACTGTTTCTAATTTAAAACTTTACGCAAAAACTAGCGTGTAAATTAACAACTTTATAAATGGAATTTTAAAATTATTTCTTTAATTACCTATTTGTTTTTTAATATAACTTTCATTGTTCACGACAGTGTAAAATTTATGAAATTCATACTTAATTACCCGCATACCTACTTATTTGAAATCAGCGTAGAATTTTCAACAAAGTTACATCATTTTTGAATTCTTGAATATCTTGAAAATATACATAAAAAATAAAAATTTTAATTGCTTCTGTTTAAAAATTATTTTTCTTGTGAAACATATTTATATACCACAACAAATAAAAAACATACAAAAATAAAAATAAGAAATGACTTACATTGTAGTAATAAAAACAAACATATTACTACGTAATACGTATAACAAGTATACCTGTAGTAAAAAATATTTTTAAAAAAACACATATTTTAAAGTTATATTGTATTTATATTGTAAATACTCGTATATTGTAATTTTTTTTACCGCAAAAATTTCGTGCATGTATTTAAGTTACTTCTTATGGTTGTTATTTAATACAATTACCGTTAATAAGGCTGTTTTTGAAGTCTGTGCCTCAACTAAAATCAGTGGATAGGTCCAGGGCGGTCGGATGCGTAGAATTTATACTACTTAACTAATGTAGTATCTAGATAAGAGCGATTGAGTTCAACGATGATTTAAAAAAAGTAATGAAAATAATATTATTGTATTATAATTATTTATTTGTAAGTAATCTACCAGCAACAATGAAATGGACCTATCCAATCAATCCAAAAATATTCAGTTACCTACCTATAAGGAAATAGTCGTAATCAATTTTACATTATTAATTACTATTTATAGTCCGCAGATCTACACTATTAATTGTGACTATACATTCAAATGTCCAGTACATTTCACCTTCTTAAATCTCTGTGTACCTACAATAACGGAAGTGAATGCGGAACTGCAAGTCTACATGCTATGTATAATTTATTTACAGATGCCTTTGCTTAAAATATTATTAATAAATTCGTGCTGTTTAGTACGAATTATTAACGTACTATAATTATACCGTACTCCGGAACTCGCAATTCAACAATAAATCATTACCTATTAGGTAAAAAATAACAGTATAAAAATTATGAATTATGATTATAAAATGTATAAAAGAATACACTTTTTTTTAATCAACACAAATTATAAATGTTTATAGAATTTTATTTTATGTACCCATCATTTTATTATCATTAATTTTTCATTTAAAATATTTACTCAAAGAATCATAATAATTCTTATAGGATCACTACCTATTATTATCATAGATATCTTATTGCATATGAATAAAATTATGAAATAGTAGTTAAGAGACAAGAAGATGTCAATATCGTGTACCTATGTCACATGCCATTTTTCAATTTTCGTAATCATTAGTCATTACACAAAAAGGGATTATAATATAAAATAATGTAATGAATAACGTAGGTATATCTTATAAAAGGAGGTACTTTTTTATCTTAATAGTAGGTACTACCGGGCACCGACAACCTCTATATCTACTGTAAAATATCTCCAATACATATTACAAAGATATATTATATTATTTATACCACATACACAAAGATATGATATCAAATATTTTTACACACATCGCAATCGCACACCCACTTAAATAACACGCCACTGGATACTGACCCACAAAATATCTAGAATTTCCGAACAGAAAAATATAAGTTTATATGTAATAAAAAATAGGTACATAATTCCAAACCGTTAATAAGCAAATAAATTCGTGATCCACTAAATTAAGTAAATTTTTCGCAATAGGTTTTGAATCAAGATTTCCATTTTCAATAATATTAATCAAAGCACATTTCACTTCAGATAATTGTTTGTAAAGGACTTTTACTGCAGCAGCTTTAGAGGACCATCTAGTATCGGAAAATGGTTTAAGAGTTACTTTCAATGATTTCATCAATATTTCCCAACGTAAAGTAGAACCAGAAAAAAAATTAAATAGTTGTTGAATTTTACCGAACAATAGTTGCATTTGTTTATTTGATCCTACAGCATTTACACCTGCTAAATTTAAACAATGTGCTGTACAAGGTATAAATGTTGCTAAGTTATTTTTTTCTAAAATTTTTGCTTGAACCCCATTATACTTCCCTGCCATATTTGATCCGTTGTCATATGCTTGGCCCCTACAATTATTAATATCCAAACCATCTTGAGATATCTGATGTAATATTTCAGTAGTCAAACCACTACCAGTTTTTTCATGAGATTCTATAAAGCCTAAGAAACTTTCTTCTACAATTACTTTACTACCAGTGACACGAACGTATCTAATAACTTGACTCATTTGCTCTGTTCTTGACACATCTGGCGTGTAATCAAACATTATTGTATAATATTTAGCAGATTTAATTTGATGTATGATTTCATTTCGAACTCTTTTAGACAACAAAGCTATAAACTCATCTTGAATTTGATGAGAAAAGTAATTTATAGAACTTTTTTTATGTGATTCAATGTGTTCTTTTAATATAAGATCATATTTACTTATTAAACTTAACAAATTAAGAAAATGACCTGCGGATGGACTCCCAGGTATGTCTGAATGTCCCCTCAATCCTAAATTGTTGTTGGCACAGTACAATATTGCATTCAAAATTGCTTTTAAAATGTGTCTCCATTTTGCTTCTTGTGATCTTATTTCATTTTGTAAACAGTCATCAATAGCTCCACCATTTTTTAATTTTTTTTCAAAAATTTTGTTTGTTGTTTGAACAACAACGACAACACAGTAAAATTACATACAAAATATAAATGAAAAATGACAGAATAATGCATTTATCACTGGAAATTAATTTTGTGCTATTTTTGTCAGTATCGTCGTTGTTCATCGACGATAGTCGATAACGTTCATACTTATTATTTAAAATATATGTTTATATTTAATTTTTATTATTTGTCTGTCTTTATATGTAATATGTGCCGTCGACGTACGCCGATTGCGCAGCTATACGTGCTTTAATAAATAATAATTAATAATAGAATGATGATTATTTTACGCTGTGTATGATTTTATTTAATGTTTTTCATTCTTTTAAATGTAGCTATTATTATATAATAAACAAATTATGAGAAATAAAAATAGTTTTATAACTTCTAACAATAAACATTAAATAAAGGCCCACAAAAAATTACGCCCACCAAAATTTTACGCCCGGGGATCAATCCCCGGATCCCCCCCCTTAGTTCCGCCACTGAATACAAGCTGCAAAGCATTGTACATGAGTACATGACTAACTAAACTAATTTTAAGAGTGAAGACATAATATACATCACATTTTTTGAGTTTTCTTAAAGTCTTCATATTGCTCTGCTTATATAACCTTAATCTTAAATTTTTATAAATTAATGACAATCGACATCAATTTTTAAACTAAAATTTTTATAAAATATTCTGATAAATTAAATTTAAAAAATTAGAAATCTTTAAAATGTCAACATAAAAAATACTATAAAATTAAACATTTTTAAATATTTATATTATACTACAATTAATAATATAAAAATAAATTTTTATAATATTGCAGTGCTAACCATATTCAAAACAACATAGTATTTTTAATTTAATCACAGAAAAGAATTGAAAGTGAAAAATTATACTGAATGTAACTAGTTAAATGAATTGAATAAATTAAAACTTAAAAAAATTGTCAATACTTTGAATAACAAAAAATATAGTTATTTATTTTTGGAAAAATATAAATACACAACATAATCAATTTTCATTTATTGATTCATGATTGTATTATTTTTTACAATTATGATAAAAATGCTTACATATTATTATGTAAGTAATGCATTACCATTATCATAATTTAATTGTTCATTAGATCGTGAAATTTCAGGGTCTTGTTTAGCAGGTGATTGTTCTTCTATTATTTTAGTTTTTGTACCTAAACAAATTGATAAAATATCAAGCATATTGTATAATACATGTTTACATTAAACTATTACACAAATTTATTTACAGAAACAGTAAATGTAAATACATTACTTGGAGAAAATATATTGCTTAGGCGCAATGCTTTCTTTTTTAACTTTGACATAACTGTTTTATTTTTTTTAACTGAAGTCTTATTATAATCAACTTCAAGAGAACTATCATGTTCTTTTTTATTATCTTCACGAATAGAAATTTCAGAAGACTTTTGATTATCAAACTTCAAATAAAAACAAAAATTATTAATTACATAAACATTTTATTATGTAATAATAGTAATCAATACCATTTCATGTGAACAATTATTCTGTTCTACACTCTCGTCCATCCCATCCGTAAACCTATAATAATCTTCCAATCTTCTGTTAACTAAATCTTTGATTTCAAATTTTATTAAATCCATTAAAGAGGTATTTTTAAATAATTCATTTACTCGTGTCTGACCAAGTATCAATACAATTTTTATACTGTCTGCAAAGTCAGGAGACAATAAAGGTTCTGACAAATTTTCACAAACATTGTTATCATCAATATTTAAACGCGCTTCCAGTCTTAGTTTCTTTAGTTCATAAAAGTCTTTATCCGAACTTAAATCACCATTACATTGATAACAATCTGAATTTGTTTGATCTATATCTGAAATATCAATACTACAGATTCCTTTATATTTATTCATAGATATTGCATCAACTTTCCGTGGTGGTCGTTTTGGAGAACACACAGGTGTTGAATTTTCAATTAAAATATTTGTTTGTATACATTTTGAGGATTTTTCAGATTTATAAGAATCACACTGTTGATATTTATGATTTAAAACTGAAACATAATTTTAGATATTGGTTGTAATAATTAGATAATATCATACATATTAATATCATTATAATTCATAAGCGCGTCAGGTCTTCTTGACAACAGTAGTAAGGCCATTGTGAAGAGAATCCAAAAATCCAAACTCTCCCCCCACTATCACCAAAATATTTAAAATTGATTAGTATTAAATTAATTATGCTTAAAATAATAAAATACATTAAAATTATAAAATTAATATATACATACTAAAAAATTAAAATATGAATTATTTGAAATTTAGACTTAATTGTTACTAGTTAGTTTAACTTTTTGAAATACAATTCATGTATAAAACGATCAGTTTTATGAAATAAATAATAGTTATATTTTTTTTTTTAATTACAATCAATACCATATATAACGACAGCTAAAATACTGTTAAAAATATTCTATTATAACCAGCATTAATTAAACCATTTTTTTTTTTTTATGTATTATTGATTAATTAATTTAAAAATAAATATTATGTTTATAATTAAAATTATTAATAACTAAGCATTAACCAAAACTACTTATTATTTTAATTAAAATTTGTTAACAATTTATATACATTTGCAATTTACAAAAAGTGAAAAAAATTAGAAATGAATAAATTAAAAAATCAGAGATTTTTAACTGTTTGAAGTTATAATTTAATGACATATTTTATATGGTTAATTTAAGCATGCAAGTAGGTATGTAAATTTGCCAATAAGAGATTTGATGAAAATATGTAATCACCAATTATACGGTCATTATACACAGTTCTTATACAAAATATAAGGTACTGATTTTTAAGTTAAAATTACTATTATTGTCATTATGTCTGATGCCATTATACTCATTATAGATATTACAAACTAGTAGTTAACTGTTTTTTAATATTATTTGTTCTAATAACACACAAATAATATTTTAAATAAAATCTATCATAACACATAATCTATCATTTTTTAAGCAATTCCAGCAACACTATTTATAGAATACAAGGATCACTTATAAAGTTATAACCCTATGGTTGAATTTTACACTCATTATCTATATACAAAAATATGTATCAATATATACAAGTAAAACAATTAACCTGTTTAGGTTAATTTTCATACAACAGAATAATGTAAAATTATGCTACAGTATCTCAATGTATCCTATACTAAGATAAAGTTTTAATTGAAAAAAACAAAACCTTAATGACAAACCTGATTTAATAAGTATTCATAAGCCTTAATGAAATCAAATAAGATTTAAAAAAATTTTATAATTACTAGTTTTAGATTTAATACAATTTTGACTTTTTTCATATTCATTTTTAAGAGTGTTATAATTTTTCTCCAAGCTTTCATATTTTTGTTTCCAATACATTTCTTGTATCTGCATAGGGTTATCGCCTGGTTGAGGTATTAACTAAAAATTAAATTCAAATTTTTTTATTTTGACTCAAATACTCTATTTTATAAATATTATAATTAACTTACATGGTATAATAATTTATTTTTATGAACAGAATTACAGTTATTGAGGTCACGTTCATCAATGTGTATTTTAGAATTCTAAATTCATAAAACGTATTACTTTAATTTTAAATAAACATTTAAAATGAATAGGTATAATTTTAAAATATATTTTACTTTAAATTTATTCTCAAAAGTTGAAGTAATTTCATTCAATTGAGTTTGAAGTTGAAGAATTTCCGATTTTAAGCTATCAACACACTCATTTTCAGGTGAATTTGTAAAAGTGCATGAGTCAAGTTTATGTCGTCGGAAACAATGATATTTCAAATAAGAAACATCCATGAACATCTTTCCACACAATTCACAAAGTGCCATCGAATCTACCTAAATTTATAATGTTTATTTAGTATTTAATAGTATTAAGAGTTATTATTTAATAATTGGATTAATAGTTATTAATACGCATCTTCTGAAAACTAAGAATGTATTATACATACTTTGTCATTGAACTTAAAAGTTGAATGTTTTTTGTAATGTAACAAAAAGTCTATTATCAATTGTGAAAGACGAAATATTTTTTTAGACACACTCATTTTCTCAATATTGTAACTAAGAACACTGGCTACAAGCATTGACAGACTTTTTACATCAGCTTTATCAATTATATCATTAATGACAAATCCTTCTATGCGGGGTCAATTCACAAAAAAACAATTTAAAACAATGTTATGATATTATATATACCATATGAAAATTACCCAAATATTCCCAATCCACCAATCCACTATATTGATTGAATCGAAACCCAGTGGAAGACGCTATACATTCAAAGTCTGAAGTCACCAGTTGCAAGAAATCATCCATAGTTAAGTTATTGAAATAACGTTGTACCCAGTAACTTATTAAGTGAAATCTTTTACCTATTAAAAAAAAATAAAGATATTATGATTGGTTTGATGGATATGATAACACATAAAACAAACAATCGTAAAATGTAAATACACCATTGCAGATTTAAACTAACGACGGTCCATATAGCTGTGTAATTAAATGATTAACTGACAAATTGAAATCTGTAAAATAATCCTACAATTCGGATTTGTGATCTCAGCTAGCAGCTTATAAAAAAAACCATTTATAAAAAGTAATATTGTGAGTTCTTCAGTACAATGAATCAATAATTATGAAATATACAATAAATTTTAAATATTATACAACAAATAAAATTAATAACGACATTGTACAATGCACAGATTATACAGTAAATAGTAATACACTAATACAGTATAAAAATTTTAAATCATCGTTATCATTTAATCATTTTCATTAACGAGTTAAGTATTAACCACAGAACAGAAATTTCTCTTTTTCTAAGTTTTCAGTAGTTTGTGGGTACACTGTTAATCTGTAAGTTATGAGTTATGACCCTTCGACCATATAAGCTAATAGACGCGCCTTATTATATGCTTGTATAGGCACAATTATGTAGCCATCATATTTAATGATATGACGTCACGTTTGGGCAAAACAATTTCGTGTTATTATTAGTTCGTTTATTTGGCGTTCACTCGTTCACAGCGTTTGCCCTTTGCCATTTGGAAGTTTGGAACACATTTTTATTATCTTATTGGCTAATTAATTATTAATATAATTATTATAATTAAGCATATTATTATTTAATATTTATTATTCATATTTTCTATATAATATTATATTATATAAAAAAAATGGTAATTTCATGTTCAGCATATAATTGTACTTAAAGATATACTAAAGGAATTTCATTTCATGGGTAAGCATATTTAAAAAATATATTTATTTATAATAACATTTTTTATAATTTAAATAATACCATCAGGTATTCAATCTTTAGATGTCAATTTCAATGACGAAAACGATATTTTTGAAAATCAGATTTACTTAAACGAACATGATTATTATAAGCTTCCAGAATTTGAAACACTTTCACATTACGTTGTAGATGTTGTAAGCTATAAATCTGGATTTGTAGTAAAGAAAGTTAAAAAAATTGTTAAATGTAATGTTTGTATTAGCGCTTTAACTTCAACTGAACATACATCTCGACTTGTAAATCTAAAACAATATTCTTCAAACACAAAGGGTGGACTCATAAATGCATCACCTGATGTTATTTATTTGTGTAAACTAGCTGAATCAGAATTTAGAATAATTGAACAAACTAACAATTTGAATAAAAAAAACATTATGGAGGTATTAGTCATTAAATGTTTACGAAATATGAACAAATCAGTTTTTAAAAGTTTACATGATCATATGTTTGATGAAGATGCTCAAGGAAATCATATAATATCATTAGTCAAAATTATTATTGCCAATTATTTAAAATTAAGACTTCATCATAAAGCAGATTCGATTAATGACGTACGAAATAATAAACGTGTTCGTAGTGTATTAACTAAACAGATTTTATTTTCAAATCAATAAGATTCAAAATCACAGAATAATAAAATTGTACTATTTTATGATTTTAAGCGTATATAAATCTGAGAGTCTACAATGAGGTAACAATATACTAGTTCTAAATATATCATTTTGGTAAATTAAATTTAATAATAATTATGTTTTAATTAATAAATAACTCGTTAACTAGGAGAAAAACCGAGATAGACAAATAGATAGATAAATGATAGTATAATACTAAGGAAATAAGAAATTAAGAATTAAAAATTTGTAAGTAAGCTATTAATCAAAAATATTCTATTGGGATAGCTGGAATACTATCTATAGTCCGGCCGCCGGCCGGCGTTATTGCCCAAACGTGACGTCACACGCTACATGATGTTGGCGTCAAGATATTTACCGTATGCCGCGTCTATTAGCTTATATGGTCGAAGTTATGACCGATAATCAAGACGCATGATTTCTAAACTTATAATAGAGTTTTGAGTAGAGTGGTTCTAATTGGCCCCATATTTTTATGGCGGTAAATTCAAAACTATAAAATCAAATAAAGGTAGGTAATTTAAATTAATTTATTATTATTATACAAAGATTATATTCTGATAAAACAAATTGATTATTATTTTAAATTTATTTATAAAATTGTTTTTTTATGAAACTTATACCAAAAACCAATTGCTAAAGAGGTGTTCATTATAAAAATAATGTAGTACTCATTTTTCCCTAGTACTCTTCTATTCACCTAATTAAATCCCTTTGACTAATTGTGAATGTTTAGTTTTATAACACATTATTCACTATTCAGTAATCTTGTATCTTAAAATTTAAGCATTTAATTTTTTTTTTTTTTATATATTGGTAGACAAGTGTATTTATTGCAAGTTTTTACCATGTTTAATTGTATATTATATTATTAAGAAGAAAAATGTTAACACATAATATTTATTGTATAATATATGATAATATATATAATATTACTTAGTAGTAATTTTAATTATTAAAAATATATCAAATAATAATTGTGTGTATTATTGTGTTATATGTGCAGTGTGCACAGTTAATTGTATTTTGTGATAGGTAGTATTTATGTACCTAGTTTAAAAAATCGAAAAATAATAAATAAATTAAAATGATAAACTAGTTTGTATATGTTAAATAATATTATATTTTAAAAATTGCTAATTTACACAAAAAAGTTCCTTGGGTATATTAAGTAACCTAACCTGTTGTGTACAAAAATATATTAAGAAAAATCAAAAAATCTATTATTAATTAATCAGAATTCAGAACTATGGTTTTAAATATTTTTTGTAATAACATTTAAAACTCTGCAAAGCTTTTATTAACAATCTAAAAATACACATTGTTTGATATTGATGTGAAATTTAGATCTTACGATTGAATTCACTATTATTCCAGATTTCTATATTATGTTTGCTTAAGATTTCTTTATTATATATCTGTTCTTATTTTATAAATAAATTATGCATACATTTCGTGAAAACTGTTCTTTGGTGTCAAGAGGGCTGAAATGTAAAGTGCACACATTTACTGACTTTGAGATATATTTATATTCGTTTTATGGAGATAATTAAAATAATTGTATACCTAGATATTACAGATACTATCACCACAATATCCCTCGTTAATATTACAAATAGTGTGGATAAAGGTTTTAATTGTTTATTAAGTACATCAATAAACCATAAAAATAATGCTATGGAATGGAAAAAAGAGTTTGAACTACTAAGTACAACAAATTATAATGTGAGTGGGTCTTTTCCTGAAAATACACAAAAATTAATGTTTAAAGTAAATATTTACAGATGAAATTTGTTTTGATAATTATTCTATATTTACCTACATATTATTATCTACCTATACAAAATATACTATAAATATATAGGTACATTTTGACCAATTTTAGAAGAGATATCATTGCCATCACAACACTCGTCCATGTTCGAAAACAATTAAGCCTCATGCAAATAGCAAAACATACATCAAATACAGCAAGACTCACCATTTCTGTAAAGCAGAAAAACATGAAAAAGCAATATTATATTCACTTATTTGTTGGTATATAAAATGCGCATTTAAATGTTAACCTATTAAACTAGGACTAATATGAAAATATTATTTTACACAATATATGCAAATAGATGAATTGAAATTTTATACTTTATTCCTAATTTAATTGTTTTTAAGTAACAATTAATATGGTTGCTAAAAATGTATTTCGTTAAAAGTTGTTAGTTACTAGTAATTTTTAATTGAATAACTTATCATTAAAATTTAAATGTGTATACAAATGTAATGCTAATGGCTACTAGCCTTAGTTGTCGAAGTAAATATTTTTCATTTCAAGAGTTCAAGACCAATAAAAAAAAAATTAGTTATAACTTATAACTTATAACATTATGTAATATGTATTTAGCATTTTACAGCTGATCATCTTTTTTTTGTCATATAGCTAAATATTACAAATTACAATCCTAGAGCGCGTTAGCTATCTTCTCAGAGGGCATGCAGGAGTTAAGATTTTTGACACTGGTTGTTCCCTATTGTAATTGTTATTCATCATTCATGGTAATGGTATTTGATGATTTGGAATATTTGGATCTCAGTCGATGAATGACTATTGAGGTACTGTACTTCCGTCTATCCTATCGTATACAACGTAGGATTTCTAGTGTGTTCATCATCTGTGAAGAGAATTTCAATTCGATTTCATACCAAACTTATTGGAAAAAGTAAGTGAATTTTATGATGTAATGTTTATATTTACCCAACATGAAATTTTTCGTTTTATTTATATATATTAATGTGGTCCGGTCAACGTTCCGCGATCACTATGGCATGACGCTGTTTTTTTATTAATAACCAAGAACCGGCTTAATATTATATTATTATGTAATACCTATATAGGCAAAATTATTAATACGATGTTCAAACGTTTTTAAATTTCGAATACTCAATTTTACATGGTTTTAAAACACTGCATTTAAATATTTTCTGGAAGCATCTTAAAAAATTTGTGTAACTAAACTAAATTATAATATATCATACTCGCCACGGAATAAGAACGTACCTGGGCGGCGGACCAAAACAGGTCTGCCGTCTGCGCAACGAGGTACGTTCTTATTCCGCGGCGTGTTTAGTGGAAAATCGTGTATATTATTAGTAGTGTTTGACAACGTTATCGATAACATATTTTCTTAATAATTTCGATATCGATATCTAAAAATATCGCACTATTAAAATACGAAAAAGTTGACGAATTTATATTACTTCTACCAAGTAGATAATAAATTACGGACTATAGTGATATATTTCAAACAAACATTGATGGAAAAACTTTTTGAAGAAGAAAATTCGTTAACTGAAAATTACGTATTTCTATTATTTCTAAATCTTATTTTCTACTTTTAGATTTTAATTTTTAATTTTACATACTTATAAATTAATATATTATAATAATTAGTAATTAATATACATACAATTATTAATATATACAAATCGATATCGATAATTTAAACTTTATCGTTGACGAACACTAATTATTAGGGTTAGAAGTGTTGGGAATTTAATATGATTATATCATTTTAATATTATTTGTTTCACCTATACACATTGCAGACCAAATTAAAAATCCCTTTAATAAAACATAATAGTTGAGAAGTTGTTGTTATAACTTACATTATATTTAATTTCGAATTTCTAGCCATAAATATATTTTTCTTTAATACAATATTTTATTGTATATTATTGTTTGTTCATATTGTAACTTCCCAGTTATTTTTCTTAAATTTTAGATTTCTGAGAAAATTTTTAATAATTTTAAATAAAATAAATTATATCAAATTATTGAATATTATTATAATTATGTATGTAATGTATAATAAGCCCTACTAAGCTAGTGCATGAGTTCTGCTTTCTATTTTTCATTAGAATTTAATTTGACAAAATAACTCCCTGTATAAAATTTTACTGTGTCAACAATTTCAATTATGCACCTCAACAAATTTAATTTAAGTACTTCTTAACAATATTTTTTTAAACTTTTTTGGAGAATTTTTGAGAAAAGTAAATGATAAAACATAAAAATTAAGAATATTTTGTATGCTAATCATAGGCCCAAATAGTGTTTGAAGTTTAGGGGGGGCTAAAGTCAAAATCCATCCCAAATTCCCAAACATCTTAAAATATTTTTCCTCACTACGCTCAGTTAACAGAAGAGGCTATACAGAACTTAAGAAGGCTTAGCCCCCCTCGCTATTTGCACCTATGATGCTAATATTAAATAAAAATTAAATTAAGCTTATTTTGAATTACAGGTGAATATTAATTTAAAAGTATGTTCACAACATTTGAAGCAAAACTAGCTTGTAAAGCTGTTTCAAAACATAAAAAGGTATTAAAAACTATGAAGAAAGGTGCAATCGAAGTATTGAAATATTGCAAGTCTTCTGTAGTGAAATATTTTGATGATTTGATGAATCCAAAATATATCATCCTTAAAAACTGTATTGTATACCAAGTGGGTAGTAATCCCAACAATACTAAACTTTTTTATTGAAAATTAATTGTTTATTATTTTTATAAAAAACAACATAGTTCATTAATCCAACTAACATTATTAAAGAAAATGTCTAAATTTAAAGATATTTTTGATTTTTACTCCCAATAATTTTACTACATATATAATATTATATTCTTTAATGTGTAATAGTATAAAATAATAACACTAAATAGATTTTATTTTTATAGAACAAATAGTATCAAAACAAATTATTTTATTTTAGTTTTTTAAATTTTATTTCAAAATATTAATTATGATTTATAAACATAATATTATAATATTAAAAGTTAAAAAAATTTTTTGGAAATGTATAAATAGTATTCTTTTAAAACGTATGTATACATAATATGTTCCTGATAAATAATTGTATGAAGGATAGTTTAACTAAAAGTTGAATGTGTTTTTTTTTATAATGTAATAAAAATTCAATACTAAAAATTTGATATGTATTATTTAATTTTAAATAAATAATTAATAATTACCTACTTGTACTACCTAGATCTTAAGTTATAACTCTGTGCTCTAACCATAAAATTATTTGGACTGTAGCAAATTTTGTACTGCTTGGTCATTTTTTGATGTTTTTAATGCATTTTTTAGCACATTTTTGAACTATTTCTCGTATTGAAAAGTAGTTGAAACTCGTATTGACTTTATTGAAACATAAGTACTTGACATAGTACTATATAATATAAATTATTTTCGTATTGAGCTTAATTTTTTTATATTATACTTTCTTTGTATAGGTAATAATTTGAATTTATGTAATAAATAATGTATTTTTAGAAAATTTAGGTTATAAATGCATTTTTCGGTATTTTTAAGGGCATTTATATCCAAGCCTTAGTAATAACATAAGATTTTCACCTTAAAGAAAATTATGTATACGTATGCCAAATGAGTGATTATTATTGCTTATATATAATTGATATTTTTTAATAATCAGCATAAAAATTTTCAAGATATTTTGTTAATAATATTATGTCAAGCTTAAAGACATATTATCTTTAAATACTAAAAGTATTTAGTTATTAGTTATTAATTTAATTTAAAATTTACTGTTTAATACAATACATTTGGTTGAAATTTTTTGACCGCTTTATTGATGCCATACAATTATTATTTTTTTTTTAATTTAAAGTACATTTATATAATTGTACTTAAGGTAGGTTAGGTAAATAATGTTCCAAGAACATTTTTAAAACAATCTTATAATCTTATTGTGAAATATTTAAAAACTAAAACATTTTCAAAATAATTTTTAATTATAATTTTTTCCCTAAATTCTGTTTGCCGTTTATGATAAATATAGGCATAATTAAGGATAGGTATAACTTACTATACAGGATGGCGTTATTTGAAATTGTTTAGGTCATA
Organism: Melanaphis sacchari; assembly: GCF_002803265.2. Classification (NCBI taxonomy): domain Eukaryota; kingdom Metazoa; phylum Arthropoda; class Insecta; order Hemiptera; family Aphididae; genus Melanaphis; species Melanaphis sacchari. The sequence goes on from NW_020271303.1 coordinate 1,316,692, forward strand.
CATTAATATTATTTTGCAGCACCATCAAGCCCAATATTTTTTTTAATTTGGGTTTTGGACTACATCATATTCAAAAATCTAAACAATCTAAATGTTTAGTGGTATATTTTTCCTGTACATTCCTGATTCTCAACAAATTCCTAAGTGGCAACAATAGAACAAATGGCTCCAAGATTGCATGTTTTAGTTTGTTGAAAATTTGTTTTTTTAAACATTGTTTTTAATACTCTTAGTTATTTAAATGTATAACGATTTATTTGGATTAAAGTTAGAGTTTTGTCATAAAAAATAAGATCAAAAATAACTGCAGTACACATGTATTAACATACAATATGCATGGCTTCCGTCTATTGGTTAATTAAATCTAATTACCAGGTTTTACTCTTGATTTTAAATGAATTTAAGTAGGTTTATTTATATATATCAAACAATTATAGAAAATATAACATAATATATTATTGAGTACATTATTGAAGAGTTTACTAGTTTAAAACCATGAAGATTAGAACTAATAGAAAAAAATTATTTTAATCTTCATAGCACAACTTTTACTTGAGTGACAAATAATAATCATTAATGGAAAATTATTTCTGACGAATCTTCACCCTCTATTAAGCCAATCTCTGTACACACAAATTTGAATTAAAACAGCTTTCTTGAGTTGATGTATCTATTCAAAAAAATTCATAATTATAATAATAAAAATAATTACTCAGGTTGTAACTATAATAACAGTATTTATTAAGCAATTCAGTATAATAAATATTAAACAACAAAAAACATAAATTAAATTAGGTAAATCAAATATTTTTAAGAAGCAAAAATAATGATCTAATATTACATGTCATTTAGTTATTTTTTAAAAAATGCTTTAAATTTTCATAAGCGACATTAACCACGCCCCAACTTATAAATGACCTTGTATAATTCATATGCACTCCTCGATAAAAATATGATATTCTATTTCCACGTTCTTGATAAATTTCAATTGCTGCTTCTTTAATACTTTTAAATGGACCACCCAAGTTGCTTTGCATGTGTACTTTAAGTACATTACATGGATAAAATAGAGCACTGTTTAAAGCACCAATAAATGCCCCGGTCAGAAACTCTTTAAACAACTTATAGCCTGTCCATGCAGTAGAGGGTATTACAATATATGAATTGGCAGCTTCGCGTAATAAGAAAAAGGAAATATTAGAAGGCCCGTTACGCAACAAAATTGGTGTAAGACCACGGTAAAATTCAGACACTGAATAATCAGTAGCAATAACTTTAATTGCATGTCGCATATTTATAAAATTTTTATTATAATGGTTATTCTGAAGTAACGTTTGTACACGTTCAAATGGTGTTAATGTAGCTTCCGCTGTACCAGCTACCAATGCTGCAATGATTTTTGCTAATCTGGTGTTTAAATTACATTCCAAAAGTGGTTTTTGGATTGCATCATAAGTACCAAACATTAATGATGTAGAAATTGTCTTCTGAAATAATGGTGGATAAATCCCTCGATAAAGAGTAGAAAACCCCTCATTCATAAGTTGAGAAGCTGCATTCCTTAGGCCTACTCCATGTAGCATCTAAAATAAATTTAATTCAAATATATAAGTGTAAATAATTTACATGCAGGTAAATATATACAATCTGATTAAGAATTGTATTTTAAAAAAAAAAACAATAAAAACTGGTCAACAAGGAAACAAAACACAATATTGACACGTTAAAATTAAACATTAAAGAAATATATCTATCTAAAAATACAATTAGTTACTAGTCTAAAATAGTACGAGTTTAGATTTTGTATAGTTTCTTCTTCATCCGCTTTTACAGAATAAACATAATTTATTAGTATATTAACTTTACATGGAATGATCCATTATGAAATTGTCTAAAATTCATTGATTATTTGAGAATAAAAATAAAAATAAATAGTATGCACAAACAATATTTAACTAATCAATCAGAAAAAATAATTTTACAGATTTTTAAATTTTCAGTATCTGGTGTTTTATCTAAATTTTATTTATCTGAATAATAAAATCTTTAATTTCTTAAAATAATTTAAGAATTTTTTATTTTAAAGGCCCAGATAAATGTCAATAGCAAAATAATTGGTCAGTTTTAGAAATGCTTTAAAAAAAAATTTTAATCTTATACTAAAGAGTATTATAAATCACACGATGGCACAAAATTTAATATTTTTAAGTGCAAACAAAAGTAAATACAAAATAAAACTCTTGATACATGCCTTCTACCTCACACATTATACGTTATAAAAAATCTACCATATATTTTTAAATTTAACTGAAATATGAATAAATACATAAATGTAAAAATATTATCTATTCCATAGTGATAATATTTATACACAAAATAATTTAAAATATAATATTACGTAACAGCTATTTTATCATATAAACTCATAATAGAGATAGAAAAATATTCAATACAAAGTTTTTTTTATTAAAAATATGTAAAATAATTAATAATTTTTATATTTTTTTACAATATTTTAATGAAGGTTTTGAGGGTTAACTTAATAAATATAAATGTGAACACTTATACTTTTTCACAATAATGTGAAGAACTTTTATCAGTGTATTACCTAACCATGGTAAGTAAAGAAGTAGACAAACATTTTACACTGATCACCCTACCATTACACTCCATTTATCTAAAATTTAAATACTTATAACTCATAAATTATTCATCCAAATTTCAATTTTGTATTAAAGTACTCCAAAAAAATTATTCAATTTAGATTGTAAAAGAAAATATAGGTTACCATTTAAATTTTTAAAGTTGAGCCCAACAAAATACTGTAAGAAAACAAAAATATAAAAATTACTAATTACTAATTATTTTAAATATTTCTAAATAAAATAAACTTTCATTTTAAACATTTTTCTCAGCTATTATGAATGCTTTTAAGATGAAATAGCTATAGCCTATAACATAAATGTAGAATCACACTGTATATATAAATATATAAATTTTATCTAGTAAAACATAATTCAATAGTTTATAATTTATAGACATCCAATCACGTCACAATCTAATTACAAATTCAAACAAATTTATTAAAAATTAAAATATGTATAACAATTAAAAATAACTATTATTTTATTATACCTAAATAATTCATAAAAATATTTATTCTATATTACAATATATTTTGACGTCATTTAGATAACAATCAAATGGATTACCATTATTCAGCTAAGTATTAAAGTAAAGATAGTGATGTACCATCCATTTTTAGTTATTAAAATTTCAAAACTCTCTATAAATTTTTTATGTGTTATGTGTGCACCACTTATGGGATTGATAAAAAACTGGGTCTTTTAGTTTCCCTATGAAATCAACCCTTAATCTCTAACACCTTATATATAAGCCATTCATTAAAATGTACTTCAATTTAATTTTAAATTATTTTATGTAAAGTCTGTGTTTTTATTCTACTATAAAGTATCTTGCTTTGATAACATCAAATTTTTCATTTTTACACATACCGAACACCAATGGGTCCATATTTTCATAAATAAAATCAGGTTCCTCTTCATTGCTCAACTTGTCTACATCCAAATTTTCAGTAGCAATATCAGTCCCTAATATTATATTTATATATTTTTATTATTTTGAAATATATTATAATTTTTTATTTATGTATTTATTAATATTTTAATTAAATATAAAAATATATGATAGACCACATATAACATATAGTAATGGGTGTAGTAAACTGCACATAACTAGAATACTAAATCTAGTTTATAAATTAAAATTAAAATAATATTTATACATGTGGATTTTTTTTTTTTTTTTAATTTTACATATCATGTAAGTTGCACATTAATGTATACCTAATAAAATAAAATAAAATATACTAGATCATAGAAAATATTTAATTTAGTTTATTAAACTGTATACTATAATAACAAATTAACTGCACAAAAAATGGGTTTTTATTCCAACAATTAGTGCAAATTAAGTAAGCAAAATAAAATATTAATAACATTAAAATTAAAAATAATAATTAAACAACATGCTCTTTTGGACATAAACATTGAATGGGATAAAACAAACACATTAAATATAACATAACAATTATAGTAAATTTAAGTATGTATTAGTTTGTCTTTTATGCTTTCTGCAGATGAATGTGCTGATGATCATTGCCACAGTGCAATTCTAAAAATAATCATTTTATATAACATGAATAAAATATGAAAATGTGGAGGAAAAACTAAAAATGTATTAGTATAAAATGAAGACACTACAAAATATTGATACACACTACAAAAATAGAATATTCTACCAATGATATGTATTTAATAATTTTGTACTATCTTTAAATTAATATAATTTCAAATTTAAATAGTTTAATTTCATAAAAAATATATAGTAATAACAAAGGGTAAATAAACTATATTATTAATTACTGAATTTTCATACTTATAAAATTGAAGGAGAGAAGGGGATGGTCTCAATGCATTCATTCAATCAATTTTGAGTTTAGAATACAGTTGAAGCAACAAAATTACATTCAAAAACATTAGACCAATCCGAATATGATATTAAAAAGGATGCTACACACGCATTTGATATCTTCATCTTAAAAGTATGTAATATAAAAATCTATATCAAGCAATTCATATTTTGGTTGATTTGTTTGCTTTAATATTACAATGAATTTTAATTATTAACTATCTATGTTCATATGTAGGTATTTTCAAAATTCAAACTGCTGAGTATTAATTTTCTATGTTGCACACTTGTAAGATAGAGATTAAAAATCTGGTGTAGCATACTCTAAACAAAAAGTGTTCTCATTTTAAAAAAAATGCATAAGTTGAAAAATTGTAAGTCAAAGAAATAGATGTCTTATTAGTTTAGCTCATGTTCTGCAATCCAAATTTAATAATATACCAAAAGTACTGAGTTATAGTGCTTCTTATTTTTATTCATAAGCAGTATAATATCTATATTAAACATATTAACAATTATCATAATATCTATTTAATTTTATAAATTAATAATTACGACTAACAAAATAAATTTACCATAAACAAACAAAATATAAAAATCTGGTTCATAATTTTATTCTATACTTTATAATTATTACCTATACTTAAATATCTATTGTAAATATTATATATTTCAATTACTATAATAATGTACATTTTAATATTAACACTAATTGAGATCTAACATTGGTAAAATATTCAAAACTATACTATAATAAAATAATTCTTTAAATAAAATGAAACTTGTCGAGTTAAATAGCTTGCTTTAAAATATGTAGCATTTTTTCAGAGATATCAAATAAGGTGCAGTATGTCTTTCACTTATAGTTTCTATTGTGGCAGTGTATAAAGCTTTTAGAAAAATTTGGTAATAGACAAGTTTCACTGTTCATACTTTATTGAATAATCAACAATAACATGCATGATAAATAATAACTTTAATAATAATGTAAAGAATTAAATTAAAACTAATAATATAAAACAATATACAAGAAATCCCCATTGTTGAGTAACTAAAAATACCATGCATACAATTTGTTAAAAATTAGACAAAAAAATTTGAACATTAATTTCTGCCTAGAAAACATTACACAAGTGAATCAAACTATATCATTGGCACTACAGCAGACAAGTAATTATAAATAATTGTAAGATCTATTAAATTAAATATTTTTTTACATTCTATTAAATATAGGTTGAAATCTATCATGGTTAAGAGGGACTTAAAGCATACATTTTTAATAAATATAATATAGTAAAATTATTTTTAAAGAAGAAAACTTTATACATTAGAACCTTGATCTTTAGATTTTATTCTTCAAAAATATCAAAAATATCCTTAACTACAATAATATAAAGTATATCTGCTTTTTAATAGCTATTTAAATGTAAATCATATTATATTTTTGTTATATCAAAGTCTCAAAAAAAGCAATTGTTATAAATATAATAATTAATAATATTTTATTATAGGTATATTTACGTTGTTTTTACATTATTAAATAAGTAAAATGAAAAAGTAATTAAGTTTAGAAAACATAATAGTATAGGTTAGTAAAACGTTGTTATTAATCTACATAACCATCTACTTGACAGTTTTAAATTCACTACTTAGATTTATTTCAAATTATATTTAAAAAGCTGAAAAAATTAGTTTTTTTTAAAAATGAATACCTGTCTGAATATGATTTTATTAATTGGGAAGGTAATGCCAATATTGATAATAGCAGCTCCACAACCGCAAACAAATTCTGAGTATTCTTCTCGACTCAAATGCATAAAAAAGGCCATATTATTGTGTTCCTATTAATGTCAGCTTATTTTTAGCTCATATATCATCCTGGAACCATACATAATGTATTATTATAACTGGTAATTAATCTACAAGGTTATGTATGAATTATATAAATAAAGGCAATGTAAATTTAAGAAACTAATGAACTAGTATCGTATTTACCTATTTTTTGGTATATTCAGAAAAACAATAAACTCGTCAAAAGTCAAAATCCCAATTCAACGTCTTCGAAAAACAGAATATTAAAATTGTTTGCAACCAATAAATAAATTAATATAGTAAATTTATCAAAAACTTGTCCGTGACTGCACCCAACTCAAACAATTCATGATAATATTTTGTTACATTGTGATAATGGTATCAATAAAAAAATATTTTATAGACCATTATTATACTCAGGGTATAAGGTCTATGTTAAGGTTACAAAATTCAGTTATTAACTTTACACATATATATACCATATAACCATATACCATTAAATATATGTATATAAACCATATTATAGACAGTGATGTTAGTGATGTCATTCATTGTGACGAAAGTTAGACACGAGATGAAGTTAATTAAGATCCTCGAGACAGTACTATCATTGATTATAAAATACTAAATAGTCTATTCCATAATCAATGGTAATATCTAATTACAAGTATAATATTTAAATTTTAAAATACATTAGGAAAAAAATTAAAATGGCATTTTTTATATTTGGAATTTGGTAGAATTACAATATTGCTCTGCTCCAATTTCATCGATTCTAGTAGTAAATAAAATCTGGCTGTTACGACGAAAGAACAACTACCCCCGACATGTACGTAAACCTCGCAATAGTTTAGTGTTAGCATCGCAGAACCTGGGCCTGTGACAAAAGAGAAAATTAATTGATACTACTGTTAAAAAAAATAAAGTAAAACTATTAGGTATTAGCTTAAAAACGATTTTGTATTCGGTAGTTAATCATGACACAATTTAAATAAGTAAGAAAAGAATAATTAAGTACACCTGTGCGCGGGGTACACGAGACCAGTGGTCGGTTGGACCGTCCAACTTAGACGAGCGACGTAAGAGAGCTAGTCGACGAAAAAACACGTACGCCTATAGATATAATGTAGCGCTGGAGAGAAACGCGCCAAAACATAATTATAAATAATGAAAAATACATATAATTTACAAAATAATAATAATAATAATAAAAGTTAACTTGGTTGCCAACATCAACGGTTGATAAGGAATTATAGGTGGTACGAATCATAATCATAGATATATATAACAACCTCATAAATAATATTATCAAATTGTCAACAGTGAACAGTCACAAATCACATAAAAATGAGTAATGACTGGTTAAGAGATCGTCATTTTTCAGTCATCCAACTATCCAAGATTGAATATAGATAATAAAAATTATCTATTTCTAAGGTGCTCATAAGTCATAAAGTCTTGTAATCTCGTACACTTACCGTTTAAAATTCTAGATCAGTCATTATTATTAAATCAACACTCCACGGTATTGATTATTGGTCCATCAATAATAAGAATTTAAGGCGTTATTGGTGAGTCATTAATCAAATGTAATATTTAAGCTAAAAGTTTTACCTGAGAAATTTGATATATTATTTTTTCAGTCTAAAATGGCGAATTTCTCGTCACCAATGCCATCCAGAGAGTTCTTATGGGATGTGTTTCAAAGGTAAATAAAAATAATTAAATCAATAATATTTTAGTGTAACACAGTATTGTGTTTTAGGGTTGACAAAGATAGAAGTGGATTCATCTCTTCAGACGAACTGCAAATGGCACTCTCCAATGGAACATGGACTCCATTCAATCCAGAAACTGTACGTCTTATGATAGGAATGTTTGACAAGCACAGTCGAGGTACTGTATCTTTTGACGACTTTGGTGCCTTGTGGAAGTATGTGACTGATTGGCAATCATGTTTTCGATCATTTGACCGTGATGGTTCTGGCAATATAAATGTATCCGAACTTAAAGACGCCCTGTCGTCATTTGGTTATAGACTCAGTGAACAAATAGTTTCAGTTATGCTAAAGAGATTTGATCGCTTTGGTCGTGGCACTATACTTTTTGATGATTTCATTCAATGCTGCGTTGTATTACATGTATGTATTATTAGTTTTATAACAAACATTATCTATTATTCAATTAACTTTATTTTATTGTATTTTAATCATAATCATTAAATTAATTTTTATTTATTTACTTATATTTGTATTTATAGACACTAACTGCTGCATTCCGTCAATTTGATACTGATCAAGATGGATATATTACTATTCATTATGAACAATTTTTAAACATGGTATTTGGTTTAAAAATTTAAATGAGCTCTATTGTTTATTTATTTTTTTCATTTGTCTTGAGAGATGACCAGCATAAAGAATAATTTATAATGAAATATGATATACAATTTATTTCAGTTAGATAATTACTTTATCTGTTTCTTCTTATGACATAGTGGTTATTTTTAATACTGTCTTAATGTGATATTTTTAAGCTATCAATAATTTTATTATTGTTATATACATGAATTAATAATTTTCATAATATATATACTACCATTTTAATATTTTATACAGTTCCAATTTTATTGAAATAAACAAAAATAAATTTCAAACAGATTTTAATTTTTATTAAAAGAAAACATTTGTTAAAAATGTATGGCACGTATATAAAATACAGAGAAAGATGATAAAAATATCAATTTTTTAAGTTTGATTCACAAAAAATATTTAATTAAACATGAATTTTTTTGAAATAGACGTATGTAATGACTTAAGAATATTCAATGTATTTGGAAACATTTTGCAATAGAAGATCATTTGTATACTTAGCAAAAAGTGCAGTCAAAAGTGCTACTCCATAACCAGTAGCTCTTTCACCCTATAAAAAAAAAAAAAAAAATATTATACAAAAGACAATTAAAAAAATCAATTGGTTATCTACATATTTCAGACTTCCATAAATCTAACACGTTAAAATCAATTAATAGAAAATAGCAAATTTAATATTATTGAGTATTTACAATTCTGAAACATATTAAATTTGTCTATGATGTAAGGGAATAATCTATATACTTCAAAGAATTTATTATTTTACTAAGTTTAACGTCCAAGTAATAACAATACAATAACGTAATTTAATTTTTTGATTTTTAAATTATACAATTTCAAGGTAGAATACATAAATAATTTTGAAAGAAGAAAGCATTTTTAATTAGCATTAGACGAGCAAACAAATTTATATTTAGTATAAACCTTTACTATTAACTAAGATAGTTTTTTTAAAACTAAAACAAATTATGGATTTGACCTGAGAATAGGGTCATCAAACTGGGAAGGCAGGATATTGGGAGTTTTTGATGGGCTCCACTTGTTTAAATTGGGCAACTTGTAGGGACTTTCTTTTTTAGGTTTATTAGTTAAGGCTCATTCTGTTGATAAACATAGACACATTTTCTAATGTGATTGTATTCTTGTTGATTGGTTCGTGACTGTCAGATATGTGTTATGAAATATTTAAGGAATTCCTTAAAAATAAATATAGTACCTTCAGTATTCAGAATAATGTAGTATACTTTTGAAATGCGTAACAAATAAAAATTTAGTTTAAGATATTCTTAATAAATAGAATACTCATATAAATATGTTTTTTTTTAAGGTAGTTTTTATAGGTTTTCTTAAAAAAGCTAATTTTTTTTATTTTCCCGGTAGAAATTTTTAACCCAGTCCGGCCCTGCCTGAGAACAAGTTGAATTTAAATCATTATAAATGTATCAAAAACTTTAAAATGAGCATCTCTAAGAGAAAAAAATCAATGACAAACACTTAATTACTTAAATTTTATAGTATACTTATATGGTTAAATAAGTAATTTCTATTAAGTCCATCATTTAGAAAGAACATAACTTAAAAGGTAGCAAATAGGTTTATATTCTTCAGAAATAATACAATACAATATTTATAGAGGGTACTAATTGGACTCATTTTATAACCAAAGTATTTAATCCATTAACGGAATGAGTCAATAAGATGAAGAATTCAAGAATAAAAAGATATACATATACATTTTTATACAAAAAAAAATATGTAAACATGGCTAATCATATGTATGAATTATTTATAATTATAAAGGTAAAATAACAAAAAATATATTCAAAAACATGATACTTTTTGGTCTTATGAATTGAAAAAGTATATTAATTGTATAGAAAATCAAAAACTACATTAATTTTAAAATACAAAATGGACCCATTCAAACTTATGAAGTAAAACTGACCACATTTTTTGTTGTCTAATATATGTAAATCAAGATTAGCTGTTTGAATTCTATAGGCAAATTAGTTAATTAACCGTAATTTTAATAAAAAGCTTAAGCTATAATTATATTTACGTAATGAGAAGGCCCTGCAATGTCCACATGAATCCATTGATTAGCTGTATCAAAACCAAGATGAGCAGCTATAAACAGTCCAGCACATGATGAAGTAGCATTTGATCGATCCTAAATAAATAACAATTTAGTATTTAGTCATAAAAAATAAATGTTATCTTACAGCGACAGAGTTTTTCATATCAGCTACAGATGACGAAAATTCACAAAAATGAAGTTCTGGACAGTAGACAATTGGGAATGTTAAATCACCAGATATTAGACCAGCGGACACAACATTTTTTTCCCATTGTTCTGAATTGGACATTACTGCAGCATGATACTTTCCTGTGCTAATTGCCTAAAAAACAAATAATTTAATACTTCAATACTTAATTAAAAATTATGTTTAAACATACCTGTGCTCCAGTTAGTGTAGCCATGTCTAATATCACTTTAGCATTAAGATCTCGGGATGCATACACTACTCCATCTGATAAAACTAAACGTCCTTCAGCATCAGTATTATTGATTTCGACAGTTCTAAAATAAAATTTTTATTATTGAAAATAATTAATTTCTAGTATTGTTGGAAAATAGAGACACCAATACAAAGCTAACCTTCCCGAGTAAAGTGTATGTATATCATCAGGACGTGTTGAATCTGGTCCAACTGAATTTTCAGCTAAACAAAAAACAGCATGTAGATTTTGTTTAAAACTTGACTTTACTATAGCATGGAATGCTCCTAAAATAGCAGCTGCTCCAGCACAATCTCGTTTCATGCCTGGCATAGCAGACTAAAAATGTTAAATGAACAAATTACATTTTCTTTTTTTACACACATTAAAAATATATTTACTTTTCCTTTGATACTAAGACCACCAGTATCATAGACAATGCCTTTGCCAACCCAAGCAATCGTTTCTGTGGCTCCAGGTGGGGTGTAAGATAATACAGCTAGAGCTGGACCTATAGAAGATGCTTTACCCACACCATATATTCCTCCTAGACCTTTATTCTTCAACTCTTCACCGCTAATTATTGTAGGATTAATATTCAAGTCAGCTCCTACATGTTTTATCTCCTAAAAGTTGTATGCGAAATTAAAATTACCCAACGTATTCAGCCATTTTGTTTGACTTGCATCTAAAAAATGATTGACATTCATATCATTACACGGAGTATCAACAATTCGTGCAGTCATTTTAATAGCATTAGCTATTCTTTCCAAAGTTGCTATTTCTTCTTTTTCCACCTTGGTCTCACCATTGCTGTCAGGCAGTATTAAAAACTCTACTGTAACCGTTACAGTAGCTTTCTTTTGTTCTTTTAGTTTGCCAACATATATTTTAGTTTTACGGCAATAATCGTAAAATGCTCGAGCTGCAGCACAACCTGAGGCAAACATGTCTTTTCGTTCGCAAACAATCTTTAAAAATAGTATAACAATTTATTTTTAAATTACTTGAAAATAAATAAAATTTAATAAAACAAATAACTATTGCGGTATTGCTCACTAACCACAATGCATTCATTGTACCCAGCTGAATTCAAATTAATCAGTTTTGTAAGCATATGGGGTTGTGCTGATGAATTGTGACGACTATGACTGTTGGAAATTGCCGCTAAAGTGGCGGTGTTGAGAAAAAGTGGACAAGTGTCTGTTGGACAAGGATTTAATACAGACAAAGCAGATTTAAAAGTCTAAAAAATAGAAAATCTTACTGTAGTATGAAACATATTTTTAAATATTTATAAAACTTTATTCTTACCTGTTCATTAACTCGTGGTTCTAACTTACATTTGACTGCAGAATAAGATAAATTAGACAAATGTTTTTCTTGACCTACGATCAGTACTGGTACACTAATCGGATCGGTTTTACTCAAAGATGCTGAAAACTTTACAGTGGTGCTAGCCATTATGTTGACTTCCCACACACTAAAATGATGTAAACTAAACCAGCTTCACGTCTACAGCTAGTAGAATAGAAAATATCTAACACCGCTCTTCGCTTATAGCAGACAAAAACGATTTCTGGAAATTCTGCATTTGTTATCTCGATTACACTGTGATCATCTAATCAGTTATCGCTTTTCTATGATCTTGATTCTTATTTTAAGATTTAAAAAAGTGAAAGCTTAATGACAGAAAATAGATATGAAATTAAAGAACATCTAAACCAAAATCTTTAAAGAACAAAATAAATAAAAAGTAGAATCTATAAAGAATTTTTTGTAAATTTTAAGCCCGACATCAATGAAGTATTGATTATGGGTCAGATGTTAGAAACGAGAAATATCATTTACCGCTATCACAAATAAAAATAAATTTTACTGACCTGCTGGCTGCTGTAAATCACAAAGCTAAATAATAAAAATTAAAATGCAAATGGTCACTATTACTTTTGAGTATGTAACTATTTACCACAGAACTCATTAATAGTAAATACATTTGTACCAATTTAGATAATGAAAAACTATTAAAATACTAATAACTCTTATTTGAGTATAAGTAAAGAGGATTATGTATTATTATTTTTTTTTTTTACATTCTAATACTTGAAAATTTATTACTATCTAGAATCTATAATATTGACGTTGATTAATAATTACTGTCTTCTTAGTAAATGTACAACTATATCAAAATAAAAATATAATATCTTATATAGATTTATTATATATATTAAATTTAGTTCATACCCCATAATATTCTTAATTCATGTTCTTCGGTAACCAATAGTCGCGTTGTGTATTTAAGTTATTAAACGAATTAATTAGGTACCTGAAAAATATCTTTTTTTGGGACGCAAATCATGAGTAGCTTTTAATTCCGCTTGGGTTAATTTTGAATTGCATCTAATTGTATAACAAATTTCATATGAATCCAACCAATAGAAAACGACAACAACAAATGTTATATTTATTCTATTTTAAGATGGATTGAATCCTAAGTATAATTTAAATATTTTTATTATTTAAATAACCTATACTAAGTTTAAATCCTTATAATTTATATAAATAACAGGTTTTTTAATATACCATGTTTCTGATAACAGTATTAAACTTTCTTACAATTTTTTTTTTCACTCAATTGTTCCAAATAATCCCTTGAATGCCCCACATTATCCATTTATTAATTTTTTGTCTAATGGGCAGAGGAGAATGGCATTATTATATTTAAATTTTAAGGATTTTTGGCATTTGAATAATTTTATGATTTTGTTTTCACTAAGTTATTAAATTATAAAAAATATTGTATATATTATATGAATAATTGCATTTAAATAGTATACTGCACACAGATGAAACCAGGGAATTTAGCAAATGATAACTGATAAAAGAATTAGGTTTAATGTGAGAAGATGGCAGTAAAGCCACCCACTGATGAAACATTTATTTTATAGTTATCAAAAATGTTTAAAACATTGTATTAAATTCAGAGAGGAATAATAAAAAATTTTAAAATTTAAATGTTTAAATTCAATCTTTGATGATAGGAAAACTAATCTATCATTATCTATTTTTTGTTCCAGAAGGAGAAGTGTCTTAAGAAAATTTTTAAAATTCAGAAAAACAAATAAAATGTAGAAAAAAATATTTCCAATTATTATTTGTATAATCTATAGTGGTCAACTATATTATTTGTACATGTATATAAATAATATAGGAATGTGCACATTACACACATACACAAATTAATGTAACTATAAATAAATTTGAAACTAGATGAACCGTCATTCTCTATTATTCATTATTGTAAAAAATGTTCAAATAAAACTAGTTATCTTACCCTTACTAGTTAGATTACCCTTACTGGTATGATAAAAAAAATACGAAAACCACATGAATTCTAAAAATTTAAATAACATGAAAAATTGTCTATTGAAAATTAATATTTCTCAGTATGTGTAAAACTTTTAGTATTATAATTTTGATTGACAATTTAGGATATCAGGTGCTAATATAAAGTTATACCTAAAATTAAATAAAAAATGCAATTAATCATATTTAGTAGAATAAGTGTATAATATATTCAATATTGTAATAAAACAATATGTAATCATACATTTGCTAATTGATCTTTTTTATCACACACAAGTTCAAAAAAAAAAAAAAATATATATATATATAACGATAAAAAATACAAACTCAGACTGTCAAGTCATTTATGATATTAATTAACTTATTGTCTAAGATTTATTATAATAAAGTCAAATAATTCAATTAATTATAAAATAACAAATTGTTCTAACAGTTAAGGTTATATAATCGTAACTTGGAGATTTTTTAAGATATCTTAATAATTTTAAATTAGTATTACATAAATACTATAGCTAATTATAGAATACAACCCATTAAAAAAAAAAAATAAGTACCAATTAATGTTATTAATATTAAACTTTGCAGTAAAATAATATAACGATAAATAATTAACAGCTAGTGTTTTATTCAGTAACACTATTTGTTCAATACTTTTGAACTAATAGCATTCAAATTAGTTTATGCATTTTAAAGTTGCCGTAATATTAAAGCTTTTTATAAACCTTAATTTGATAAATACAATATTCTTTCAATAAATAAAAATAAAAAAATAATTGAATTAGTACAATAATTATTAAAATAAAATGTACTAAAGCAATTTTTAAATTGTGTTATTAATGATAATAACTTGTATACAAGTGATGTATGAACAATTAAAAAAAAATAATATTTCATAAGTATGACTACTCTGTAATGAGATTAAAAAAAAATAAGAATTATAACTTTTAGCAACAATTATTCCATGAACGCTAATACCGATTTATGTAAGTAGTTAATAAAATTAATATAAAATAAAAATTATTTTAATAATATATTATATTTAATGTTTTTTGTATGGTATTTTGAAACACATGATTTTAAAATGATCAGCCATTTGTTTCACCTAAAATATGTAAGTTAAAAATATTATGATCCGGCATCAAATAATTTATGCAATAATAATAACAGATAAATTATTTATAAAAATAATGTAAATTAACTTACTACACAGCCTCCATAATATATGTGTGTTCCAATACTTATAAATGCCATAATGTACATACAAATTAATTCAATGGGAGGTAAAAACACACTAAAAAATATAGCTACAACCATAAGCGACAACAAATTGTTATGTGCTTCACAACGAGTCTTGCTCATTTGAGCCACAATTAAACGACACTGAAATAATAAATAAATAGTTATCAATTAAGTGTAATGTACAAACAACTGAGTATAAAGCTTGTTAGGCATTACAATTTTATTTATATATGAACATGTATATATAATGTCATTTGAACAATGTACAAAAGATATTGGATACGTTATGAGGTTTAAAACAAAAACTGTACATTGTATATCAAAATGAAAAAAAAACTAAGCAGTTTAATGTTTGTCCAATATTTGGTATTTAAAGTAGGTAAAATAAAAATGAAATATCTAAAGTATGTATGAACAAAATAACTTAAACTTTACCAAAAATTTTTCATTTATAAACTGTAAAATGTGATTAACTTAAAACATAATATAATAAATTATTAATTTAAAACAGCTTATGTTTCACTTACACAAATATTTGAAAATATTGCTCCACTCATCATAAAAAATATTCTTGGATCTCTTTCAAGAATGTTTGTAGGTGACATTTTTACCCATATCAAGCATAAAGACACAAATACAGTCAAAGGAATTAATGGTCGACTGCCTTCTAAAACACTTAGATTTTTACCTGTTTTGTCCCTGTAACTTCTATTAAAGTAATAAATAAAAATAAAGAAATTAAAATAACATTCACAAATATAATAACAAAAAATTATAAAAATAAGTTTTAACTACTTACACATAAATGTTATAAATTGAAACTGGAATATTAGTAATGAATGTGGTAAAATAAAATGTTATTTCTGTGATATGTCCAAAGGAATAATTATTTATTAAAGTCATTTTCCATTTTTCAGGACCAAAAATAGCAGTAAGACCAAAGAAAAATACTAATCCCTGAAAATGATAATAAATTTAAGATTAAAAAAAATAAAATACAATTATACGAAAAATAAATTTTTTAGATTTAGTCATTCAATTTACTTGATTGTATGAAATGAAAATGTTACTCGTTATTAATATAAGATAATATAAATATAAAAATAGGATTTAAATTATAATAAAGGTAAAATTTAATTTTAATTTAAACTTACAACCATTGAAAAGTCATAACTCCATGGCAAATATAATACTCCAGTATTATACTTTTCCCAATGAGCCAGATAAAAATTAATGAAAACCATTATGCAGATATAATACATCCGTATTGGTTGAATAGTATTTGGATCATCACGCCCAAATATTGAATAAAGTGCAGTTGGGATAAAAACAGTTGTCCAGGAATCCAGACCGTGATCAAACAGTTCACCTAAAGGACCACTTGTGCCTGTACGTCTAGCTTGTTTACCATCAAGACCATCTAAAAAAATGTTTAAAACAATTATTATAGTTTTGATTATAATAATTAAAAAAAAAAAGTCAAATATAAATACCAAGAGAATATGATATGAAAATAAATAAAGACACAACACCAAAAACCCATTTTGGTATTGGATCACCTTTGTAATTTATTCCAGATACATAAAAACCATAGTCATAATAAGCAAGGAGAAGTGAAGCTCCAACAGTAAAAAGAAAACCAACAAAAGTTAGCAAATTAGGTGCAATCCATCTTGGAATAACCTATAATTAAAAAAATAATAATGAAAATAAAAATAAAATATTTTATCAATAATAATACCTACTTTAATTAATGAGTTCCAAAATGGATGCATAATATATGTACCCAATGGATTTGTATCAATTGCATTATACTGAAAAACAATTTCATTAATCAATTTAAATAAATATAAATAAATTTATCAAAAATATATAAATTGTATAGTTGTTGTATTATCTGTTTAAACAAAACTAAAATACTTAGTTTTTCATTGAAAAATATTTTAGACAATTTGTTAAGGAAAATAAAATTTCATAAGCAATTAATAAATGTTTTTAATAAGTTGATATTTAAAATCATAGTATTAATAGGTAAATACATATTAATAATTTAAACTAGTTGTAATTAGTAAAATACGAATGTTATGTTAAATATATTTTGTAAATAAGGACAGTGTTAAAATGAGATATTTTTTATTAAAATTTACTATCTAAAAATGATTAATTTTCTTTCTTTTTTTACTTCTTAACACATTCAGAACAATTTTTTATGAGTATATTAATAGTTTTACCTAGAAACTTCTTATTATACTTATTAATCTATAACAACTACCTAATATATATTTCAAGTTTAGAATATTATTTTTTAATATTGTTAGTATTTAAATTGTATATCCATTTAATCATTTAAAAGTATTATATCTAATAAGTATCCATAAAAGGATAGAAATAATTAATAAAATAATTTAAGAACATATTAAAAATAAATTTAGGAAGGTTTAAAAAATTAAAAATTCTTTTTGACTTCATAAAATTAAAGAATAATATTTAGGCCAAGGTTAGTCTTAGTATAAAATATAAGGCATACAATATATAAAAGGAGCTTAGGATTTAATAAAGAATTAATTTATAGCACAGTTGTGTTGAACATATTAAAAAATAACTTTTGCTACAAAATAGATAACAAAATGTTCTTTAATTTAAAAAAAACCCCATTGTAAGGAATAATAGAATTAAGTATTAAGTAATTTTCATTAAAAATAATTTTATTCTGTTTCAATGGTATACAACAAATTTGTAAAAAAATCTTCTTTACTAAAACAAGAATTTTAAGTGTTTAAAATAATCATATCTTAATTAACAAATTATTTTTATCACTATTGCTTTATGTTTCACAAACAAATATTCCTCATGATTATGAATTATAATTGTCAAACTAAGATATATTATACCATATGAGAATATTGAATATGATAAGACTAATACTACTAATAACTAAATGAGCATGACATTAGTACATATTATGCAAGTATTTCAATTAAAAATATGTCAAGAAGCACTTACTTTGTAATTGTCAAACCCATCGAGATGGTCCTTATTAAGATATAAATTATCAAACACCATTGTGTAAACTTATAATAATGTTAAAAATTCTGTAACTTAGCTATCAATAGTTTAATTATATAAAACAAATTAATTAGGAATCACTCATAACAATTTAGCATGAAAACTATTTCATATCCGATTAACAAATAATCTAGAAGGATTTTTACCAGTTTGTTAGCAAATTAATAAAATTAATAACAGTATTATTGTAATGAATAATATTAGACGAGATAGCTGATACGTGTGGCTTATGGATTACACTTAGGTAGGATTCATTTGTAAAAAAATTTTAAATACATTTTTATTTGTTTGTACATAGAAAATAAAACTATAAAGATTCGCGGATACAGATCTCAATAAAAAAGAAACAAAGACGCATATTTATTATTTAATATTAAATTGTTAAAAAGTTGATCCTTGAACTTTGGATTGTTGTTTACTGTTTTGTACTCTTATCTCTTTTAGTCCCATTAACAGTAAAGTTAACACCGCCGGTAAAATATCATGCCAACACAGAGACCTACTCTGTGATAAGAGATAACTAATAGGTAACAGTTTAGCTTATCACTCAAAAACGTAGATCGATTAAAAGTGGTGCTTATCATTGAATACAATACCACACTGCAACTGCTGGCGCCGCTATAGAGCCACAATTTATGAAAAACTATAGTTCATAAAGCAAAAAGACCTCTCTACGATGTCTTAAGTCTTTTATCAATTGTCATGTCGATTATGCATAATACAACAACTAAGTAAATTAAATATAAACCTATAAATGTATTTATCCTATGTTTGTATGGATGTATAATAATAATTGATAATACGAATTTAAGTTAATAACAAGTAAAGTACTAAAGTACCTACCTACTTACGCCAGTCATACAAAAAAAAAAATAACATATCAATATAAAATCAGCACATTTATTGTTCTGCCCAAAATCTATAAAATATATTTATTTTACAAGCTTTTCATTTCGATATTTGTTATTAAAAAAATGTCGATAGGTAATTGTTTTTAACTATTATAATTTATAGGTACACATTTTAATCGTATTTATATATGTACCTTGAATGTTTTGATATATAATATATTATACATTAGACCTACACGATGTATACGTATATTAATATACCTAGTTTATTATATTTATTAATTTTTTTTTATATAATTTATTTTATTAAGTAACCTATTATAATAATTTAATAACAAGCTTAATTGATATAATATTGTATACATTACGGTAAACACAGAGTGAAGAGACCGCTTAGAGGAAGTATTTCGTCAAATATTTATTATTATTTTAATTTTTTTTTTCTTATAAAAATCAATAATATTTTTTAATAATTAGGTAGGTTTTTACTTTTTACCATATAATATAGTATATACTATATGAACCAAAACCACTGCTACAGTTTAGTATTTGTATTATTACATTTTCAATAAAATCTTTTAGCGGTTGCATTTTTACAAATCTAGAAAAATTTCACATTTTATTATGTAGGCGTAATTTATTATAGTTGGCATATATTATTTAGGATATAAAATACATTTAATGTCAGATTGGCATATGCTGTTTACCTACTATTTAGTACCTAAGTACAATATACATAAATATATGCTTAATGCTTTTATAGCCATATAGCCTGATATAGGTACATATTAAATAAGAAATAATTATTTACAGTCATTGAATAATTCAAAATATATGAATATCAAAATGTGTTGCATTTTTTTTTTTTTTATTTAAGCTTCCTGTATACTAATTACTATTATGAGTATTATGTAGATACTAAATATAAATTACAATAACGTATTAGTATTCAGTTTGTGATTGTTATAATATTTATCTCATAAATAAATTCTAACACTGTAAAATCAGCATCGGATGTGTTATAATTTAACAATTGAACTGTTTTTGTTCTTTTAAATAGTTTTATTAAAATTATTAATTATTACGGTAAAAATTATTTAAAAATAAATATAATTCTTAATAGAAAAAATTGCATTTATTAAATTAATAATATTTAATGGTTATAAATTATAATAGCATAACTATATTTACCTATATCATGTATTTACATATTATTATTAACTTTTGAGTTAAAACCGTAGATCTATAAAGAAATGGATCGATAATAGAAAGTGAAGTCTAATAGTCAATATTGTTAAAAAAAATATAGCATATAACTTGACATCATCGATTCTATACCTATCCATTAATAACGAGATAGAGAAAAAAATTCTACCAAACAAAAATAACTTCGTTTTTAGAAAAAACCACAAACCAAGATATTGACTATCTTTTTTTAACAATATTAGTAATTAGTAGGATAGGGATCTTGCCGTTCATATATTGATGTCTTTAGTCAATACCGTAGAATAATGTAAAAAAAAAACTGAAAAAATCGAGATTTTTAAATATCCAAAATATTTATTTTGAAAATTATACCATATAAAATGCTATAATTTAATATTTGGTGAAAATTGCATATATATCTAATATTTAAATTATATTAAAATAAATCGATTTTATCAAAATCTAATTTTGGATAAAAACTAGATATTTCCTTCGTTTTAGATTTTTAACTTAGAAATAATAATACAGTTATTTTACAACAATGTATGTTTTTATTTTTGCTTAGACTGTCTGTCTAATATTTTAATATTAGTAATAAAAAAAGTATACACTATATGCTATGTTCATATTTCTATCATAATAATTTATTTTTACTTATAGTAATATCCAAATTTAATTTAATTAATTTTGTCAAAAATATTGAATTTATTATATTATTAATATTTAATTTCATACAATCCTAAAAATTTCTACTTTTAATCAAATAGCTAAACTCATAGCGTGGCACTACTTATATTGTGCCTGCTCATAAATGTTAACATTTTTTGTTGTATTACAATATTATACATCATCAAACTTACTTATTATACACAGTTACATCGTAGAGATTATGAATAAAATCTTTTTTAAATAAGTAAATATACATGTAAGTCATTACAGTAGATCGGTATCAATAAGTTCATGATATAAATAGGTAACATCATAAAATTAATCTAAATGTTTTTAAAATGTAATTTTATGTATATAAAATATAATATTTAACGTTTAAATTTTAAATCTTCATTAAAAATATTTTTGAAAACAACAAAGTAACGAAAATTGTTAACCTTTGTTTAAATACTCAATCACGTCTAAATTTTATCTTAAAATATCTTTAAAAAAGTTGTACTTATATATATTATTTTAGAATTTATTTTGATTTCAGTATGAACTATTTACGAAAAACCTTGTACTTAAACCTCGTATTACATTTTCAAGCTTTATCTAAAAATATTTAACATTCTATACATTTTGAACTACACTATAATTTTCAAATTTTTGTCACTTAGACGAATTTTGTTGAGCACCTATAAAACACACACACACATATTATTGTAAAATTAATTTATTCATTGCTCCACTCAAAATTTAAAACACACAATATTATTGAAAAACAATACACGTTATTCAATACACAATACTCATTCAGCTAAGAATCTAAGAAATTATTTATATTTAAACCGTTTAGAGTTAATTAAAATCTCAAGATAGCCAATAATTATTAGAGCCAATTTATATAATTATTTTAAGAGCTAAATTAATCAATTAGTAATTTAATTTTGTATTTAAATAATTATCTACGAGTAGTAACATCTAAGCAGAAAACTTGTATTTATGTACCTATAAAATATGCTGCGTAAGCGGGTGAGTATGTACGAGAACAAACATAAAAACATTGCGTAAAACCATGGACCCATACATAAGAGTGCATGAAATACGATATTCGTTGATATTTGATACTCGTTTAGTCATTTAATTACATTCAAGATGAGGTCAACGTCGATTTTCATTATGTGCATTGCATTTTCGTCAGCAGGTAACATTTGAACTATTTAAGGGAGTTTCCTGAGATGATATAAATTTTTTTTTTAGCAAAACTCCCCCTTTTCACTGTGAACTATATAGTAAATATTTTTTAAAAATGTTAATGTATTTATTCAAAATTTTAGCAAGTGGTTTCTCAGTTATAATTAGAATATTTTTTCTTTGGATAATAGGCCTTAAAAAGGGTTTATAAAATATGTTATTTAATAATAAATCTAATATTTATTTTAAAATTATAATTATCGATAGATTAACATATTGTTCACTAAAATTTTAAAATTACCATAATTCCCATTTCTTCCAAACCCATTAAGTATCATGAACCTATTATATTATCTTTAGTAGTTGGTATACAATACAAAAATCTTTTACTTTACTGTAGGTAAACTGTTATATAACTCAAAAAATGTTTCTTCGAATTTTGATTTAGATAAATAACATTTGTAGAAAAAATGTACGCTAATAATTTATAAATAAAATGAGGGTTCTCATTAGAAAAATAGTAGTTTGTATTTTCACAAAACACTCATTAAATAGTACAAAATATCTCAAGAATTTGAAAAATAACGTATTAAATTATATAAAATAAATTTCAAAAATCATACATTGAATTTAACTACTTACATTATAGAAGAAGAAAAAGGGATTGAGTATACTTGGTGAATCATCATCCTTTATAATAGACAAGGAGAAAAAAATACTTTTGTATAGAAAGGCCTATATTTTGTGGAGCTCTAGGTGTTGAGCTCCATGACTCCTTAACCCTGTCCAAAGACCCCGGCTAAACAACGGTATAATCCTATCTTTCGATCTATTTAAGACACTTTATTAGCTTCGAGAAGTAATGTAAATGATTGCCACAATATGTGCAACGTGCAGTTATTTTCTGGAAGAAGTGGATTTGGGACAGGTTGTGAACTACCCTCTGAAAGTGATACGGGAGAACGTGACGTCGACCATCAGAGTAGTCGTCCAGCCATACGTGCAGTACGGAAACCGGTCAGACCCACACTTATCCCGGCCACCGCAGATCGGCTGAACGATGGCCGATCCTTCGCAGTCAGCGACCTATTCGTCGATGGCCTGCACATCGTATTGCTGAAGCTGAATGCTATGTGAACCGAAACGAGTACGGGCGTTGTAATAGTTGCCGCCGAGCACACCTTGTACTATCTCAGTGGTATGTAAGGTATATTACGTTTAATCTGTGCGTCGTCTCAAAAGTGGTCGAACTGCAAAAGCCCACCCGCGTAACTGACTTTGTCATAGATCGGATCAATTTGAGTATTATGTACGGCATGCTCAGACCGAACTGCCTTTACTTGGCCACTGTGCAAATGAAAAAGACGACCACGTGGCTACGCGACGGTCGAGACGACGCTGGACATTTGCCACAAGTGATCACTGCGTTCGCAAACACTATCAAAGATTACTTGTCCGTCGGCACTTGCGCGATCATCGCAAAAACCTACAAGTACAATATCACAACCGATGCTAATGAACTTGGCCAATATTAAATAATTACTCAATATTTTTGTGTATTTCAACAATTTTATACTTTTCAATATTTTTTTTAAATTTTTTTTTTTTTTATTTGACATGAATAATAGAAAAAATAGGTATTTATATAATTTGATTATTAAATGATTTATAAATCAAATAAACAAACATTATAAGTTTAATACGTGTCGTATATATATTATATACTATTTTAGTATTAATTTGTTTTACAGCAATTTTCATTTGATAAGAAGGTTCAATTAGTTTCCTATATATGTTATACTCCTACTTATTTGTACGAGTTCTATCATCATTATCGAAGTCAAATTTATAAATTTTAATTTTAAATCTAATGAATAAATTAAATAAAAGTTTTTAATGCCATGATTAATTATAATAACGTGTAATTGTTAGTAAATATAATGTAATATTCATTATTATATTTTTAATATTACAATGCTCGTAAATATTTATTTATACATATAATATTTGACTTAAAAATACATTTTATAAACTTCAATAAGTTTTTCCTTTTTTATTAAACTAATAAAACTTTATTACTTTAGATTTGTATACGAAGTTTACATTAAAACAAACTTCCATTTTTTACAAAACAATTTTTGAATTTATGTCTTCCTTCATTTAAATTTATTAACAATTCAAAAATTGGTTGAAATGCCCTAACACTCATAAATTATCATACATTACTTTTCACATTACAAGTTTGTATCGCAAACATTATGATTTATGAGAGTCCATATTAACAGATTATTAGGGTTAAGTTAGTTTTTATTGTTTTAAACAATTGAATTAATATATTATTACCCACTCATGTCTAAGTTATCTTTAAACACTTCTTTAGTTAAGGCGACCATGAAAAACGAATTTTATAGTATAAACAATTGTAATTAAAAAGTTATTTGAATTTGTATAGTGGTATTATAATGTTTTTTCTCAAATCAAATTATTAATGTATATGAAAAAAGAAAATTTATTTTTTTTCATTTTAAAATGAATTTAGAACAAAAATTATAAATACAATTATAAATTATAAGAAATAAAAAAAAAAATTATAAATTTTGAATGAAAGAAAGTTGATTGTGCCATACTATATAATAAAAAATAAAAGAAATTTAACGGTTATTAAAATTTAGGTTTATACAATTTAATAAAATACCTAACCTTTTTTAACAAAATTTACTTTATAGAAATAAATATTTTTATTAATACTTAAGTCAATAACTATAAGTAAATTAAATATTTCCAATAAATTATAATATATTTTAAGTATAAAATTAAATGTACATCTATATATTTAATATATAATACAGGATACGGAAAAATTAGGAATTCTATTTAATATTTTGGGAGTTTTAAGCTTTTTACAGGAATTCTGTTTCCAAGATTACACTTATTACAGGCTAAGTAGTAAGTACTAAGTATACTTTCCTCAAACTTTGAAAGGAAATGTTAATGAACACAAGCTCAGATCAAGTGTTTAAGTCATATATTGGTAAACTAAACGTTTTCCTCTGACCTTTTCATATAATCATTGTATCAACATACAAATTATGTTTGTACATGAAAAGAGTATGGCAAAACTAAAGTTAGAATTAGCCAATTTGTAGTTAAACTCTTAAGTCGTAATTTTTCTGACCCGCTTAGCTTATTACAAATCTATAAAATGTTTCATGAGTTAAAAATTTGTATACATTTTTTCAAGAAAATTAAGGTTAGTATTTTCAGAATTTTGTATGAATAACTTTATAAAATTTAAATTATGTTTATTTTTTAAGCATTTTTAATATGGTTTCCTTTTTTAATAATATTAAATAATATGTATTTATTGTACCATGCACTTTTAATTATTTTATTTTAGATTAATTTTTTTATGATTAAATTTAAATAATCTATTTATAATCAATATTTTCCACTTTTATTCGACCATTGTGAACAACGCCTGGGCAACGTACAATATTATCTACTATGGTCATTAAAATCAGGCTTTATTCACAATGTTTAATTTCATGTTTTACTCATAATATAATATTATCTAGTAAATATAAAATAAACTTTAGTAGGTAATTAAAACTAATATACCATTACGAAGTTTTAAATAATATTACATATTGCATGGATTTAATTAAATATATATGAATAGTATTTAATTATTCTATAAAATATATATATTTATATACATTATACATTGATTAATAAATTAATATTTTTAACCGACTAATTTTATTTTGTAACCTTTTTTTTACATCAGTTTATAACTATTCTCAAGTGAAAGCCCCCCTAATGAATTGAAACTATACAAAAACAAGTTCAATTAATAATATTAATAACTGAATTAAAAAGAATAATAATGTTTAACTAAACAGATTATTTAATGTTCAATCTATTGCGATATAATAAAATTTATCTTATAATTATTTGAATATTATAGTAAATTTTAATTCAACGATACACATTTTTTTACGAAAAACAATTCTAAGCAGAGACGATTAATCTGTGACTACATCACAGAGTATAATTCATGATATTTTTATATTTATTTATTGTACTTGAACGGGTATTATCCTTTTTACATGTTTGTTAATTGTTACTAATATTAAAAATGAATTAGTTTTAATATAAATGATTATAGAAAATGAAATACTAGATACAATGGTTTACGAAAATACAAAACGGAGGTTTGTATATTGACATTAAATATACCGACGCCACGTTTTAAAATTTTACTAAGTTATACTAATATACTAATTTGAATTAATTTTTAACGAAAATGTTGTTGATTTGTTTCAAATTCCAATGTAAACTTGACAATATACGTTAAAATTTTTACATCCTCCATGACTAATATTTTTTAACTAAAAAAAAATAATGAATTTCGTTATTCATAGATTAAATATGTAATTTCGTCCATATTTAAACTCAAAATTTTTATGAAAATAAATTGTGTCTATGTATTTTAAATATTTTTGCATAGTATAATTACATAAAATTATAAGAATAACTTATGTATGGATTTTGTACATAGCGTTCAAGATTTTTAACTGGACGTAAAAATCAAATGCTTAAAAATATAAATTATTTTGTTTTTAGATTCATTTTCAGTCTGTTTTTGGGTAAGTTGTTGTGACTTTCCTAATTTCCTATAACTCTATTGCAATTATTATATTAAATTACATAATACTATAAACCAAAAAACTTAGTGAATTTATACCGTTATTCCCAATCTATTCAATGAATTATGTAGTCCGCAACAAGTTAATACATAATAAAATGACAATTTAGGAAGACTTTGCGATGTTAAAATAACAATATATGAACAAATAAGGTTGTATAGGTAAAACTATAGGTAAATCTATTATTTTTTATAGAAATAATATAATCACTAGTAATGATTCATTAATAACTATAAATTGTACTATGATTGCATTATAACTTCTAGACGTTAGTAGATACGTCTATAGAACTCAGAAAAGTATATAACCATCGTAAATTAATAGGAAAGAAGCTAAGTATGCTTTTAAATTTTTAGTCAATTCTCCTTTTTCTATTTTCTCTTAAGCTCGAATGACAAAGAAACAAAATTACATTTGAGGTAAGTTTTACCATTAAGTAATAAATAATTTCCAATAGTTTCTATTCATGCAATAACTTTTTTTTTTTTAATGATCTTTTTATAAAAGTCGTTTAAATTAATATACCATTAATTAAATTGAACAATTAAAATTAATTTCCAAACTAAGCGCTAGTTAAAAAATTGTAATTAAAAAAAAAAAAAGATTGAATAAAATAATTGTAAAAAAACGATTGTTATTTAAATATTAATTAGTATCATATAATTATATTGTTCATTTTGCTAATTTTATTATTATTATATTATCATATTATTATGGTATTTATATGTATGTTATGTAATAGTTATATATTTTATAATGATAATACAAGTATAATATTAATCAACACAATACACATTGCAATAAAACAATTTGCCTACAAACACATTTAAGTATACACATTTTATATTTAAAAATAACTAAAAAAACAAATAAACAATTAATATTCATTGAAATCCCTATTATTGTTTTTACTTTAACATAATTAAAATAAAATCATATTTATAATTGATAGTTTTTACATTTAATTGAAAATTTTAAAACTATAAAAACATTTTACTAATTAAATAACGAAAATGATCAAATTATATATGGTGGATTATGAAATATACTGATTTAATTAAACATGTTCAATCTGTATTAAATTAATTGTTTTATTTTAGCTTTATAAATTATTATATTTTGCAAATAAATTAAATCGATAAAAATAATTTTTATACATACTCGTATAGTATTATTTTAAGTAATAATTTAAATGTAATAATGTAATAGATATATTTACACTATCTGTTTTACTTAGAAAAATAAATGAATTATATTGCAACGATTTTAAATTATGTTATTTAATCATCGTTTTTCTAACGTTTTTATTTTAGAACCAGAGCAAAGCTTATTAGTTTTATAATGATTTATTTTAATATATTTAAATATATTAAGTAAATCAAATTCTGTTAAGCAATGAATCTTATTTTTGTTGATGTCTAGATTACCTAGTATTATATTTTAAGCTATTTATTGTAAATAACTAAGTTTAAACTGTACATAATATATATAAATATATATAATTGGATTCTGCTTTTAAAATAAATAAAATTAAGTTAAATAATAGATTATTCATAAATTAGTTTTTCACTGTTTAAAAAATAGTTACGATTTTTAGAGGACTTTTGAAGTTTTGAATTTAATAAAATTTAATATTCAATCAAACAATTGCGATTAAAGTAATTAATAATTATTATATAGTTATATTCAAAATAATAATATTTTTAATAGAGACTTGGAACTTTTGAGCATTATATCTAATAATTACTTATAAATAATTTCTTTGTGTTTATTTCAAAAATAAATAACTTAAATTAATAATTTAAATTTTTATTAAATACTTATATTATTATTTTCTAAACATGGTTTTATCTTCAAAATATTTTAGCTCTTTTTATGTTATTTAAAAACATTTGAAAATGTCGACATTTTTTTTTTTTTTATAATTGTACAATATTGATAAATTAGTGAAGAAATTGAAAATTCAAGATAAGATTTCTCACAAGTTTTTCTTAATGAAATTAATAAGTTCAAAATAATGCCACATATATTTTTTAAAGGCGTTTGAAGTTGAAAATTTGAAGAAATTTAATATCCACTCGTAAACATTTCTTTTCAAACTATTTGTATTATTATGTTTTATTTAGATAATTATAATATTAATTCTTAATTTAAATATAGCAGTAAATATTTTAAATTATTGACTTTTTACGATTGATGTATGATACACTTTTTGTTTTGAAATAAAATTGTTTGGAAATATAATACGTCAGTTTCCTCATAAGTGGGTTTGGCTATTAAAATCAATAAATATAAAATATATATTTACATTCATTTTTTTTTTTGTAAGCATTCATAATTCAAATTTTTAAGAAATTCATTAATGTTACTAAAATTTGCGAATTATTTTACAGTTAAAAATTTATCATCATATTTTAAATTTTAACTACTAAGATTTTTATATTTAATACACGATTGCTTTTAAGTTTTTTACTAGAAATTAGAAAAAAATTAGCATTAGTCCACATACATTTTATTTAATCAAAGTTCAAATTTCAACGATATTAAATGTTTAAATTTTAAATACATAATCTGTTATTTTGTTATTACTTATTATTCAAAAAATATTATTCATAAAGTAAAGTACTAATGGCGAGATATACTCAACCGTTAACACTCATTTTAATATAACAACGTGACTTTTCTATATCTTATTGTTTTAAATTTATATAAAAAATTAATTCCTAAAGCTCAAGATATTTATAATTTATAAAGAAACTTAAGTTAAATTACAAATTAAAAAAACGTATCTATATGTTTTTAGTATTTTAAAAGCGTTATGTTAATTAAGAATTACGAATGTAATGTGATAATAAGACAGTTTATTATAAAAAAATCAAATTATAATAATACTTATTGCGAAAGTAATATGAACCATACGTATTACAACAGTTATTATTGAAATCAGATTGTCATAAACGATTTATCACGTGTCGGTTTAGTGATGTTTGAATGTTTGATTGTATAGGTACATCTTTATGAATGTATAAACTAAAAGTGTAATTGAAAAAAAAATGTATTTTAGTAAATGCCCATCAATTTGATCCATTAGAACCTTTGAACATATTCTTAGTGTCTCGAGTACGTTGTAAAAGTTGTTTTGTTTTGTTTTCACTACGTAGGAATAATATAAACTATACACAGAGATTGAGGAGAATTCTGATTTTAGAGGGGGGATAGGGAATTTATGTAATGAAGATTAAAAATAATTACACATAATAATGTTTTAGACTATATAGGCGATTGAAAAATTATCGACAGAGTTTTTATTTATCAGTTATTATACAGGATTTAAAACAATTAATTAGCCGAGTAACTATTATAGATGGGCAGTAATGTTATGAAAATCATTAGCTAATATATTTTCTTGAAACTATATAATTTAGGAATTTGGTAAAATTATATATATATTATATATTAAAAGTTTATGTTAAAAAAATAAATAAAAATAATTATATAATATAATTATATTGAGACATTTGTAAAATGTTGTTATCCCTCCTCGCCAAAACAAAAAAATATTTGATTCCTTGCCTGTTATACCAACTCCAGACTTTTCGATTTTCTGAAACATGTATAAAATGTATAATAGTACAACAATATAGGTGTGCTTGTAGCGGTCTTTGCCTCCGCCCGAAACCATTTCAACCGACATTCGATAAACACATGCATAATATTATTATTATTCATATGCTGTGACAACCACGACGTACCGTACCTACGACCTTACATCAACGGCGGCGTCGGCTGCTCGACGAGGGGGAACAAACATCTGTGCTTTGCGCGCAACACACGCGCTAAAGTGGCTGACATGCGTGCGACGCCGTTTTGATAACCCCTATATAACCATAATATTATATTAAAATATTATACTGAGCGCGGCGTTATGACTTGTATTTAACGTGCGCTCGACGGTACAATGTCGTATCGAATGTACGATACAATATGACGAAAATAATAATATATTATTACTATTATATACCTATTTTACAATGACGGCGAAGTATGTTTCGATACTGCCGCGAAGATAGTGGACACGAAGACAGCGGCCTAGCGCCGTCTGAGACCAAGACGACTTATTATTTCGAATCGCGGACG
The DNA here is from genome assembly GCF_002803265.2 of Melanaphis sacchari. Lineage (NCBI taxonomy): Eukaryota > Metazoa > Arthropoda > Insecta > Hemiptera > Aphididae > Melanaphis > Melanaphis sacchari. The sequence continues at coordinate 1,348,285 of NW_020271303.1, forward strand.
CCGAGGTGCAACTTCGATGATGGCAGCGCCGGTAGCTGCAGGTAAGAAATGTTTTCTCAAAGTATAAAATGTTATTAATAATTTTTATTCCAATAAAGTGTGTGTGTGTGTGTGTTACAAACTAACAAATCTTTGATTTAGGTAGTTTATAATATAGTCGTGTACTCGTATATTTATAGTCATAGGTAAAACTAATTGTCAGGCAATAGCCTAACCTCATGCCGACAGGACAGGGCGTCGACTCCGCTGGGAGGCAAAAATATAATACAAAAATTACTCACATATTACAAAATTGTTGGTTTTTTTTTTTTTTTGGTTATTACACTAATTCCGGGCCATAACAATAATTACTAAATATTAATTTTAATGAATCAATAATGGTTCCATAAACAAAGTTTAGTGATCCATGATTGCTCCATTACATTTTAGGGAATCATTAAATTAATCAATTTTGAATGCAATCCTCCATAATATTTAAAATATAAATGTATATAATAAAGGTGTAGGTACTGGTTTTTACTGATCTACTATTTATATATACCACAGTCTGCGGGTAACTCACACGTGAAATAATAGGATAGATAAGTACCGCGTGAAACTATACGTGAAGGTACAAGTTTTATAACAAATACCAAAGTACTTCGAGTACTTTGACTAATATAGTAATATATTACAATAATTTAGCTGTAAATATATTTTAATATGAACACCTATGTAGATAACCACTGCGCGTGCGTGTTTACAACCTAAAGTACGGAATTATAATAAATTATAATCTTTCGAGATTTGTTTTCGACATGACGTGTGTATGCGATAATACATTTTTATACATTACTACACTGTAAAGCTGCAACGTCATTTTCTAATTTTGCTATACTTGGGTACTCATTTGATAAGAGGCCGTGCACTCTTGCAGAGAACCTACATAATAAAAAATAATAGAAACCGTATTATCTACATGGAGTACCGAAAAAAATTATCAAATTATTACAAAGTATATAGGAGTGTTTTAAAAAATTCTGATAGTGTACTAGAATTTAGATTCCATAACTAGAGAAAAACAACGTTCGTCCCCTCATATGGATACTTATAGTTACCTACTATTGATATGTATATTGTATACATTCATGAATATTGTATATAGTATATACAACGATATACCGTGCAACGAACGAATAGTTCTTTAAACTTTATTGGGTACATGTTACGCGTGTGCCTGTTTACATCAAGTGTATATACATAATAATATTATAATCTCTAAACAATATTTGTTGGATAATATTGGTTTTTCCTTCATTGGTCGTTGATATATTATGAATTTTATGTCGATTACGTAATTCTTCTTAATTATGTAGATATTCAATATTTTCTACGTATATATATATTATTGATACTTTTTTTAAATATAAATTTTTGTTAAATTTTTGATGAATGTAAACTTTAATTTTACATTTGCACGTGTTCAATTAATCTAATACACATTTTTAAGCTTTTACGGTGTTCAATCTCTATGCATTAAGTATAATTTTAATTAACTAGGTATTATTAATGCTGTGTATAGTATAAAGAGAATAAAATGTATAAATTCGAAAAAAAATAGTATTAAAAGTTATATAGTGCAATACTGGAATGTTTCAAGTGTTTACGATTAACATTTTTTTAATTAATTACAATAAAATACCAAAATTATTTATGAAATAATCGTTATTCGTTATTATACTTGTGAATATCAAATTTCGTCATAATTCTAGTAATAGTTATAATAATAAAAATATTAACTGCTTTAAAAATAAAACAATAGACATGCATTAACTCAATGTACCTACCTAAAACATCTTCCTCTGGGACGTTTCATATAAATGTCAAATGTATTACAAAAATACGAGTGTTTGTTTGTTGATTGTGAACATTCATTACCTACATATTATAAAATGATATATTAATATTTAATTTATAATTTTATTTCTAAAATGTAAACCATATTCTTGAGATGTTTATTCTAAAATAATTTACAATAATAGTATTATAGTACGGTGAAATAATGATTTTTAATAATTTCGGACAGTTATGTATTGCATGTCAACTTGTTATAATAATTGTATCGACCAAGCTACTTTGTGTCACACCCTCGTCTGGGCGTGGCTTGAACGTCTGATGAATATTATTTTTGAGGTTTTTTCCTGTACCCGATTTACTTATACCGTTTGTTTAGTTCTCATATGTTTGGTATAAATATAAAATACAAACACAAATAAATGCATGCTATACATCATACTTACAACTTTCTTTCTATTAATTTGAGGGATAACAAAAATATGTACTATACAAGTTGAGCGTAATAAAAAATTTAAATTTAAATTTTCAAATAAAATTACAAATAATAAAATATAAATTAAAAACAATTTTATTCAAGACTGAAGTAGTTATATACAGCAACAATCGATATATATATATTTTTTTTTTAATGTTACAGATAAATAGATAATAAGTAACATTATTGATATTTGTAGGTAAAAATGTAGGTAGTTTTATTGAAATAGTAATAATGTGTATTTTGTAAGACATATCCAATATTAATAGTAAAGTTAATATCAGATATGTACTTAAATTAAATAGTTTATTATTTAAATCTAAATACAGTAGTCAGTAATCTTAAAACAATATAGAAGAGTTTTTTTTTATACATTATTATGTAAGTATAACATACGCTAAACATATTAAAGTATAGATAATACATGGAAAAGGAATAAACAATATTTCTATTATTTGTTGTTAAAATTAATTTTGAAGTTTAAAATAATATTTACTGTAGTGCTTTACTAACTGATAATCTTATAGTACCTACTTGTTAAATTTAAAAAAAAAGAAAGGTTTTTGTTTAATTACCTATTGTGTTAGTGTACTAAATAATACTAGTAATAATACTAGTATTAATTTACTTTTAAAATTAATATAATTAAAATAGTAATATAAGCAAGTAGTTTATATTTGAGTGTTCACTGCACTCTTAAACATAATGATTTTTTAAGTTTAAGTTGGATTATTCCGGTCAACACCATTTTTTATATGGGTCACAAAATTATAATAATTCTAAAATTTCAACCTTACAGAAATCTTTTTTTTCAAATTATATATAAAAAAAAAAATGATTGTTTTGAGTTCAAAAAAACACAGATTGATTGAATTGAAATTACATATTAATATATGTCGTTATACTTATTTATATGTGTTTCACATTTAATATTATAAATTAATTTTAAATTAAATTTTTGAATAATTTGAAAAAAAAATTTTGTGCGAGAATTAATTTTTAAAATCATTATGATTTTGTGTTACGTGGAAAAAATGTTTTAAGAGGGAGTATTCCTCTTAAAAAATATCCTTGTTAAAAAGTGTTGTGAATATACCAATACATACTTAAATATTTATTTTACAAAAAAAAATAAAGATGTTTTGATTTTGAACAAAGCTATAAAAGAATTAGTGTTAAAATATTGATGTGTGTTTTTATGTTTTGTGTATCCATCATCATGCTTTGGAATTGTAAAAATGTTATGATAGTTTCTGGAGTTGAATCTAGTTTATAAACTAGAAACGTTCACACATTGAATTGATTAAAATAATCGAGAAAAACTAATAATAATATGGAAAAACGACCAACGGAAATGATTTTGAACACCAGTTTTATTTGAAAAATTCGATCTTTTTTTGTAACTTATAATTTAATAATAAACAACATTAGAGACTTGAAATGTTCAAAAATATTTAAAATTGCGTTTTCTAAGCATAAGATAACGTTCAAAACAATTTAACTATGTAAAACATTGAACTAATCATAAACATTTTAAATATTCGATTTTTTCCTAATATAAGTTGGTCTTACGATGTACAGCAGTCTAAAAATGCAAACTAAATTTGTTTTTATAATATTGTTTGAACTTCAAATTTTGACAAAATTCATCAAAGACAAGAACATTTTCAAATTAAACAGTAATTAAAAATGTATATAATCTTTAAATGATTTTACCTACATTCGTCATAACTCATAATTAAAATAATATTACCTATAGGTACTGTTAACATTCCATGCCATTACTTAAATTATCATTTTCTATACATAGTGAAAATAATAAAAAATTATACTAATTTAAGGCTTAATAGGTATATATAAATATTTGAAATTTTCGAATTTTTTTAATTACCACAACATTTTTTTATCAGTCAAAAAGCTTAAAAATTTAATACAGTAAGGCATCTCTTAAATTATTTTTTTAGCCACATTTTTAGTTAATATGTTTATAGTTTTATAACTTGTAATTAATTTTAATGATTTTAAGTTATGATATTTTTTATATTGATTATTTATTTTTTACTTACTAGTTTTATAAATCGTTCTGAAAGCTTAAACTGTTGACCTTTTTAATAAAAGTGGACTTTTAAAAAAGTTATCTTATTCAATCTATCTTTTATTTTCTTTACAAACAGTTTACAATAAAATTACTTTTTAGCAAAATCGTTGTTCAATAGATGGTAAAGAATCTATTTATTTCTCTCAACGAAACGTCTTTATAGAATGTGTTATAAATATACATATAACAATTTATATAGAAACATGAATAATATTTAGTGTGTATTCATATATTATACGGGCATAATGTATTTATATATATATTAAACATCTATTAATTTTTTGTTCATTTGCCCTCTACAGGCTATCAGTTATCGTACGTTTATTATAGATTAAAATTCTAAGAGAAATTCGGAGTTTGTACCGTATTTATCATTTAGGGTCAATTTATTTTTTTTTTTTTGACCCGAACCAATAGCGTTATCGGTGAGTTTGTACGCAGGTGGTCTGTAATAAATTTTTATTTCATTGACCACGTATAATAATGATCTGAATTGAAGAAATATTGATTCCTCATAATGAATAGTATTGTTTTTTAAATTTAAAAATATTATATGTACTCATTTATGCAAATATGTATTATGTGTGAAAAAGCTTGACGGTTACACACTGAATCTAAATTAATTCATAACGCATAAATGGTCATAAGAGTAATCAAATATTAATTCAGTAGGTACATTTTTAAAACATTGACGTATTCATATTTTGATTATCATTACAAAGTTAACGATATTTTTCTTGTTTTATTTAGTGCGTATAAATGTAAAATATGCCATTGAAAATGATTTATCATTTTTAATATCAATATATAACTAATGCGATACTTTATCTTAATGACATAAAAGGTAAAGGAACAACTGAAATAATATTTCAAAACAAAATTCAAATTTGTATTAAGGTAGAAATAGATATCACTTAAAGTATTTTTTAAATAAACATTTCAGGACAAATGATAGTACCTAATATATATTAATATTGATATTATACTATTATGATGAATTTAAACATGTAAAATTGCCACACAGAATAATTTGTAATATATATAAATTTAGTGTTTTTGTTTATTTTAAATTCTATATGAACAAAGTTGAATATTTAAATTTAGTTTTTATAAAAAAATAGATCATAAAAAATATTATTATTAATGTATTTTATATAGAATAAAGATTTAATAAGAAAGGAATAGTTTATCAATATAAAAAATATTTAACGTAACAAAGTTCAAACGGTGTTAAGATACGCCATTTTATGTTTTTAATTTATTTTAATAATACTCGTATAGGTAATAGATATAAATAATTTTAGTAAGAGTGTAAATAAGTATATCGATTTAATAATAATATATAGGTACCATAAAAATTATAATAAGTAAAAACATATTAAAATCATAAAAAATTATTAGGTCTTCGTTATCAATTTAGTATTAATTAATAATTAAAATAATAATATTCATTTCATTATACTAATCAAATTTTTACAAAACTAAATGCCTGTTGTCTACTAAAAATATATTTAAAATACACCTTATCTATACCTAAATTTGCTTGATCATTTAATCACTAGAGATATTTTGTATAGGTAATCATTATTTTCAGGACATTTCTATAAAATAAAGTTCAGTTAATTTAATGTATTATGTATAATTTTTTAACACAATCAAAGCAAAGAATTTAATTTTAATTAAATATTCTTAATCATAGATGTAATCATATTACATGTACACTTTATAACAATTATGAATAATTTGAAATATAGGAAAATAAATAAACTATAAATTAAATAATAATACTAGTATTATATTATTTAGTATTTTATGTATAAAATATTTACAATATCTATGTGTAATAAATTAATTACAAGTTTTATATTTAATTAATAATTATTAATATAAGAGGAATATTTTTAGATTTTAATATTAAAAACTATCTGTACTTAAAATGTTATAGAATTATATCTATTTACACTTTACAACCAAACGGACTAATAATATTAATTAATAATAATAATATTCTTATAGAGCTCAAAAAACAAAATTCTTTAATAAATTATAAAGTAATAACAATAAACTAGTGATAACACTATAAATAAATCGTTCAAATTAAATTTTTTGATTTTTTTTTTTAAATACCTATATGCAATTGTTAAATTTTCTATAATTTAGTTATTGTATATTATTAAGAGTACGTAACATTACGTTAACGTTTGATTTTATATTGTTATTTTTAAATGTTTTAGTATAATAGTGAAATTATTCATTATCAAGTTTAAAGATTATGTTTATACGTTTGTTAGGTTTTAAGATATTTCTTGATGTTTTGCAAGTTATGAATATGTTAAATATTAAAATTTAAAAATTCTCATAACTTGTTTAATAAACTAAAATATCGTATAAAACCGGAAGCACAAACACAGATAATGTTTTAACCTTTAAGTTTGACAATTAGTCGATTTGTTCTAATATTAAAGCTAAAAACACAAAATTGATTCTGCTGAACGCTAATTTGATATGTATGTATATTTTTTAGAGAGAAATAATACATTATTACAAATGGAATTAACTCTATAAATAAATAAAATAAAATAAATAATTACTGCATATTTTGATGTCTGTATTTTTGAAACTATTATTTATTACAGTTTCTACTTGGAGATTATTTTTTTTACATCTTTGATAATAAGGAAAACATAAATTTATAAAAATAATATTGAATATTATTACTCAATATAATATAGTGTATACATTCATAAAATAAATTGATATATACGTACTTACAATCAGCATACTTTATTACGTTTGGGTGTAATAAAGACATAGTATAAAATTGCTATTTGGATTAATGCCAATTATGACCGTATCCAATCTTAACAATTACAAACGTTTATTTTAGGTAACCAAGTTGGCAAAATTCTATTCATTTATTTTTTTTTTTGCATACAGGTTGTTCATATGCATATGTTTATAATATTCTAGGCCAGTTAAAAATCATCAATTTATTAAATTCTTATATAATGATAATTGATAAAAGTAATAACGATCGAATTATTATAGATGGATATATTTGAAAATGTACTTATAATAATATAATATGAATATAGATATAAATGTATGTATATTAATAATTTCTTTATCATTAAAACAAATTATAGTTATAAACAGAACAATTTATTAACAGAACAATGAATATAATTAATTTTTAAGCAAGTATATATGTAAATAAGTATGTTTAATTGCAATGGGTCTGTTACTTGAAGATCTATAGATCTATTGTAGGTATGCAATATATATGCAATAATCATTTTACAAACGTCACTTTGCATTATTTTCTAGTGCACGATCCCGTTGGCCGTTGGTGGTAGAATATTATACATTTGTACAGTAGAAAATTCTTCTCAAATGCGCAATCTCAAACGAAAGCCATTCGCAACCCTCCAGATGGGGTCCACGATTTCAGACTCCACCCTGGAAAAATGTTACCCGCCTCTCACACACTAGTTTCTGAATATATTAGTCTAATGCATATTCGTATTAATCATTTATTCTATGATAAACTTGTATGATTTTGATATCGATATCGGATCGCGTACTCCAATAATTTTGAACAGTTATTTATGTTTTTTATTCACACTTACACATTACACGGTGACCTGCAGGGATGACGGAAATGACACTACGTTGCCGGTCGGTCATCGTGTAATATGTATGTTGTATAATATTTACAAGTTATATTTTTTTAATGTTTATTCTATACTCCTATCATATACGTCTGGTTTACGTTGTATGTATACAATTGCATGTATTTAGAGCATATGTAATATAACAATTTAAATGATAGTAATTTATCCTTACAACCATCGGTGTTCATGCAGTGAATATCGACCGTTCGTGATCTTTGACCTTTTTTGTCGAAAAAAAACAATATAATATATTATATCGTTGTCGGTTTTGCATTTCCTCGTCATAAATGGAATTTCATTAACCACGGGTGTAAGTACTATAAGATACCTATTGTTTTTAAATATTTTATTTTTTTTTTAACCCACAATTGCTGCAGGTGGTTTTAAAATTATGACAATAAGTACTCGTATACGCTAAAATTATACCTACGTATGTCGGGTCGAAGCTTTGGCCATAAGCATCTCTAATACTACATAAATGATTCGTTTTAGTTTTTAGATTACTTAAATTTAAATTTCATTTCGATTTGAAAAACATTCGGATAGTGGGCATACACCGTTCAAACGTTGCGTATTAATAGAAGACTATAATTGCCACTGAATGCTGTTGTCTATTATTGCGACACAGGCGGGGGTGAAGGTTTGTCTTGGCATCGTATTAATAGCGAAAATATTATTCAACGTTCCCGAATTTCACATGCTTTTATTATTGTTCGTCGCCCTCCGCTGAAAGTATAGCTCAGTCCAGTTTCGCCGATAAATATTCACTTAAAAATGAACCAAACCGTCGCAGTGTCAAATAGTGACACGAATTTGGGTGAAACAAATCCGTTTTGTATATGTTATCGAAGTTATCTGAAAATACAATCGTCTGGAATTCGTAAAGATATTCTGTATATTATCTTCCAATGCGAATGACAGTTTAAGATATTTTTTGAACGTGTCTGATCGCATATAATTTGGATATAAACGGGTAATTTCAATTTTTTCCGAGAATAAATTTGTATAATATTACTGTATCAAATGAAAAAAAAACCTAAGGAGGAATTTATTAAAATATCTGTTGTTCGTAAAGTATAGTTTATGTATCCATCGATGTTTTTTTTCATATTATAAATCATCATTATATTATATATTATCGGTATTACTGGTATTAACTATAATTTTTTCTATACAATAAATTATAAGAGTTATAGTGATTGATTAATTTATCAAATATAATATTGTTTCTGAATTAGTAGTTTTAAATAATAAATCACAATTTTTAACATTTTGTTTCAATATAAGTTATTACTATTAACCATATTTATTTTATACAGAATGCAACTATACTGATTTAATTAATCATAAGATTTTTTGATACACAATAAACTCAGATAAAGGTTTTTAATTTTTAAATTTCTTCTGGATGCTCTGTTCCAACAATTGTCTGTTTAAAGGAAGCCACCGATCGCCCATATAAAAATATCAAATTAATTTCGACAAGTATATTTATAGGGGTCGAAATCAGGGTCATCAGCATTCATAGTTAGAATAAACGGGCCTATTAAAATGGTTGACAACTTATAACAGTTAGGGACGCATGTAGACACTACGGCAATATTGAAGGCAATTTAGTTATCCTCAATTTATAAACGTACCTAATATTTTTTTTATTTTTTTTTATAATTGTTTTTGTATATATATAAGCTTTAAGACAATTGTAAGTTTTTGTAATGGTCTATTTTACTATTGAAATAATATTTCATTTATCTAACACATCACACCTACTACATACAATAGTAATCACAGCCAATATGTTAATAAATATACATAATATTTATACACTAGAACCGAAGAACAAAATGTAAAACAATAATATAGTAAATATTATTGGTTATAAATTATTATGGTACCTATATATTATATACATAATATTACCTATACATTCATAATCTATTTTATGCACTTTTAAAGTTAAATTTATAGTATATTATTGTTTATAAAACTAGTAATATAATTATATGATAATAATTAATATTACATCACTATAGGATATTTCAGTATTTGATATAATTATTGTTATTGATATTATTATTATTATTATTATTATTGTTGTTGTTGTTGTATGACTGTATATAAGTATTTTTTATTATTTAATTATTTTTGAACACAGTTATTATTGGAACATTTAAAACCGATTATAAACGAATAAAATAATTGTTTTCTTTTACCAACGACATAAATACGTAACGTGGTAAATTTCTAACGAACTAATAAGATACATGAGACCGACAAATACGATAAATATGTTACCTATTCATTTATGTAGTACTGCACGTAGAATGAAGACATAATTATTACATAACGGATCACAAATACAACCCCGCCCAATGTGAAAATTATTAAAACACATTTTTCATTTTGTGTATTTGTATAATATCAGAGATACATTCAGACATATGCAGCGGGCAAGGACGAGTGTGAGCCCTTAGTTTCATTTTACAGTCTTCTGTAACTTGGCGACTGAACGACCCACGCCAATGTAACGTCAGGCAGCGTTCACCGTAGGCTAGAGCAATTTTGCCTTTTATAGTTGTATATCAATTAAAATATGTATCTGTCAGAAGTTAGTTAATTCAGATTGTTAATCACGTTTATTAGTCATTATAAATATCGGTTCTATAGATTATCCACAGCTGTTATCAATTATAAATGCACAAGTATTAACATTATGTTAGTGTGCTATTATAATTATAACATAAAAGTGAATAATATAATATTATATTATTATGTAATACTTTTCAACCGATTGTGAACTATTTTTGATATGAATTAGTTTTTTTCTTGACAAAGAATCATTAATTTAAAAACACAATTTATCAGTTTTTTTCTTTACAGTATGCCGTCATCGTTAGATGAGTTTATATTAGTTGAAAAATATTTTATCAGTTAAAAAAAACGATGATCCAATAGAAATATATATGTAAGTACATTATCCACAACCGTGAACTCTGGTACATACGAAAAACATTGCTTTCAATCTTAGTTTTCACAATCAAATTTATACTTCGATTATAATAATAATCCATAATTATTAAAACTAAAATTTAATTATATATTTTTATTATTTTTATTAATTATATAGCAATTATTTACCAATTCCAAATACCTAAGAATAATTGTTACATACGTTTTAGAATATTTATACATTCAAAAACACATAGTCGTTAATTGGACTGTAACAAGCAATCGATATATTATTTTGTACGTTTAAAATTGGTTATACTTTACTACAAAATATTATTACAGTTTAAACTTTAAAGTACATAGAAAGGTATTTGTAAAATGCAAAATTTAAAATGTATTATATACAAATAACAAATAAGAAATAAAAACTATAGATATAGGATTTTAACTTAACCTAACCTGATAATTTAACCAATAGGAAGAATTAATTAAAAATTAAATATAGATTGAACTATATATAATGTGCAACATACCAGCTGATACATATAATCTGATGAAATTATATTTATATTAAATTTATATTTTCAAAATTATAACACGTTTATAGATATAGACGATAAAGGTTAGTACTTAAATATATATATATATATATTCTAAAAATGGTTCAATACTTAATTAAAATACTGAATATTACGAATAAATGCATTTCAATTTGTATACGTTTATATCCAGGTTTGACCGCTTTATAAATGAATTATAAATTAATAACTAACTATATTAATATTTCATAATTATTTTTGTATAAATATAGACCTATTATATTCTAACATTTGGTGTTTTGTATAGAATTTTTAAGTTTAGGGCAATTCGCCATAGTATTTAGGCTGTGTGTCTGGGCAGTATGCATATTTAAAAATAATTAGAATATTAACAAGGCTAAAAAGGCCAAAAACCTATTAAGCATTGTATATAATACAACTTAGTTGATACTATGAAAGAATTTCATTAATTGTTTGATTATAATATAGCAAGTAATGATTTTCTTTAATAAGTACTACGTTTTCAATGATAAATATAAAAATTATATATTTTTCATGCTCTCATTATATTTAGGTAACAAACAAAATTAAATAATGGAAATTTTTTAAAAATTGAAAGAATAAAATGGTATTAATCAAAATTTCTTTTCAAGAGACACTATATAGTTTATAGCCGAAGTAGATAACACTAGAAAGAAATATGCAAAACGATAAGGACGCGCCTTATAACAAATCAAATTGAGCTAATAATATGTTATTGCTTCAACTCTTAGATAATTATTACGAATATTATACATAGCATGTATTGTATACAGAGTGATATGTATAAAATATTTGTATAAAACTTATTTTTACTTAAAAGTAATATTTATTTTTTTAAATATATCATAGTTAATTTTAAAAATTCTATAAAAACTTTAACCTTGTTTTGCTTATTTAAATCAATTTCTACACTATTGTCAAAGGCATATTTTTGAACCAATTAACATCTATTAAATGTACATTAAGCCAGAATTTAAAACGTGTATTATGTTATACACATATATATTTATAAAGTAATTATACATAGGTATCTAATTCAATAACTCTATGTTTTTCCTTCCAAAATATTCTATCATTTAACATTAATTTCCAAATTAAATATCAACTGCTAGTTTTATAAAGAGGATGAAATAAACATTGTTCACATTTGTGTACGGTTAATGAATTATTTTAAAAATCATATTTAAAAAACTTGTAATGATTATTCTTTAAGCTTATGAAATACTTTTCTGTGTAGGTTAAAGTGCTCGTGAGTGAACAAAATTAAATCCTATTTAAATAATATAACACCAAAACCTTAAGCAAAAACCGTGAACACACGTAATTCATTTAACACGCGATTTGTTGGTTTTTTTTCTTTGGTCTTTGACCTTACATACACATTGATTATATTCAAATAATTTTTTTTCCATAATATCCATACAACTACTAACGCAGTTTTGATAGCAATAAAATGTTCTAACATTCGATTTTTTTTTAATACTTGAATTAAAAGTTATTATTGGTATATAAAGTAATTGTTTAATGAACTACATTTTTTTATTTGTTAATTTGTTAAAGTAATAAATTTTTTCTATAAAAAAAAAAAAAATGTACTACTATTTCATTAAACTAAAACTATGCATGCATATGTAACAAAAGTAACAATCAATCAGTTACATCATAATATTGTACATTTAAAACGAAAAAATAAAACAAAACGACTATCAGAATAATAACGATTCCTCATTTTATCAATTACTTCCGCAAATCGGTTGGATATACATATATTATAAGTTATAATAATAAAATAATGTCAACCGCATAAAACATAATATTATATACTATAGTCGTTTACAGTAATATAATATAGAGCTCGCATCATATCTAGGTTCGCAGTTGATAAGATTAGAAGGCCCGTTAAAAAAAATCATAATAATAATAAATAACGTTGAAACCACATTCCCAGACGTGTGTAACGAAAATGCGATGAGTAAAATACATAATTATTATAATACATAATATTGTGGCGGGGAGCGTGGTGTATATATTATTAAGGATGAAGCTTTTGTAGATATGCAACATTATATGCGTATGTATGAGTATTATATTTGAAACGTTTGCGCGATGCAAAGGCTCTTTTGACGACGGCCACGCCTTTTTCAGTTCGCGTCTGTCAACCGCACGTTCTGGTTTTAGTTTTCTGTGTCAAATATTATCGACGTACGTTTATTCGGTTTTTTTTTCAAGTGCACGATATTATTACGAGTTTGCCGCACGATAATATAATGCTGTTAAAAATATGTATATATATATGTGTATATAATATATAAAACACATATATTACATATGATGTTTTAATTTTTTTCTAGCGTACATATCGTATATACATATGCGTGTACCGTTTACTCAATCCGAATTTATTTACAATTAATCATTTCATATATAGTTTATAATGTTGCACCTATACATGTTGGGTGTAATCGTATCGACCGATTTTGTTTTTTTACTATTATTATATTCATGACAAAAAAAAAAAAAAATAATAATAATATAGTTTTCGTTTATAAAAATTATAATGTTATTTAAATGGTTTACGAATTGAAACAGTTTTCATATACGGCAGTACATATCGGCTCTGCACCGTGGTGTTTCCTGTTGCGTAAATATTCAACTTAAAGGTCAAAGGATATCATCAAGTGGCAATGTTACTAATGAGTTACCCGGGATCCAAGTTCGATTTTAAAATATATTTGTTACAACTCCATAATATACTGTATATACCACGTGTGTATTTTTTTAATTTTTATTTTGAGCTTGTATACCTATACTTACTTAGTTTATAATAAAATACATTGAAATTTTACAATACTTACAATAAAATAAATGTTTTCTGTTAACAGAAGGCGAACAATTAGGCAGTGTACTAAAATAAATATATAAACAATAGGAATAAATCTGATTTTATTATTAAAAATTTAAGTAACGTTTTTGAAGTCAATACAAGTAATTTCAACCATTTATTGTAATATTATACTTTATTTGTTGTTCAATCATAACATTTTAGGCATTCAATAAATATTTCTTAGAAGATTTATATTTAATTGTTAAATTCTCAGTAAATTCATATCAATTGAATTATTCAACTTTTAATATATTGCGTTAATTCATCTTTGCCCCAGAATTTTTTTTTTATTAACTTTATGATATAATTGAAACGTTTTAGATATTTTTTATGAAGAATAATCATTAAAAATAAAATTATTTATAGTTATTTATATTCAGAAAAATGTTGTTCAATAGATATTTTATTTTTTATATTAAATTCAACAAATATTTTAAGAAATAAAAACAATTATACAGCTACGATTAGTTATTAAAATGAATCATGTTGATTTGTAATAATAACAAGTTAAATAATAAATTTTGACAAAACAAACGTGCACTTTAATACTATTTACTTTACGATATAATAATATATTTTAATTAAATATTTTTCATACACTTTGTTCACATAAAGCTGATAATCTATGTTCAAAGAGTCCATAAATGTGGTAGCAAATGTTTGGACCCCTGTGTGTTTTAATCTCACGAATTAGAGATGGTTTAAAATATTATTAACGAAAATAATATGCACACATATTATGTTTGTATATTTCTCGTTATATTGACTTAAACGTCTATGAAACCTCACACTGTTTTTATCATATTAGATAAGGCTGTTTGCCCTAACTAAAAGGCCAAAGATCATGTTTGCGCGTTATCTCGGTACAGCTTAGGTCATCCGTTAGCGCTCGTCGACCTTTGCGCGCGCAACCAATATATTTATGTAAGAGCCGACGTACTCAGCGCGTCAGTTCTTCGTCAGACAGATACCCGAACGATCTTGGGTAGTCGGAGTTCACCATTATTATTTTGTTTATTATAATATTTTTTATTCGTGTAGTTTTTATTTTAAATTATATTTGTATGATTACTTGACAGTTTATAATTTTATATTATTATTACTATTAATGTAATATATTTTTTACATTTTTATATGTAGGCATCTCTCAGCGAACCCTTAAATACGGCCACTATTGTATGAAACATCGTCCGATTCACATTTTAGAACTACAATTCTTCACAGGTTAGTTGGTTTATATATATCATAAAATAATTAAATTATTTAAATTATAATAGATAATTATTTATGTGATCTAATTAATTTATCATTTTTATTTTTTAATGTTTATAATTTATCCAAGCCTTGTAATTATTATATTCATTACCTACGTATTTATTGTTAATTTTTTTAATTAATTTAAACAACGGGTAATGTCTGTTTAACTTTGATTCTTTGTTCGTAGTTATTATCAGTTATAATTTTATTAATTACTACAGATTGCTTTTCAAGTGTTTTTATAGTGGTGTCATAAATTATTTTAAATCGTTTATTAATAAACGATATAAAACTTTATTGTAAAAATATATTTAAAATTATTTCTTTGCTTTTATTTTTTTTTTTTTTGTTATTTGATGATTTTTTTTAATAACAATTCACGTATATTTTAGTACTGTAATTATTTTTAATTATATTGTATAATTTGAATTTGTATATAAATTCGTGTATGTAGTCATCAGATAGTAAGTTATGATTTTATTGTTTATTTTATATAACTTTAAATACTTACATACTCGTAGTTATCGTATTTCCTGCAGTACTTTGGATCTGTTAACGTCTTACTTGGGCAGGATTAGAGTGAAAATTTATATGTCTAATACTGTCAGGTAATGATGTCCTCAGTTACCCATATATCATCGAAAAAGCAGAATCTAGTATTAAAAATAAACTTAATTTATAAAGAAAAGCTGTATATTGTAAACTAATTTAATTCATGAAATGTATATACTAAAAATGCATATTGTTAATATAATATATTAATACATAGTCTTATTCATACATTATATTATAAACTAGATGTGAACAAAAATTGTATACCTAAGTCTATAAAACATTTTTTTTATATATATAATACATAATAATATCTTGTATAGTATTAAAATACTATTTTATTATATTTTATCATTTTTTCAAATGCTTATGGTATGCACTATACAGACATCAGTGTTAGTGAAATGTCTGACACAAGATTATGTTTAGGAATGTTTTGTTTAGTAGGCTAAAATCAAAAGGCAGTTGGTGGAAACATGTGCAAGCCAGATATTAGTGTCATCGAAAGATTTATGAATGACTTCGAAATACCTCCTGGCCAGACGAATTTGACACATCAAATATAAGTAACCAAACATAATGTCACAAATTAATAATTATAATAATTAATAAATAGCTATTGTTTATCATACTTATATATTTATAAATTATTAAAGTGAGATTATTGTAAAATATTTAGGTTTTTACTTAAATAATTAAATTAATGAACAATAGACGAAATATTTAAACTATACTATCAAGATGTTGATGCAATACTCGTATTAATTTTCACTCTTAGACTCACGTATAGCACAGATAAAATTCATAAATTTAAAATTATTTTTTATGATTTTTGAGTAATCTTAGAATAAAATAACCTATTCAAAAATTATAGAGAATAGTATTTTTAAGGATTTGACATATTTGTTTAATATTTTATTATTGTTTGATATTATATTTGACTTTAAAAATAAATTGTAAATTTAAATGAATATTAAATTATTTTTTGATATTACTTTAAGTAAAACAATATGTCATGTTCATCAAAAATATCATTCTCTATTATTTTTTTCATGGGTAAATTTACTTAGAAATTACTAAAAAAAACCATAAAAAGTGATTTTGCGTGATTGTGTTATCTAAATTATGCGTAAGTCAGATGTCCAGTGACATCTTAACATTACTTACTATTTATTTTCGTTAAGTATTCAAATTATTTTATTCTAATAATAATCTGTTAGTAGTTTTTACGACATTTTGACCAAATTAATTATTAATTCAATTTTTTAATATGCTTAATATAATTTTTTTCAAAAATATTTTTTAGCTTATCTTTAAAATTGTATCATAGTCATAAACATAGGTAATAGGTACCTATGTCCTGTATCTATTAAAAAGTATGAAGTATGATATTTTATTTTATCACTATGTAATAACTAATACTACTTTAACATTTCCCACGTTTAACAAATGTAGATTTATACTTATGTGATATAACACCATTTCTAGACAAATTATACAATAAAAACATGTCTACTGAACATTATTAATAATATTGGTTGTTCTAATATACAAACAATATGTAGGCATATAACCTAAAGAATATTATCAACTGATCTACAGCCAGTAAAATGTCAATGGCTTCTTAAACTAAGCAGAATAATATAAATTATAATAATATAATACAAACGTTAGCACAACAGAAATGTAGTGTTTATAAATATACATGCAATACATACTTTACATTCGTCGTATTGATATCTTATCGGTGCATCACTATTAGGTACAGTATTGTTTTATAATTTCAAATTTGAATAAAAAAAATCAACATTAATATAACAAAATCGAATCAAAAACTATAGTCTGTACCTCCGTTAAAGCAATGATTAGCAAGTGATAAATCTATATAATGTAACGATCCGTATCAGTATAACGTTAGTATATAATTTTAGTAGTTATAATTCAATTTTATTAGCCTCTTTGTCATGCATTGAAGCATACCCTCTATAGATCGTTAAAGGGTTATACACTAATTTTTGTAATTACTATAAAAATAATTATAAATAAATATATTATGTTATAACTTTTAAAGTTGTTTAATTTTAAGTAGGTATTAATTTTTTTCTTAAAATGTATTAAAGATTTTTATTTATTTATTTATTTATTATTGTTAATTCTTCCACTAAAGCCCAATAAAAGTTTTAAATAAATACATAAAAACATGGTAAATTAAACAGAAAAAGAAGAATAGAATAAAAAAGTAATATTATTAACAGTACAATTAATGAATATAAAAATAAAATTCATGCATAAAATCTAATGATATTATTATAAAAAACTTACTTTTTGCAAATATCCAATATTAAATATATAATTTATTAGTTACTAGCATTAATTATACATTTACTGAATTAAATACATAATTTATATTATGTTATCTTTTACAACTAACTTTAATAATTGTTTTATTAGTATTAGAAAATTAGTAAGTTTAAAATAAAAAAATATTTTATCCTACGCAAATTATTGTATAATTGATAATTGTTACTGTATTATTATTATTAAAATTACGGGCAAGACCGCTTTCGACCAAAAACGTATCCTTCCCTTTTCAGCCGATTCACTTTTTGACCAAATTTAAAAAATACCGATTTTCTTTTCGACCAAAATCGTACTCTTTCCTTTTCGGCCAAAACAAAATTTTATGTAATGCATGTAAAAAAATAAAATAGTTGATATATAATTTTTTTGTAAAACTAGGGCAATTGTATAATTATATAATTTTGAAAATGATTAAAAATATAAATTGCATAAAATGATGTAAAATAAAATGTGGAAAATTATTTAAAATATAATAATATCTATATATATTAACATAATTTTTCTGTTAATATGTCATAGTCATAAACCTACTTATGTGGTTTAAATTTTATTTTTTTAAATAATATTATGCATATTACATACTGCGACATATTATTATAAAAATAATGTTAATATATAGATATTCTTATATTTTACATTTTTTACATTTTATACTTTCAATCATTTTCAAAATTATATAATTATATAATTGCTCTAATTTTACAAAAATTATATACCAATTATTTTATTTTTTTACATATATTATATAAAATTTTGTTTTGGTCGAAAAAGGAATCGGAGTTTTTTTAATTTAGTCGAAACGTGAACCGGCCGAAAAGAGAAGGGTACATTTTTGGTTGAAACGGCCATGCCCTAAAATTACTACTCTTCTATAGTTTAAATTAATTTTAAATGTTCATGGTAAAAAATTAATTTTTAAAAGTTTACAAAATTCATAGAATATTATTAGTCTTTAAAACTAAAGATAAATATTTTAACTATATAGTAGAATCTCGATAAGTTGAAATTCTCGATAACTCGGAGAAAATCATTCCACGTGAAATCTCTTGGGCTTCGAATTGTTGAGATTCTATTGTAGATATTATATTAAAGCCAAAAATAGCATTTTAATAATTGAATTAATATTATGTCTATTATTTTCTTATACTTTATTTGATATAAAAATAACCTATTAGGTTATTAGGAAAAAATAATTAAAAAACATTCTCTTTAATTTCAAGGTAAGTACTTATTTATATTTTATTGTTAGACAGTACATAAATTAAATTACTTATTTTATCATCAATAAAATCAATAAAAATAAAATCGTACGGTTTCCTAAATGTTTTAAAAATATGTATATATTTATCTTTATAATATGATAGATCTAATAAAAATAAAACAATTTGTATAACACAATAAACAAATTTACGTATTTTTTTTCAATCTACGTTACAGCATGGATAATATCCAATACTAAGGTAATACCAAGTTTACTAAAATAAACATTTATAAATGTTCCAAAAGAATACATACAGTAAATGACTTAATTTAGTTGTTTATACTAATTGTGTACGTGTTATACATATTATAGGTACTATCATTTTACATTATTGTTTGTATATAATATTATCAAATATCCAGAAACTTTCAGTTTATTGAGATTCGATGTATGCAAATTATATAATTCTAAATAATTTTCTTCTCATAACAATATATAGATTTTTTTTATATTAAGCATGCTTTTTAGATTTTGATTATATATTTTGACTTGTATGTCATGAAAAATAAATCAATTGTCAGTGATACTTTCGTCTATGTATAAAGTTAGATAATAAACTTATAATATAGTATTTATTAAAATTGAATTTTGGTCAAAAATATTTACCTGATGGTCCTATATTACTATTTATATATTAGAAATTAAAAAAAAAATCATACTCTTAATAGCTTATATATACTAATCTGCGTATATACTATATAATAATATGATGATGTTTAAAATAATTATTATTAAATGAACCTGCTAATAAATTTATTAGAACTTATTTTTTTAGAACACTTCATATTATACTAGATTGATGATTCCTATTGTTATTGTCGATAACACCTTTTTTATATAAACCCACAACACTGCTGTATACAGACATCACATAATATATTATATACTTAATCGCCAATTTAAATAAAATACCAGCATTTTAGGACTTCAATTGGTAGACAAAAATAAACAAAAAAACAAATAAGAAAAAATACATTTAAAAGAGAATACGAATACTGTACAGCGAAAGTACTGTAGTAACTTACTCTCATGAAGGCTATGGTTAACACAAGCGTTGAAACATAATAATAAATGAACAAGCTGTCTAAATATGCCTATGGGAGGGTGGGGAGCCATACGGGTTACAACTACTATTATATTGACTTTATTAAACAGCACCACTCATTCCTGCTAGCTTCCGTTTAAATTACATTAATCTGAGAGATTTTTTAAAAAAATACCAACATTTACCAACAAGAGATCACAGTGTTCTATATAAAAAAAAAAAACTGTTTTGGATAATTAAAACTGTTCACAACACATATCTATATAATATTACGTATATTATATTATATGTATAATAATCAAAATTCATTATTTTAACCATTATTCAATAAATCAAGAGTAAAGAAGTATAAAAATATTCAATAAGAAAATGTTCTCAAATTATGAATATATAGTCGTGAAATAAAAAATATATCAGCTCGAATTATTAAGAAAAAATGTATAATGTATATAAATTTAAAAATAACTAAAAAATAGTCAAATCACTTAAATTTCCAATGTTCTTTAATATATAATATATATATATTATCATCACATCAACATTTTGAATAATACAGGTAATCTTGCACTCTATTGTCTTTAATAATAAACATTATTTATTAAACTAATAGAATATACTTATAAGTAATAAGTTATAAGAGTGATATATTAAGTTACAAAACATCTCACAAGTATATTTGTACTAGAATATTATATGATTATAAATTACAATGAATCTTAAAGCTATTAAGATTTTAATTTTTCCTACGAGATTAAATTAGATTCAAAAATATTTAGGTTTTAAAATTTATGAATATTAATATGTTATTTATAATTTATATACGATAAATATATACATAAAAATATCAACACTAAGTACACAAAAATCTAAAAATAAAAAATGTCCTAACACAAAACTGTCCAAAGAAAAGTATCTACGTATACTATATACACTTTAAAAAAATTATAACTGGCTTTCTATACCACTAATACCCGAGTAGTCAAAACTAAATTACCTATTCATGATTTTTCCTTATTTTTTTTTCTGGTTATTTTGATAAATATTGAAAACTTTGATCATTTTAAAGTACAAATTAATTTTAATTTAGGTACTATCCAAAACGGGTGATAGGTACTCTTCGCCCAAATATTTTAAAACTACTTTCCCTTTTCGCCCAAGAATATTATATAGCACTTTTCGACCAAATTTTTATAATACACACTTTGAGAAACACTTACTTTAAATTATTTATATCTTACAAAATAATACATTTTATTTAAATTATTTATTTGTGTTAATTAGTTTTATAAAACCATTTAGCATTACCCAAAGAATACCACGAGGAGGCGACTTCTATTATTCTCCAAAAATGTATTGTGTTTTTGTACATTAATATAATTTTGATATAATATAAGTAAGTTTTTATTAAAAGTATAAATCGTCAACATTTTTTAAAAAAAGTATTAAATAGAATAGTTAAATGACATTGATTTAATAAAATCATATTGATTAATTGTTCCTGTTTTATATTTTTGTATTTTTTCCTCATTTTTTCGTTGTCGATCTATAATTTTTTTATCTTTGGGACACCATTTTAAATGCATACTATTTAATTTAATGTAGATCTCAGTTTAAATTTCATTAATAACACTTAACCAGGTACTTATTGGTGGAGAAATATGACTAAAACTTTTGCTAATAAAAGAATGAAAAGATTCACACGCGTTAGTTGTTCTTATTAATTTCGACGTATTAGATGCCCAAATACTCGGTGGAAATAAACTATCTTCAGAGATGTAAGTATCGGTTAAAAAATAGCCACAGTAATTTGTTAATTTGTCATTTACTGGACAATCAGATAGTAAGTCTTCAACGAAATAATTTGATACTTCATCTGGATTTAAAAATACTAAACCAAATGTATACCGTATCCACTTACCGATTTCTGAAGATTCGTCTTTATAGAAAGAAGTTAAACCACACTTTTGAATATTTCTCCACCATGATTGAGATAAATTAAATCGGCATCCAATTATTGTTGTATTCGGCCAGACATTTTCAATAGCTTTATGAATTGCTAATTCAAAATTAACGGTAACTTTTCTGGTGAGAATAGAAAACCAAGTGTATTGCACTTTTCAACAATTATAGTAAACATAAATTCATAAGTTTTGACCGATTTATCAATGAGCAAACAAAATTCTAACGGAATATAATGTCTATTTTTAAATCCTTGTAAAGTGAAAATTTGATTAAAAAATCTTGAAGCATATTTAAAAGTATCATCTACGTATACATTTTCGACTTGGCTCAAGAATAATAAAAAATTTTCACATGAAAAAATCAATATATTTTTATTTTTATCATTGATTAATAAATACAACTCTCCTCTAGTAGTAATTATTTTTTTTGTATTAATAAGGGTATGCACTTCATTAATATTAGTAGAATTAGGTGAGAGTACACTTTTATGAGCTTTATAAATGTTTTTTCTTATCCTATTAATATCATTTACAGTAAATGTTGATGCTGCATGGTTATTATGAGCAATTTCCTTTAATATTACTTTTTTCGGTTGTATATGCATATCTTCTACAGTTTTACGTTTACATCCAACATTTACAATTTGACGAAGAATATTTGTTATATCGTAAGATTAGTGATTATGTTATCCAGTTGTTGAAAGAAAAATATCATTCTTGTCTGAGTATATTAGTGCACTACAAGTTCTCGTAATACATCTCCAACAAGTAGAGTCATATTTTTTACTTGTCGATCCAAAGTTATACTTAAAATTATTATAAACTACCTTACTCGTTTACTTTCTAAGAATTCCATAATTTTACTTAAATTTACAAAAATAATAAAATCGTCAACAATGTTTAATAAAAAATTTACTGTTAAAAACGCACTCAACATTTCGACTCGAAAGTAAACGAAACTGCACTCAATGTTTAATATAAAATTACTGTCGAAAAACGCACTAGAACACTTCGACTCGAATGTAAAAGAAACTGCACGTTATTAAAGCTAGTATACAATTATTATCTTATCTTTATAAAATAATAAGCAGACTACACTGAGATCGATATATCAAGACGGTGAACCATAGTAGAAATTGTATACTTATATAGTTATATAGTTTCCAAATATTGCTAAGATAAGATTAAGATATTGAGCGACCTTTTGTGGATTTATATGTTAGACATAAATAATCAATGTTATTTAACTATTCTATTTAATACTATTTTAACAAAATGTTGATGATTTATACTTTTAATAAAAACTTACTTATATTATATCAAAATTATATTAATGTACAAAAACACAATACATTTTTGGAGAATAATAGAAGTCGCCTCCTCGTGGTATTCTTTGGGTAATGCTAAATGGTTTTATAAAACTAATTAACACAAATAAATAATTTAAATAAAATGTATTATTTTGTAAGATATAAATAATTTAAAGTAAGTGTTTCTCAAAGTGTGTATTATAAAAATTTGGTCGAAAAGTGCTATATAATATTCTTGGGCGAAAAGGGAAAGTAGTTTTAAAATATTTGGGCGAAAAGAGACGTGGACGAAAAGCGAAGAGTCATTTTTGGGCGAACGAGACTAACCCATCCAAAAACACCTTTAAACTTGATCCTCTCCCTCAAAATAATTACAATTAGATCCAATTTAATAACAAAAATTACCCTCAAAATTGAAAATTATTTTTTCGTTTACCTATTATGTATATAATATACAAACAAAAAATATCACATAGTTGTAAAATTAATACATATATTATAATGAATTTCACCCCGTTCGGAATCTAAAATGTATATTTCGATATAAGTATCATAGCTTACAAATCATAAGAAAGTGAATCGTTTAAATGTTTTATCATTATGCATGACAGGTTGAAAACATTTGAGATCTCGAACAGGTCGAAAGAAGAATATTTAAATAGAAATCACGGGTAACAGTAATAATTTATTAAAGATAAAGTATATACTCGTATAGTTAAGAATAATAAAATAAAAAAAAACATGACCAATTTTGACGATTTAGCGAAGGTTAAGATAATAGATTGAACCAATTATTTTAAAGTTATTTACCTATTATTACTATAATATTAAAATTATTACCCCAAATTTGTTTATTTTTGCTTGCAAATGGTTACTAGTAAGGAAAAAATTTTCAAATTTTGAATGAACTCAAATTGAATTACCTCCAAAAACACCTGAAATAACTTATCTAGATTTGAGAGTCAATTTGTGTGCGTCTAAATAAATTCATGTCACGTTAGAATAAGCTTTATTAAATATATTAAAATAACTGTATGCTTGTGTATTGTATGCATACAATAAATAACTGTTATACGTGAAATCTTAATATTTACCTAAATATGAGAATTTTGTACGGCGTATTGTGTAGACAATTTGATGTCATTAATAAATTATATTTTTTGAAGGTTACGGCAACGACGGCACCTCCTTTAATATTTTCATAGGCAAAATCGTAAATTATAGAAAACTTTCAAAAAATATTAATTTAAACCACCCAGAATAACAGAGTAGTAAATGTATTGGTTTCAAAATAAAAAATAAGTATATATATATTATTTTTGTTTTACATCTTTAATTTTTTTATTTATTTTTGTGTTGTGAACTCTTTTATAGTTAAAAAAGTATTTAAATCTTCAATATTAAAGCCTCAGGGTAGTTTCTTTCTAGTATTAAACTGAATCTAATTGTAGCTTCTTTAAGGGAAGGGTCAAAAGTGAATAATTCCCAAAACTTAAAAATTATTGGAAAAAATAATAATAAATAAAAGAAAAACGGGAATTTTTAATTAATGACTAATGTAGAGAATTTAATTCATCACAATATATTTATATGTTCTTTTTCTAAAATTCTAATAATTTTCAAAATATTCTGACACTTTTTGCATTGCTATTTATATCTAAACATTTAAAATATTTGACTTTTTTAGTAACTTGTTAGAAAAAAAGCTTAAAAATGTAGTGCGAGGTTCCTCATCCTCAAATAGAAATTAAAATCTTTTAAAAAAATGTTCGCAACTTTTTTATTTACATTCAAATTAAATTGTGAAATTTTTAATTTTTATAGGTATCTAATTATTTGAAAATTTAATACAAGTTTTCTCATACGTTTTCTTATAAAAATTATAAAAAAATTAACACAAACTCTTAAATTTTTTTGACTATTTTAATGTAAATTGTATTCATATACATAAAAAATGACAATTTTGATAATTTTGTTGTAACTCAAAAAATTGTATTCGTACTAACTAGTGCACTTGTTTTTATTTACTACATAGTTTATATACATTATACACTATAATATTTTGAAAATATAATATAAATGTTAAATTATTTATCAGTTATCACCAATATATTCACACACCGATTGACTGATGTACCGATTACTGTATAGAATGGGTGTATCGGTAATCAGTATTGACTTAAAAATTAAAAGTTAAGATTAATACAACAATAATTTATAATATTTAATGATTAGGTACATAATAATCAATAATATAATAAACTCGATATTTTTAGCAACAAATAATTTAACATACCTTTAACTATAATGAAAAACAGTTATTTGAAATTTAATAAAATATTTTTAGTAATATAGGTCAACAGACAATTTTTGTTCAGAATAATTTTGCGTGTACCGTTTCATTTTAAAAATTTCAATTTGGATTTCCATTTTGTAGAATATAGGCACCTACTAGATGTCTTGATAACTAAACTAACATTTTTCCCGAAGTTGAGTTGTAAACCATTCAATTCTAGGAAAAGTGCTCAATGACCTTATTCCTTGATAAACAAGCATTAATAGCATTATTATAATTTATAAAATACAAATAAATTTTCACATTTATAATTGTAAGTAGATAATAATTATAAGTGATAGTACTATCTACATTCTATAGGCCACTAGGCTTGTGTTTGTCCGATGGTCATCATACACCACCGTCATCAGACTCTGCTTGTAGAATGCACAACCTTATACACATATATTATAGTCCGTGATAGAATGTAGATAGTACTTATCGTTATCACTATTACAAAAAATAATTTATTATTATTTAGCTTAGGCTATAGTAATTAATAATTATATTAGTAATTAGTAATTTATTTAAGTTATAATATTGTAAATTATTAAGCAATAAATTTTATATTATTATAAGCACAATTTCATAATCGGCCAAAACTAGTTTTTGAGTGTTAATTGATACTTAATGATTTATGTTAAATAAATAAATTTTTATTTTAGTTTCAACAATTTTTTTATTATACAATGGGCGGAAAAAAATTACCATCGTATGTATTTATTATTCATTATTAAAACAATTATTTAAAGTTTTTTTTTTTTGTATATATGTAGTAAAAATCGAATGTATGAAAAAGAACGAAGAGATCGTTTGAATGTTAGTTTTGAAGAATTGCGAACTGTTCTTCAACCGTCAGACTCTAATGCTTCACTAGGTAAAGCTGACATTATTAACCATGCAATCGACTTAATTCGTGTATTGCAAAATGAAAAATTGAAGATAACAAATATACATAGTAAGTAGAATTTTTTTTTTTTTGAAACTATACTTGTGTCTATAAAACTTCCTTAAAATTTAAATTATATTTTTTATCTCAGGAAAAGAAATTATTCGTTTACAAAATAAAGTAACCCATTTATGCTCGAGAATCAAACATCTAATATCCATTTTGAAAGAATCAAAAATTAAAATACCAAAAGATAAGTCTGTTAAAAAGACATCTATACAAAAAAGATCAAAAATAAAACATAAAAAAGATACTGGTATCAGGAATAGCAGTAAAAAAAAATTTAAAAGTAAACAAAAATTAACTCAAAAAGTAAGGCCTATTACTTTAACTACTAAACCTGTTAATATACCAGTTTTAACTTCAACTAAGCCTACATATATTTTACCCAATGGACATTTGATAAAAATTGACACTGCGCCTATTATACCTCACTCTCAAATTATATTTGATGTACCCAAAATATTATTATTGCCAGATTATAAAAATTCGGAAGTGTTAATTGTTCCAAAAAAAAATGATGCAACTATTACTACATCTATGAACAAGAGACCTATTCCATCATTAGTAACATACAATAGATTATTAAAAGAAACTAATTTTTTGAAAGATACTAAAATAGAACTAACTAACAATAAAAAAGTAAATAGTAAATCTGAAAATAAAAATGAATCTAATAAAATACAAAAAGTTGAAAAAATCATAAACAAAAATAAAATAGAAGGAAGTGATAAACTTGACTGTACAGAACCAGTAAAATCAAATGATAATAGAGGTACAACAAGTCATACAATTGAAGCTATAGTTAAGGACATCAATCAAGATAAAAATGAAAAATCTATTGAAAGAGAAGAAATTGTAACATGTAGGACAATTAGTGATGGAAATAAACATATATTAAAATCTGTTGAAACTGTTGATAATAAAACAACAACTAATTCACCTGAGTGTTTATCAACAGCTCACACTACACCAACTGTTGTTAATTCATTAAATATATTAACTGAAGAAAATCAAAGAAAATCTATTGAAACAGCAAAAAACATTATCTCTTGCTTTGATGATATACGGTTACCAATTCCAAACACAGATTTTTCTACAGATTTATTTAGTTCTCTTCAGGGACCAGTTGGAGGACATCACGCAGATTCTATGTCCCCAACAGAAGCTTTTCTTCTTTCTTTTCCCTTGGTTTCAACTTCAAAAAATACTAATATTTTAAATGAATCTGAACAAACTGAAATGCATTCAGCCACACCTACAACAATATTGCAAATTGGTAACTTAGAATCTCCTGCTACAGAATTATTCCAGAAAAACGATGATTGTGAAAAGGATCAAAATAAAGATAAAATGAAAGATCAATTTGGTTTTAATGTCAAACCATTCTACAATGATGGATATTTAGACATTAATAAAAAGAATGATCAACATTATGGTTATAAAGAAGTTAAAAAATTAAAAGCTATACCTCCACCTCAACCAACTGCTTCTACTTACCATAAGACATCATATAATGATATTTCTTCTTATTATAGAACAACTCAATCAAATTCTGATCTTTGGAGATATACTAGTTATAATTCGTTTGATAAAAATCTTAATAAAAATATTAATAAGACTGATAAATCTACATCTACAGCATTTGCAAACAATGTTCCTTATGTACCATATGATCTAAATACAGTAAATTCAACTAATACAACTACATACATTGATACTGAAAATTATCAGGAAGTTTGGCCTCACAAACCAAAACAGAAAAAGAAACAAAATGAAAAAAGTGTTCCAGTTAACTGGATGACAGATAAAGGTTGTCAAAATTCATATGCTAAAAAAGATGACTATAACTATCAAAAGAAAAACAATTTTGATATGTCTTTTGATATACAATCTGAACCTAAACAAGCATATTCATGGTCGCCATCAAAAACTATCCCGTTATTACCTCATTTGGATACTAACATGCCCTCAACATTACCGACTCTAGTAGGAGATTTAGCTTTGAATATTAATACAGGCTCCAATACTCCATTTGATCAAAGAGTTTATGAGTGTAACAAAAAAAATGACAATATAATCCCTGTTACAAGTACTGAGCAAACTATGCTTAATTATAAATCTCGTTCTGTTAATTCAAATTTTCTATCTGTTAGTCAGTTAGTAGAACAACCCAAGTCAAATGACAAACGAAAAGGAAGAAGTTGTGCTAAGGATTATTGTTGTGTGTACCAAAATCAAAAAACTGATAAAGATTATTATCAAAATCAAACCAAACAATATTATCCCGAAATCAATACATTTGAACAAGATCAGTCTTGGGTACGATCAAAATATTCACATGATTCTAGTAGATCAACTAATCATAGTGCTGAATCTTTAATTAGACATCAACAAAAACATGGTTCTATTATAAAATCAGCATCAAAAAATCAAAATTTAACTAATAAACAAACTAATTGTTATAGAACAAGCCAAAAACCAAGTTATAATAACAATGAAAATTTTAGCAATTATTATAATCAACCCAATAGTAATTATCTATATGAGAATAGAAATGATTTAGATAAACAATCATCTTCATATCAAATACCAACTAATTTCTATACTCCTCCAACAACTACAAAACATAATATTTCAAATTATATACCTCTACCTACAACATTTAGTATGACAAGTTCAAGTTATAATAAACCAGTTCAACATTTTACCCAGAACACAAATAACTATTATAACAGCAGTAGTAATGTTAATACTTTAACAAACTTCAATTTAAGTACTATATTTCCAGAAATGATTGATAAGGTAAATTATAGTTATTAGTTATTATTTATTGGCATAAGCGTGCATATGAGGTAGTCATAGCTGTTGTATCTTCACTACTCTGCAGCAATTAACTTTTCTTGTTGTGTGTAATGATAATTGTTGTAATGTTCGGTATTGGATATTTGACAGTTGTCATCTGTCGCGATGGGTCATAATCGATTATAGTCAATCTCAATGCGAGTGCCGACTTACACCTCTTTTTTTCTTTTATATGTTATTATGTTTCGTTACATACAATTATACTTTTAAATATAAAAATACCCCGATTGAGCTTAAATTCTAAATGTTTTTTTCCTGCCTTTGGATACTCCTTTAAAATACTTTGGCATTTACAAGCAATATGGGTAATAGATATTAGATATGTTAAAAATTATTATAATATTCATAAAAGTGTTATAGGTAATAAATAACAATATTACGGTTAGGAGTCTGACTAGTGAGTTGAGTAATACTACTAGTAATTAGTAGTATAATTATTATTAATGTCTAGATAATATTAAATATTACCCTTCATCCCTTCTCAAAAATTTTAATAACTGTTGGACCAAAACTTAAGTATACCTTACTGATAATGTCTACTGTGCACGCTAATGCTTATTTTACATGCTTATAAGTTATAAGTTATAAACATAAATGTATTTTAGGAACCAAATATTACACCTTTAGGCGTTCCAAGTAAAAATAATGAATTTGATGTTATGAATAATTATGGAGCCAATATACATTCATCTTATTAAATACAAACTATTTAGGTAAGTTTTAATTGATTAAATAATATTTTTTTTACATTTTCTGTTGAAGGTTATTTAGCATTAGCAAATTATAATAATATGTATTTGCTTCTATATACTGATATACTTCATTGTTAGCTTCTAGAAAACTAAAATATTTTTATTAACATTATTATGATAACAATAAAAGTAGTGAAAATATAATTTTTTTTTTAATGTTTTTGTCATGAATTCTTTTGTAAAAATATGTTTTTAAATTGTTATTACTTTTCAAGATAATTATTAAATTCTTTTCAAACAATCTATACAATTTAACATACTAAGCATGAGTGAGTTAACAAGTTTAGGTTATGGGTAGATAAATTGCCCACTGGTGACTTTCCGATTAATATTTACTGTTAATAGAATCACTTAATATGCTCATAATATGTATAGTATATTTTAGTATTATTATTGATATAAATAGTATTATAATACTCAATATTATATTCAATTAATAAATATTTTTTTATAATGTATTCAAGTTATATCAAATTTAATGATACTTAAAAAAATTTTTATGATAATATTGGTTGTTTACAAGTTTCACATGATTTTTTTCTAATAAAAAAAAATATAATATTCAAATATTAAGTAATTATTATCAACTATTATATAATTTTTATTTAGATAAATATGATATTTGTAAATTTAACTATTCTTAATTTGGATGCACAAATTCTAATAGTCATCAATATAAATACTTCTTAATTAATGAATATTAATTTGATAGTTAGTGACATTTTTTGTATAATTTTGCATTTATATTTATTTTCATTTCTTACAGGTATTGACTTTGGAGATTTTTATATTTTATAAAAGTAAAAAATATTGTAAGGAAACTGAAAATTCTAAAATGTGTATGCAATCAGGAAATTTTTTCAATTATCTTGACAAAACAAGTAAATATATCAATAGTTTAATGATAGAAATTAATATTAACTATATTTTTAATTGTTTTATAGATATCAATAAATTTCAAACTATCAAAGTATAATACAGAAAAGCAGAAAATTATAAATCCTTACAACCATCATTTCCATAAAAATTTTCTATTTTTAACAGATTTCTTATTATTCTATCAAATTAATTCATCAAACTTGCTCACCCTTTCTAAAATTATTCAGTTATTCAAAATTTGATCTTCAGAGTTTTTAAATATACTTAAAGATCACATTTTCAATTTTTTTATATTTTTTGTACTACTTAAGGCATTCTGTGAAAACTTCTGTTTTTCATATGACAACCTTTTTTTATACTATAAAATACAGTGGATTCCACTTAATGTAGGCATGTTGGTATCAGTTCTATTTGACCACATTAAGCAATGTCCTTAAAAACTGAAATTTGTTCAAAATGTTTTTATTTTTCACACGTGAATCATACAGTTCAAAAAAATATTAAATTACTATATAAATAAAACTAAATATAACACATTAAATGAAATTACTTTATAGATGTGGAAGGTATACAAAAGTTGTAATGCTCGTTGTTTAAGCTGTTTAATGTGGATCTGATTTACAAAAGTGGCACACATTTCAAGCTTATTAGATGGACTATTTTAACATGATAAAATAAAAATTGCTCACATAAACCCAACCGAATGCCCATATTATGCAATTTTTTTTTAATTTTTTTGGTATACATTGGAATACCCATATTTAGTGAATGCTCACATTACCGATCCATTGTATTCAATACATAATTTTTTTTAAATTTTTGAAATATAAAAATTAAATACAAAACAAGTATTTTTTGAAACATTCAAATTTTTTACATAGAATAATTGTTTTATAATAATGAAAGTTTTAAAGATACCGAGGCTATAGTAATTAGAGACATTCTATATATTTGAAAATTTTGAAGATCAGATATAAATAAAAATTTAAATTCATTATTGAATGAAAAAATTGGAATGAACATGCATGGTACACCTCCCTATATATATTATATAATTATTGGAAACTTTTATAAGTATAAAATAAACAGTATTTACTTGAAATATTTGACTTTTTGTGATTATTTCCTACTCCTTACAAAAAAGCTAACTGGTATGATATAAATATAAGCCATTTATATAAATGACAACCAATTATTCAAGAATACTTAGCGCATAAACTTTGTTCAGTTTTTGTTGGTATAGTTTATCTTTTTAAAAGTATAATTTTGATCTGTTTTAAATGTGCTACTCATGCCTTGATCTTATAAATTAATTGAACGTTTTACTTTTCCTGTACTCAAACTTAGTACTTTTCAGGAAATCATTTTTTCATACATTCTTTTGAGTCGAATTTAATTGATTTTAGTTTTATTATTAATTTATATGTATATATAAATAAATTAAGCATACAATAGGTTTGCGTGTAATGCGCTCCAAAACTACACAACTGTTTTTAATTTTACTCATTTGTGTGATTTGATATTGTTCCAACTTTAAACATAAAATAGTTCATATCTTGATTAAAGATATATGAGAAAAAGATGAAAAGAATCACCGTTTTAGTTTTGAAATAGTGCATCTGATATTTTGATATAACTCTAAGGTCTTAATATATAATTTTGATTTTGCAGCAACAATTGTTAATAGATGATGGGCAGAAGATAACATACATGAATAACATTATACATTTTTATAATTTAGAATAATAAAAATAGTTCAAAATTAATGTTATTTACCACATTTATAAAATTTAATTTTCATGTTATCAGTTAAGAACTTTGTAAATAGCATTAATTCAATGGATTATAACAGCCACAACAATGCTTGGCAGGATCATCTAAATGTGTAAACATAATTTTATGACTACATTTTCACAATTTAATTATTTTTATATTTTATGAATATAAAAATCTTTGAATTGTTTATAGTAAAGTTTATCATTTTATTTAATAAATTTATATTTTTATTAATTCTAAGACTTTAAAGAAGGTTATTCTTAAAAATACACATATATTATTTTAATAATAACTAAAATATTTCAAAAATCATTCATTTTTTTAAAATAATATATATTTTGACAAAATTGAATAAATTTCCAATTGAGTAATAAGAATTTATTTTTTTAATAAAATTTCATCTTTCACTTGAGACTAAAACTTAATTTAATAATTATCATAACATGCTAACTACATTAATTCAGAAAATTATAAATCATACATACTGACATGCTTGAATATTTTTTATTAAAAATGTGAGTTATTTTAGAAATAACGAAGACACCAAACTATAAAAAGTTAATCCATTTACACATTCCTTCAAAAGAAATCATAAGAAAAAAATATTAATGTAGTAGCAGTTTAAGTTAAGAAATCAATAATTTTTGCAATGGTAAAAATGCAAATTAATTTAAAAAAATAAAATTCATTTTTAAGACTTAAGTCAAGCTAAGAATAATAATTAGCTAATCTTGTATTCAATTTCCAGGCCTTTTAAGTAACAATTTGATTCATTTTTGTTATTGAAATAATTGACAGCAAAAGAATTGCATTGAAATAAATGAATATCTAAACATAAAAATGTACTAGTTTTATAATTTTGTTAATTACAAAAAAATATATAAGTATAGATATAATATGAACAAATTCAAAGGAGCCCTTCCATTTCTTGCATAAATTGCATATATGCATCATCTTTAGTCTGTTGCCCAGCTTGTTGGTTACTGGCAGCAATATTAGATTTATACTCTGCAGCTTTGTGTTGTTCCCATGCATTATCTCGTTTGTTTGGTCTACCATCATCTCTTTTCACTCGGATTGATGTAGGCAAGAATCGTGTGATATCAGCTGCGAGATTTCTATTACAAATAATATAATTCACATTATTAATTACTCTAACTAGGTATTGTAGAATAAATATACTATTTTAAATATACCTCATTTTTGGTTTTGCTTCAATAGTAGATCCAGTATTATGTTGAGCTTCGTCGCGATTAATAAGTTGCGGTTCGGCACTCACAATATTTGGTGTTACAGTAGTAGCAGTAACAGCTGCTGCAGTTGTATTCATATTGTTATGCATACCAGAGTTATACCTCATCATTCTTGGTGGCATTCCAGGAGGGGGTCCAGGAGGTAATCTCACATGCATACGTGGTGGTAAACCAGGCGGAGGTCCAGGAGGTAACATTGGTGGTCGACCAGGAGGTGGGCCTGGAGGCATTCTACCAGCAGGTCCTCCTCGGTATGGCATAGGAGGAGGAACACCAACAGGTAAACCTATATATAAATATTTTTTAAAAAGCAGTGCCAATATTGAGTTTTAATTAAATAATGTATTATTACGCATTTATCATACTTGGTGGTAATCCTGGAGGTAAACGTCCTGATGGAGCAGGTAATGGTAAAGGAATTTCATTAGAGTCTTCATGTTTTCCTGTTGAACTCCTCTTTTGAACTTCATCAATCTATAAATAAATTAAAATTGTTTGAACTAGTAAAGAATATACACAATTCAATAAGTATTTAGTTATTCCTAACCTCTCTCATGAACATCTCTATATCGTCAGTAGTTTTATTTTCTTTGCCG
The DNA here is from genome assembly GCF_002803265.2 of Melanaphis sacchari. Taxonomy (NCBI): domain Eukaryota; kingdom Metazoa; phylum Arthropoda; class Insecta; order Hemiptera; family Aphididae; genus Melanaphis; species Melanaphis sacchari. The sequence continues at coordinate 1,383,934 of NW_020271303.1, forward strand.
GAATCATCTGGTTCAGCAAATCTTAATGTGCGGGAACGTTTTGGAGCTAAGTGAACAATTAAAATTAAAATATAACACTAAAAATAAAAACTTTGTTTTAATCATTATCTAACCAATTTCTCCGTCACTAGAATCATCTTCGTAATCATCATCATCCTTTTCTTCATCTGTTAATATTGGTGGTACACCTGGGGGCACACCCGGGGGCCGTTTTTTTGTACCAGATATTGGTGACATTGGTGGACTACTAAAACGAATAATACTTCTTTCGTAAGTATTTAAACAAAACAAAGTTTTAATAGTACATATCAATATAAATAATTACTAACGTATACAATGGTGGCTTTTTCAGTATTCCTAAAGGCAATTCATTAGAGTTATATTCTGTATCAGAAGCAGGTAATGGAATATTTGATGTCATAACAGGTAATGGAATTTCATCAACTGATACTTGTTGAGCTGTTTTTACTGCATCAAAGTATGATATTAACTTGAAACGACGTTTCTCGTATTCCGATTCTGCTCGTTTGATCTCATGATATTTATCAAGTTCATCCTTTACCTGAAAAAAGCAAAATTTTTTTATTCTCATATAATTTTTAATTAATATTTAGTATTTAAAAATCTTATATAATAAATAAATAAGTAACTAATCAACAACAAATTTAAATCAAAATACAAAAAACCTTAATAATGATAATATATTTTAATGGTAGGTTGGGCATGGTACTTACATACATTTTCATAACTCGATCAAATGTTTCTTTAAGTTTTCTTCTTTTTTCCCTTAATACTTTTTCATTAAGAGGAGATGGCTGAACAACATTATATTCTATATACAAATTTCAATAATATGTTATATATATATTTAATTAACAATGATTTCTAAGTAGAAATACACTTTAGTATTTATAATAATTAGCATTTATTAAAGGTATTATTAATTAATTTATACTACAATTACACTTTTGTTTACACACCATTGATCTATTCTCTTTTTTTACCAATATTTATCTACGTTTTTTTTTTTTAGAGGTTGCGATTAATTCAATCAACTATACACAAAATGACTTAAAAGATTTAATATTTACAAGCTAAAAAAATTTTTAGCTTGTAAAATCAAAAATAAACTTTGTAAAATAATTCTAACCAATAATATTTATTTAAAATGTATTGCAATCATATAAATCTGGAAATCTGGATACATAGTCACTAAAGACTCAGTCAATTTAAGAAAAATATCTGCTTATTTACTATAGTCATACCTATATTATTTAAAATAATATAATATATCAAAGTATTACAGGTAATTAAATAAATATAACCATGTTAAGTTTGAATTTATAATAAAATGTATAATTGAACAATATTGTATAAGTATATAATACATAATTATATTTTATAATTTGTATATTGATTTGGTATTACCACATTATTTGAAAAATAGCTTTATTGTACTATGCATATATTTCCATTAATATATTTTAGAAAAAGCATTATGTATAAATATATTTAACATTACCCATTTGATCAATTTTTTCCATTTCAGCAAGTATTTGTAATGGATCTTTTCCTTTCAATACAGCAGTTCTAACAATCATACGTTGTTTTTTATTTTTTTTTAATTCTTTTTTTCTGGCTTCCTTTCCTATTTAATTGTATAAAAAATGTTACAATATTTTATATACTTGATGATAATTCATGCTTAATAAAGTATATATTTAATATATTAATACTTACTCGCTTGATCTGTGGGATTCATATATTTACCACTTTTAGTGGTGTTTATCGAACGTCTCCCCATGATTTCAGTTTTCAATAAACGATTAGTATTTAGACTTAAGTTGAGTCAATTAAAAATAAATTGTATACATTCAAATAAAATAAGATTAAATGAATTACACTATTTTTGATTAAAATATAAAATAAACAAATGTCAAATAAACTGATAAGAATTATCACATATTAGTGGATTATCCTGTATGTACCCATTGAACTCTATATGATAACTGGAATGCTCACCAAGCAGTGTTGCCCGAAAGAGGATGTTAGAATGAGATAGCACATACTAATGGTGTTACTATCTTTGTCTTGCACATGGCGCTAATGTCTTAATTTCATATTTTACCGCGATATTATTTTAGTTTGGTTCTTAAAATGTAGTTGCACCTCATTATTTTTTTTAACTTCCACAAAATATTTTTTATTAATTTAATAAAATATAAATAATTAAATGATAAATAAATAGTTTATTAGTTTATAATTATAATTTAAAATAATATAACAAGTATTGAAACATGTTTTTTTGTAGACTTCTGCATTTTTTTGTCATATAAAGGAAGTAATAGGAAATTTTAAGTTGGGAATAAATTAAGTTGTAAATTGAAAGTTAGAAGGTTTTAGTTCATAACTCAAGCATATGAAATAACAACTGCATTTTTAGTAAAATAATATTTATTAAAATATAAACATAGTATTTATAATATTAATCATAATTGAAATAAAAGTGTACTTACGCTATTTACCTGGAGCTATATCTACTACTTACTTTAGATTGTACTTACTACTTTCCTAACTTAAGCTTAATATTGTAGATTTATAATTTAGGAAATATTAGTACTGGAAATATCCAGAAAAACAAAATCTGCAATACATTTTGTTATACTTCATGGCCAAATTTCCTAAAATAAATAAATATTTAAAGATACTATGATACTTTGTAGATACTTTAACTATATTCATAACCTTGGAGTTATATGATCTGTTAAGTTAACTAATGTAACTTATGTTGAGTTAAATAATAGATGTAAATCTGTTTAAAAATATCAATGAGTAAAATCAATAACACCATATAATAACTTAATACTAACTTGTGAAATGACAAGTCTTTTCTAACATCACTAGAGCTAGCACAATTAAAGGCACTACAAAAATTCACCATTTTAAGTCTTAACTGCACAGTAGGTACACACTATTTTAATTATTTTTAAAACTTTGAGAACGCAGAAGGCAGAACAAAAGTCAAAACGTTAAACGAACAACGAATTTAAAATGTATTGGTAATCAATTCATATAACTATGTGTGATAAAAAAAGATAGCAACACCATTCTTATCTGCTGTCTTTTTCTAACACGCTATCTCGGTTATGTTTACATTGGTCTTATGACTGGTGAGCATTCCAGTTATCATATAGAGTTCAATGTATGTACCAAACTATAATTTCGTAAACGAATGTTTATCAAAATTAATACCATATAATATCCATATTCTCTATAACCACAACGTCCACAACTATAACAGGTAACCACCAATTACTATGATACAAACATTTTAAAATGTATAGGTTTTTATTTTATTCCTATTAATTAATTACTTCATTTTCATTCACTTTTTTTACTCTTTGTAGTATATATTTAAGTATATAAGAATAGCATTCTCGAGATATTAAATTATTTGTTAGTTATTAAATTGTAATAATTAAATGTTGTTTAGATGCATCCTTATAAAATCATTTAAAAAAAAAACCCGGTTAATTCGTTCTGCTCTATATCCGAACAACAATTGTTGAGTTGTTGAGTTTATCTCTTCATTTATAGATTCTCTATAGTTCTTATTATAAGTAGTATCCACAGAACTCAACTTGAAGGGGCTAGGGGGGATGCAGCCCTGAGCCCCGATATTATTTGGGGTCCCGGGCCTCTATTTATGTTTAATTATTAAAGAAGCACTATGAAATTTTATGATATTATTGTTTACGTAGTTTCGTTAGTAACATATCTCGCAATGGAATTTATGATTATTCTCTAATCGATAAAATAAGCTAGGTGTTAAGTTTTTAGATAAGTTGGTCAAAAACACTGAATCATTATTATGATTACGTTAGCACTGACTATAAAAATATTAAGGGTTTTCCGTTTTTGTGAGCGCTTAGCTCTTGTCTAAACTCGGGTATAAAACATATTCAAAATTAAAACTAATTGAAAACGTCAGAAGAATGTCCCTTTACCAAGAAAAATTAAACTCACTCGTTCGTCTATTTCTATCTGCTGAAAGGGAAATAACTAACACACTTGATTTTTCAGATCTATAGTTCAAAATTTTAGTGAACTAAAATCTAGAAAAAAAAACCGTTGTCTTAAATTCTAAATCATGTAAATTTTTTTATTATTTACATTGACTATGTTGAAAAATGCATTTCCACTTTGACTTTGCGTACAACGTACATGATATATATCAGTAAACATTTGTTTAAATTAAAAACTGTATTTACACTTCTTTAGGTACTTATATTTATATTTTTAATTTCATCATTTTATTTATTTTATATAATAATTACTTATAGACTTATGGTATAATTTATTTATAATCTTTCAAAATAAATTGAATATAAAAATCTATATAGTTGATAATTTAGAATTTAGATAATAGTTAATTTTGGGACCTCATCAAAAAATTAGACCCGGGCTCTAAAATTTCTAAGTTGGGCTCTGAGTATCCAGTATAATTTGCTGTAATAGATGAATAATGTGTTAAATTTGAATTAAATGATAAATCATTTTAAAACTTAAACGAAGTAAAATGATTCTTAATAAAGACATTTACAATTTAGCCACTAGTCAACCTACATTTCTAAGGATATTTATTATTATAGGTATTTTTAATAAGTAATTAATTTTTTAGTGAATGATCGGTAGGTTGAACTATTTCTTAGATGATTTTGATAAATTTCATAAACATTTGAAGTTTAATCACATAATTTATTTAAATTGTTGTAAAACCATTTTTAAGAACTATTATCCTTATTTTTTTGCATAATTATTTTAATAATTAGGAAAATATTCATTTAAATTTTAAATTAGATACATTAACGTTTTCAAAAAAAAAAAAAAATAAATAAATAAATAAATAAAATAAAATAAATATCCACTAAATAATTTACAGTTAAATATAGAGAGGTTCCCTTTAAAAAACAGAAGTTTGTATATCTCCACAGAACACTTCGTAAGTACCAAGTTAAAAATATCTTTAGAATTTGAAAATATGGTCTCTAAGTAAATTTAAAAATTTCAAAGATTAGAATTTGAACAAATTTATTATTAAATTAAAAATGAAAGTGAGCAGCTTGTTAAATAATCTTGTATAAAGTTTTTTACTTACAAACAATATTATTCACAGGAAAATAGAAAATTATGTATCAGTTTATTGTTAATACTATTATTTGATAACTATAGTTTTGTTATCGTTGATACCTACTATTTCTATTTCTAAATTTGCCAAAACAAAAAATGTTTTTAATGAGTTATTATTTTGCTATTATTTATTAAATTATTAAACGAATTTTACAGTTTATAATAGGTTTGGTAAATCACTGTAGACTGTTGTAGATTTTAGGAAAAGTTTCAATATGCAAATGATGAAATGATAATACAAATAAGAACACGATTGAAAAATTATTCAGAGATATTTTTTCTGTTAATAAACATTAAATTATTTTAACTTTGTTCAAATTATATAACAATTAACTAAAAATTAATTAGGTAAATATATATTTATTATAAAAAAAATTAACGTAAATAAAATATAACTATTAATAGTTCTATTTTAAATAAAGTAGTCATATTGAAAGATAATTTTTTAAAAACTTGTACTAGGTACTTGGTTGAAAGTGTGTTCTTGCTTATTATTCTGTTATTACAAATTATTGATAAACAGACATATTTGTAACTTTATTATACGATATATTTTTTTGTATACATATTTTCTATATACAAATACATGCAGCGTATAGATTGTTAATATTCAACTACGCGCTAAAGAATACTTTGTGGTATAGTTATTCATTTTTAGTTATTTTTTTTGTTGTAATCTAAAATCGATACACACATAACACATCATTCTTAGAATTATTAAATAACATCAAATTTCATTCTGCTTTAAATGTTATGGTAAAACAAAAAAAATTGTGAGTGATATAGTCCAGAGGCTCATGGTGGCAAAATCCCAGTCCATAAATGTCCATAATATTTTCTCTCTGATCTATTTAATATGCTACTGATTATGTACAATACTAAAGTTTAATTTAACTATTCAATGGTGTGTGATACAGCTACTTAATCTTTACAAAGGGCTATAATTCAAAAGTCAAAATAGCGCCAATAATTGGTAAACATTGATTTAATACTACATTTTGTTCAAGTTGGTCATGCATTTCAGAACTCCAAGGAGTTTATATAAAACATTTACGTCAACAGCGTCACTTATAATTTTTTTTTCCATTTGTCAAAATAATTGATAATTTTCTTTTTTTACACAACAGCAACGAATGAACGGATTACGGAAGAAATCTATAGTTTTTGTTTTGCTCGAAGCTTTAGTCATTTAGTGACTGTTTTTTCATTTTTCTTTTGACTATTTTTATTAATATATTTGTATCATATTAAACAATTTATCAGTTCATTGTTAAATATTATTTATTCTTAAGATTAGTTCCGTTTACTAAGTATCTCCACGTAAGTAAAGATTTACGTTTTTATCCTTGTTTTGTTAGTCCACCATTAATTTTAATGCTATAATGTTCTTATGATATTATTGTGTACTTATTCAATAAATAAGCTCCTACGGTATTTGTGTGTATAGAAATGTTTAAATACTGAATATATAAATACCTAATATTATAGCTAATTGTTGAAAATATTGCTAACAAATTTATTACATATGAAAATTTTACTATTTGTAACTTGCATAATTTAATAATAATTTTAAATTTTAAGAATGTTAAGTTTTGGTATTACAATCAAATTCCTGCTTCGAGTCTAGTTTTTACATTAAATACTATTTGTAAATAATTGTATTCCTATACTTAATGTAATTTTGGGTGGGGCCAAACCAATGGATATTTAATTAGGGATTACAATATCTTTAACTTAATATAAATTTAGCTTATTTTATGGCTTAATAATTATTAAGTGAATTTGTCAAAAAACTATAAATTAAAATGTTTGATGATATAAAGTACAATAATTATTTTTTATGAAAATTATAGGTAAATAAAAACTTGAATTTATGTTTTTATAACATTGCTTAATAATTTACTATATCATAAACCATTTAACTCTTTATTTACTGTATATTTTATTGCATTTTATTTGTCATAAAAATAATGGGATCATGTTAAATTGAATATATTTAATACTTAATTATTTTGTAAATAAGGTACTAATTCTACTACGTCCTTAAAAACTAACATTTTAAGTATCATATATATATTAAAATATAATATTATTTTCATTAATAAAGTACTATCTAACTTAAATATTTATTTTAATTTTAAATGATTGTTGATTATAAATAAATATAATAATATGTTTATAAAATATAAATTTCTCTGATTGTTAGTTGACAGTTTAAATAATTATGGTTTAGTAAGTAAAGAGTTAGGTATTCATTTGTATTTAATATTTTTTTGAAAGTAATACATTTTATTATATTGTTATTATATTTTATGAATTAATTATTCATAATTGTTCAGTTAATATTTTAGTTTTTATTTCCCTATAGTTAACTATTTATTTGATTTAATAGATTCAGGATACTGAAATTTTATCACAGGGAACTGATACTAAATTTAGTCGCAGTTCAATGAGACGTGCAAATTATGGCGGTGGTAGTCGAGGAGCACCAAGAGGTGGCGGTATGAACAGAAGCGATAGTTATAGCAGCCGTGGCTCAAATTTTGGTAGCCGTGGTGGTGGAGATAGTGATGGATATAGACGTGGTGGACCAGGAGGAGGTGGAGGAAATAATTTTAATAGCTTAAAGAGTAAGCAACCTGGTGGGGCTCTACGTAAGCCAAAATGGGAAAATGAAACTCTTCAACCTTTCCAAAAAAATTTTTATACTCCTCATCCATTAGTTATAAATCGGTATGTATTTAATATTTGTAATAAATTCTATTTGTTAAATTTATTTATATTTAGTCCTAGGGTAGAAGTGGAAAATTATGTTAGGGAAAAAGAAATTTCGTATGTTGGTAGTAATATCCCAGATCCAATTATGAATTTCAATGAAGTCATTCTTCCAGACTATGTTTTCAATGAAGTTAAGTAAGTACTTGAGTATTAATGTATTATGAATGATATAAATAATATATATTTATGAAATAATTAGAAAACAAGGATTTAGCAATCCAACTCCTATTCAAGCGGTTAGTTGGCCAATTGCACTAAGTGGAAGAAACATGGTTGGAATAGCTCAAACAGGTTCTGGAAAAACTCTTGCTGTAAGTTGATGACATTTTGTCTTAAATAATTTTATTTTCATAGTTATATATTCTATGGAATAAAATAAGATATTTGATTTTAAAATTCATCAAAACATACTGATTATTTGAATAAATTTAAAATTTACTAAAGTTATCTTAGGTCAATTATTTCAAATTGCCTATATTTTTTCTTAATGTTAAAATTTAAATTGCTGACATTGAATTGTAAAAATGAAGTTATTTATTATAATAATTATTGTTTCTACTTATGTTTTTAGTATATGTTGCCGGCAATATTACACATCAATCATCAGCCTCGTCTCTTACGTTATGATGGTCCCATAGTTTTAGTATTAGCACCTACTCGTGAACTTGCTCAGCAAATTCAACAAGTAGCTGTTTCATTTGGTACCTCTACATTTGTAAGAAATACTTGTGTATTTGGTGGTGCTCCCAAAGGTCCTCAAGTTGATGATTTAGAACGGGGTGTAGAAATTGTAATAGCAACACCTGGAAGACTTATCGACTTCTTAGAAAGGAATACAACTAATTTAAAACGATGCACTTATTTAGTACTTGATGAAGCTGATCGTATGTTGGATATGGGTTTTGAGCCTCAGATACGTAAAATTATTGAACAGATCCGGGTAAATAAATTAACTTTAATTTTTAATATTAAATCTTATACGATTAGATATATAAATCAATAAATATTTACCAGCCGGATCGTCAAGTTTTAATGTGGTCAGCAACATGGCCCCCCGAAGTTAAAAATTTAGCAGAAGAGTTTTTGGATGATTATATACAAGTGAATGTGGGCTCTTTAAATTTATCAGCTAATCATAATATCTCTCAAGTAGTCGACGTATGTGATGATTATGAAAAAGAACAAAAGTAAGATTTATTAAAGTTTTAATATATTTCTTGAAAATAATTAAACTTTTTTTTCAGGCTATATGCTTTGTTAACAGATATATTTTCTCAACCAGACAATAAAACTATCATTTTTGTAGAAACTAAACGTTCTGTTGATAATATTGTGAAATTAGTGAATCGGAATGGGTAAAACATTTTTATTTTTAAATTTATCTACTTGATAACATTTTTAACTTAAGATACTCAATTTTTGCTGGTTGAAAAAAAAATATTAATTTATATAACTAATCAATGTAATGTTTAATATCTGTACTATTGGGTATTTGCTCATTTTATTCATTTGAATAAATTATTACTATTATTTTTATATTGAGTGTTTTATGTTTCAAATTATCACCTAGATTATTTTATATAATTTAAATATTATATTAATTTTGTTTATCATAATGAAATGTCAAGATGGAGATCCATTGGAATACATGGTAATAAGTCTCAAAATGAACGCGATCACACATTGAATCAATTTCGTTCTGGTCAAGCAAATATTCTGGTGGCAACTGATGTAGCTGCTCGTGGTTTGGGTAAGTTGCAGTAAAGAAAGCAAATCAGACCGTGGAACCCAGATTCCAGACTGGTTGTAATTGTATCGATGCCTTCGATGGTCTTGTATCTACTTGCTCAGCCGGTCGGGTTAATGTCAAAGAAAACAGAGCACATCGGATGATTTTCAAGGCACGTAATATAATATAGCCTATTTTCTTTTTTCTTTTTTTTTTTTAATTCTTGATTATCAATTCAAGAAAAAACTACACAAACAACATGTAGGGCTGGTGTTTTAATCACGCCATGTGTGTGATTATATAAATCTGGTCAAAAATGAAATGTGAATATATAAGCGGATTCAGGTTATTCTGTGATAATTTAAAGCTCATCTAAAATGTATCGATTCTAATCCGCTTAAATGCTCAATCATTTGATCAGTAATTACATCAGCCCAACACTTAATAAGGAGGCTATGTTATACCAATTGACCTTAATTAGGCTAATATTAGTGCGATAGAATTTTAATTATCTGAAATTTATTAATTTTTATTTTATTGACTACTTGATAATTTGACTACATGTTTATAATTATTGGTAAATTATTCATTAAACTTTAAGATACTATCTAAAAAGTTGTTCAGATAATTAAATAAATTTGACATTTAGTTAGTGACCTACTGGAAACACCATAATCTTCTATAATTTTATAAGATAAACTGAAATAAAAATATATTCATTCTAATTATCCAAAATAAAATATATTGCCAGAGAATACTATAATATCTGATGAATGAAAATCATACCACATTGATCGACTATATATTCAATTAACCTATACATTTTTAACTAACAATCAATTATAAAATTGTATGAACCCTTGAAATAGAGATCATACACAAATGATTAAAAATCTGACTTCTCAATAGAAAATAATTAAAAATTAATCATGTATTTTCTGGAAGATATAAAAAGTTATGCTTGTAATTTAATTTTATATACCTGGTAGGTCACATACTAATGAATGTCTAAATTTCTACGCAAATAAATATCTGTTGAAAGAGACATTCTCGATAGGCATAGAGGAGTAATTAAAATATAAATGTGAAGGAGCAAAATATTCAATATATATTATTAGCATTGTGCTTATTTATTTTTTTAGGAATTTATTTTAGTTTTATTCTTAGCTTTTAATATTGATGAGCTTAATCAATTCTTGGACAAATTTTTAATTATATTGTAATGTAGGATCAAAATTTAAATAAATATGTATATAATTATTTTTATTGTTCATACATTTTGAATGTCAGATTTAAATTATTTTAATGACACTATCGACAACTTACATTAAAATACTTAATTGAGAGTTTAAATTTTAATTTTGTAAGAAAAATATTTATGTTCCTTAGTAAAATAACTTTTGTACCAGACATATAATTTTTTAAGCCTTTTATATTTTGTTTAAATTTTTTATAATTTTAAAGCAACATTAAAGTGGCAATTATTTCAAATTTCATTAAAAATTAAAAATCAATATTTAATGAAATATGCAGTTAAGTAGGATTAGATACTAAACTCTGACCATGATGTCAAGCATTTTTAATGATTCAGTTCAATATTTTTTACTGGTCTTCTAGTGCAGAATGCAACAAAAAAACACTGAAATGATAATTCTTCTTTAGTAACATAACAGTCTAATATAAACATGATAGCTTCTAAAATTAATTTATCTTTTAAACTATTTTACTAAATATACTAAAGGAGTATTTAATTAATGCTAAACTAAACATTGGATTTATTAATCAAAAAATCATTGTAACTAAAATAATAATAATAATAAAAGTAATATTATCTCTGATAAACAGTGGTATTAATAAATTGTACATTATATTATGTATATAATAATTATAGTTACTTCAATAGTATTTATATGTATTATTAATTGCTTGAATATGATTTACAAAATTTATTGAAAATACACCATTTATTATAATACATATAATGCAATATAAATTCTGCCTATTTAAGGTTGTTATTATCACAAAATAAACAGTGATTATAAGATATTTAAAAAATAAATAAATATTTTAATAGTTTTTAATGTGTTAAATATTTTTGAAATATTTATTATAGTTTATTTGTGTAACTACTAGAGTTTAGTCACTAAATAGTTTTAATGAGAAAAGTTGTAGATGAAATTTAAATGTTTACAATTTTTTCTGAGTATCAATTTTGTATTGATGTAATATTTTATATTGATATTATTTCAAGTTGTTTTGTAAAGGAAATATATTTTGCCCTTCAGAAACGGTTAAGACTCATCATAAGAAGTTAGAAGATAAAACATGACATAATACTAATGAATAATAACTATTATTCATTGTATAAATTTATATTATAATGTTGTATATTATGTCACAAATAATGCTCCTTCATGTTAAATAAAGGCATCTGAAATATTTTATATTATGTCAATCAGTCTGGTAATTTTGTATATTATTTAAAAATGTATTACAGGTTAACATCATTCTTATTCAACAAAGTAATTTTGTTCTAATATACTTAAAACTGTTTTTATTTATATTGCTACAGTTAAATAATATTTGAGTATATTATTTCATTTAAAAGTATTTTAATTGTGTGTTCTATTTCTATAAAATTTTGTTATAATTATATTGTTTATATTATGTGGATACTTTTATAAAGTATCTCATTTAAGTTTTTAAAATTAGTAAATTGTTTTGAAGAACTTTCAATTTTTGTGTTGAACATTTTATTAAAGTTCATAAAAATTGTAGTGCTTGATTGATTACATATTTTAAATTCTTAAAAGAGCAATAAATGTAATTCTTATTACATTAATAATTAATGACCCAATTTTTGTAAAACCATTTGATAAAATTATATTAGGTACAAATACAATAATTAAAAATCAAATCATTTATATCAGTATAAATAAATTTTAACTTATTTTTTTGTGTATTAAGGATTTTTTATTGACTAATTATTAATCAATTTTAGGCAAACAAACTGTTAATTAATTAATACCCCTTTTTTGTTTTTTGAAGAAAAAAAGTAGTTTTTTAATACTTTTTAAATTGGTAAAAAACTTGTTAATAAGTAATTTGCTTTCATGTTGATTTATTTCTTAGACAACAATAATCAATGCAATTTAAAGATTTTGCTTATAAATTTTTTTAACAAGCATTTAAAATTGTATAACAGGGTCTAGGTTGGCCAACTTGCAGTTCTCATCTTTGTCAGATGCAACTCACATTCTATTTATAAAATCAAAATTTCCTTATCATTATGAATCTTAATTTTTTGGTATATATTTATAGAAAATTATCAAGTTATATAAAATGTATCTATGAACATTTTGGCTCTTGATATTGTAATAGTTATCCTTGTAACCCTTGAACATTTTTATGTTGGCCATCCCAGTTATATAAACATCGAAATGAAGTCTTAACTCTCATTAGAAAATATATTTCTTTAATTGATTTATTATAATTATAAATTTTAAAATAATATGACAAGTGTTTAATAAAATTAGAACTACATGATGCTTTATTTTTCTTGTTAAGCATAAAAAATATGAATAATTATTAAAAATATTTATCTACTTTTAACAACTGCTATCACATATATACGATGTCATATAACAAACACAACTATCATCTTGCTCTTGAGTATTCACTTTCTTGTTAATTAAAGTGTAAAGAAATAAAATCTTCAATTAAAAATAAATAAGTATATTTTTCTAATGGAGTAAATTTAATAGCTGGGTATAGTCATATTTTAATGCAGTAGTCTATACTAGAGTAACTAGTGTGTTTTTATGATTTAAATAAATTTAGTGTTTTGATTGTATTAGTTATTAGTAAACATCTTAAATTAAGATGTTAAATTTAACACTTTTTTTAAGTTATCTGTATTGAATCTAAAATGATTTTTTCTTTTCACTAACTATGCATTGGTCTATTTAGATTAGTTTTCTTTTTAACCTAATTACATGAATTACATGTTAAACAGCTTAAAAATACACAGAATAATTCATTTTATAAGATTTGTTTTTAATATTTAATTAATTTAAGGTTATTATTATTTTTTTATTCTGTTTACTATCCCTATTTTTATTAATGATATACATTAACTATCCATCTTAATCATATTTTGATTTTTTTAAATATTAATAGCTTAATATTTTATTGCTAATTAGATGTGGACGATGTCAAATATGTGATAAATTATGATTACCCAAATTCATCTGAGGATTATGTACATCGTATTGGTAGAACAGGTCGTTCTAGCCGTACTGGAACAGCATTTACATTTGTCACTCCCAGCAATGCTCGTCAAGCCAAAGATCTCATATCTGTCTTACAAGAAGCTAAACAAGTCGTTAATCCAAAGCTTTTTGAACTTGCAGAAATGGCTGCTACTGGAGTGTTTGGAAAGAGTATGTTTTGTTAAATAGTTTAAGGTCTTTGATTTTTTGAATAATAATTATATACTAAATATTTTAGTGGATCGCTCCAATCGTAATCGTGACCGCGGTGGACAAAACAATCGAGGCCGTGGTAATCATGACCGTGGTAGTCGTGGAAATTATGGTAGTGGTGGCCGAGGTGCATATAGAGGAGGAAATCGAGGTGGTTACATGGGCGGAAGTCATAGTTCTAGTCGTGATAGCTATTCAAGCGGAAATCAGGGAGGTCGTAGTGGATTTACAGGAACTATTCCTGTTAACAACATTATGAATAATAACAATGGTACTACTCCTGGTCGTGAAAGAGCTAGCAGATGGGGAGATAGCAACAACAGTCAAGTAACTCAGCACCAACCTAGTCAGCATCAACCAACATTTGTGTCACAGCCGCCAGTTCAAATGCCTAATATGAGCAACCCACCTCCTGGTTATGTGAGCAATTATGGGTTTCAGGCGCCACAACCAAACAGTAACTTTAGAGGAGGTTTTTAATTTATGACTTTCATTTTTTTTTCTTTTATATATATATTAATTATAAAGCACTTTATTTTCAAACATAATTTTATTAGATAACAATGGAATGTCTAGAAAAAGTAAAAAATAAAAAAATTATACCCGTGTAATATTATTTTTAGTAAATTATTGATAAATTATGATTTATGAATATACTTATTTATATAATATTTATATATATATATATATATATATTCAATATTTCTAACTAAATTTTGATTATTTATTATTTGAAATTTTATTTTAAACAATTATTAAATTGAATGATAAAAAATTCTTTTGTTCTAAATAGTACTCAATGCTATTAAGATTTATGTGGATAGAACATTTTTGTATTAATGTTTTGATATTTAAAATACTTGGTTTATAACATGTAAAATTATATTTTCTGCTGATAAAAAAATGTATGTTAAGTATAAAAACATATAATTCATTCTTCTAAATAAATTCAAATATATTTCAAAATGTAAGTTCTCACTCGTTTGTTAGTTATTACTATTTTTTTACACAAATATTCCATAAAAGTAGATATTTTATGGTTGGATGTTAACTATTGTATTGTATTATATTTTATTAAATTTTGCAATTATGTTAAAAATAAATTTTATGCAATAATATTAAATGGTAATAAGTACATCAAATTGTTGAATGTAGATATAACGATACTCAGTCTTAGTGCTTAAGTAGGAAGTATAAAAAAATGGTTCTTAGATTTGGAAAACAAATTGGTAAAAGTTATGTAATTGATTGAATTAAATTTCAATATTGAATTCATACAATTTTTTAAAGTGAAGATTACAAAATTAATTTATTATACTAAACAGAATGTACCCTGTTTCCCACTCCCAATTCAAAGACTGGTGATAACATATCTCAAACTAATAAATAATGATTAATATGAATTAATTACATAATAAATATTTTATTGGTACTTTTAATTTGGATTTTATAAGTTTGAAATCCAATCAATCCTGTGAACAAATTTTAAATGAACTTTCCTTGTTCTAATTTTTTGTAATGTAAGAATTATAAAAAATTGTGGAACTTGCTTTGATGTGTAGTAAATATTGAGTGAACTTGGTCATTGAATGATGAAGTAAATTTGAATTCAATAATAAAGATTTAATTATTTTATTTGAATAACCATCAGCCTATAATAAAAGGAGAAAATAAATAAAATTGCATTAACCAGTAGGTACTTTTTAAAAGTTGAACCTTAATAGGAGAGCTTGAGATAGATATTTAGACCATATTCAAAATTTTAATGTTCAGATGTGAAATTTAGAGCTAATTAGAGCACCTTCATTTCAGTTTTGTTTGTTTTGGATTTGAATCATTTTTCAATTAATTTAAAAATGTAAACAGAAGAATCAAGTTTGGTTATATTTTTTTTTGAACATTTAATAAACAAATATATGTTTATCTTTCAATAATTATTAATTCATGATGCCACACTATTTCAAAATATATGTTATTATTCTTTCTAAATCTAAAAAAAAATTATAATTTATTTTTTTCATACAAGAATTAAATAAGTAGCCAACATTTAATTGGATAAGAAAAATGTATTATGTTGAGATTTAAAACTGATATTTGAAATAATACATTTACATTTTAAATATAAAATGTTTTTTTTCTTTTTAATAATATACACACATAAACTTAACTTCACTTGTCTGAAATAGTTGTATAATTTAATGATGAATATAAAATATATTTAAAATGAATGTTATGAATTAAGAAAAAGTACAAATTTAGCTGGTTAATAATAACAGTGGAGTTAATTTAAAACTTATTCCTTTACATTTTAGCTCCTATCCTGGCTAGCTTATCAGCTTCCTCGTTACCAGTAATTCCTTTATGGCCAGGAACATATATCTAAATAGAAAACTAATTAAATTTAGAACAAAATTTGAAGTAAATTGTTTTTATATTACCCAGCTAACTGAATCCATAGACTGAATTCTTTTATTTAATACCATAAACATTTCTTTATTTTTCACTTCAGCACCTGCACTAGTTTTCCACCCATTAGCCTGCCAACGCGGCATCCATTCATTTACACTTTTAATGACAAAATCTGAATCTGTGTGTATACTTATTCTAGTAAGACCTAAAAATAAATTAATGTTGTTTAGAAAATTTGCAAGTATAATTTGTTTTAACAACATACACATAAATTACCAGTAGAATTAACACGTTCAATTGCTTTAATGGTTGAAAATATTTCTGCATTGTTATTAGTTTGTATTCCAGGTACTTTTATTGCCAAATTCCTAATAAAAGTATTAATTTCAACAATGTACTAAAATATGATTTATCACAAAAACACTTACAAAGGATGACTTTTTCCAAACCATACTCCAGCTCCTGCAGATGCTCCTTTATAACCATTATTCGAACAAGCACCATCCGTATAAACAATAACTTCATTTTTTTCATTGAACGTGAACGATTTTTCTAAAATTTAAACAATATGAGCATATTATCTTTTAATCTGACACCTACTAAATAAATAATTCATTTAGTTTTGATATTATTTTTGTAAAAATGTAATTTAATTATAGCTTTAGAAGTTAAAAAAAAAATAAGTTTTTGAATAAACAACTATTTATTTATCTTAACTGAATAATAAATTATTATATAATGTTATGTAATTAAATAACTGTTATAATTACTTGCTGATTCTAGTTCAGATGGGAGTAAGTCGGTACCATCTATAACATCAATATTAGGAGAACAAAAATCTTTTTCATTAAAAAATGTATCTGATGGTGTACTAGTTAAACATTAAAAAAAAAATATATTTTTATGAGTTTGTTATAATCTACTGTAAGTAATATAAATGTTATAAATGAAGAGAATCAATTTACAAAAGTTAAGAAAAATTAACATAAAATAAAATAAAACAATCCTATAAATTATTTCTTTCATATTACTAAGGATAATTATATAACTGTATCGCACACTAAAGAGCAGACATACTTTATGGTAGTAACCAAGGACAAGTGTTCTACGGATTCAGTTTCATTTACATTCAATATTTCATGAAGTTTACCAATTACTAAATTGTTTAAATTTTTTAATTGGTCTAAACTGGTCACCGATAATCCTGTTAAAGATGATACAGCAAGCAAATCACTGAATGCCATTTTTATCTGAAGAAAATATCCAAAACATAGTAATTAGTTATTAATAAATTAAAATATAAATAAGACAAGTACTTTTTTTATATGGTCTTTAACTAAACTGATCGGAAAATTTGAATTTTCGGATCTTTTCCTTTTCACACCTTTGGAATAATCATTAGTGCTTGGTGTATTTTGCACAATCTGGAATTTGAAATCTTTAATATATTTCTCTGCTTCTATTTTTGTATCAAATTTCTTAGCAAATGAATTAGGAGTAGCATCTCTCAATCCACGAACTGCTTCCCTATAAATCGATGTTACTATTTCAATGTTTCAATATGAATTAAAAACAAGCAATTTGTTATGTTTTTAATTAAACATATTTCTTCAGTAGAATGTGTTGAAGTGTATATTCAAATACTAAGATGAACTTACCAGTTTGCGGCTATTGCACCCGCTTTCTTAGACTTGAAAATTACAGCATAGAACGGCATATCAAAGAAACTACAAAATATTCGTTTAATCGATAATAGATTACGGTATTTATAATTATAACCACTGAAATACATAAAACTCAGATTCGTAACGATTGACCATAGAAATACTATCAACTACCTATCGAGTATCTAAACAACAACGAAAATAAATTCACAGATGGTGATAAATTTAACTTAAAATTGGTTAAGTCATAAACGATGACGAATAACGGATGGGAGTGATGGCTCAATCGTTCATATTCAACCACCGTAGTTCAAGTAGTTCAACTGTCCAAGATAAAAATTAGAAAATGAAATTTAAAAATGAATACAATTTTTATCATCATGTTTATAGATAAGAATATTACGATCTCCTAGTTCCACCATTGACACAGCTGACGGGTCTGAAGCAGTCGACAGTCACATGGATCCCCCGACATCTAGATTCAGGTTGGAAACTGTCGTAAGAGGATAAAATTGACAAAAGATTAAAACGTCTATACTCTACGGGGTTTTATAAATTAATTCAATTTATAGTTGAAATTTTTGACTTTTAAGTTTTAATTAGTATTGTTAATTTTTATATTTAAATTAAGTTATTTTATTAATTTTAAATAATAAAAAAGTTTCACTTTTATATCGTAATAAGTAGGTAATAAGTAACTAGGTAGGTATATAATTACGGTTATGAATTGGAATAGCTTTAGATATAATAATATTATAAAACCATAAACCCTATAAATAATTCATATTACGTGTATATATGAGATAAAAAAAATATAATTAATGTCTTATTAATATACCTACTTTAATACTTTTTAACTTTTGATTATACCTGCGACCTGCCATAATTTTAACCTAATGTTCTAATAATATAATATTATAGATATTATAATACCTTTTTATCCCATTTTTAGTCGTTTCAAAAATAGGGTATCGGGTGAACAATTCATTTAAATTAATAGTAGGTACACAATATAGATTTTTACCATTAGTAAGGATTAAGGAGTAAAGACACTTACATTTTTTCACATTTGACATGTCACAAGGGTGGTAGGTGGAACAGGTTCATCCCCTTCATGGTTTATAATGTCGTGCTATTAAAGTTCGTCACTCTTGAGTAGGTCGGAGGTCCTAGACCCTAGTTCACCATTTTGGAATGCTAATGTGATTCTGCAGATCAATAATTGACAGTAGTTTAATACATCAAGTGAGTACTGAAAAAATAAAGTAGTTTTGTACTTATTTTACTTCTTCTTAGTCAGCTTAATGGTCCAATTAGGACCAACGCTGCCAAAAAAATCTACCTTTCTGAAACGTTGTCTCTAAAATTGCGTTCTGGTCTATTAAAAATATATATCAAAATATTTTGTAACTATGTCAATCAATGGGTTTTAGATTGTCCTAGATGGTATTGTTTTATTTATTTTTTTGACTAACACATTTTTAATTTTGATAAAAAGGTGGGTTTTAATTGGAAAAAAGAGCCTGTACCGTCAAAGGACACTCCTTAAATTATGTAAAATATGAGTAAACATAAAAATGTCATAAGTCCAAAAAAAATTCATCGTTGATAAGGAATGAATAGCAATACATGCTTGCGAATCATAATGCATACTATATAGGTTTTAAAGCGTATTATACGTTTATAATTCCTATTATAGTATTATATATCCATTTCCAAGAGAACATAGGTGCACATCCAAACTATAATATATATTTTATATGCATTTATATTCTAAATATATAAGTTTATAATAACGATAATATTTTTAATTTTATAATCAAGTTATAACTTATAACACATTTTGTATATATTTTTTGCCTGCAGTCGTATAAGTTGGAAAAAAATAAAAGGTCATAGGTTTAATCATTTCATGGTTTAA
This sequence comes from Melanaphis sacchari, assembly GCF_002803265.2. Taxonomy (NCBI): domain Eukaryota; kingdom Metazoa; phylum Arthropoda; class Insecta; order Hemiptera; family Aphididae; genus Melanaphis; species Melanaphis sacchari. The sequence goes on from NW_020271303.1 coordinate 1,404,109, forward strand.
AGTTTAATAACTATTTATACATAGGTACTCACATAATATCAAATAACAGATGTAATTTAAGTAGATATAACATTTAATTCATATTGTGTATCAATAACAACTAATCATACGAGAATAACAACTCAATGCCTATATATAAAAATGTACTAGGTAATAAATATTATCTAATAAATTTTGCTTACACGAATTATGAAAAATATTTGTGTAAAATTCTTTAAATATGTTTTATGAGCATCTTTTAACTAAATTGGATTTTCTCGCGAAAAATAACAATTTATTATCAAATAGTTTTTTTAAATTATTCAAAATCTAAATTAATCATAGATTTGAAATTTTCCAAACTTAAACATTTTCTACACATAATATAATTTTCAAAATATTTTGACTTGTTTTGAGCTATTTATAGAGATTTAAAATTTTTGAAGTTTCTTAATTATTTCCACAAATTTAAAAATATCAACAATTATTTATTTTTGTATTATACCATAAAAACCAAAGTTGATTTATAAAAAACTAAATTTAAAATTTGCTTATTTATTTATTTATTTTATTTTTTTAAATACCTCTTATAAGTACAAACTAGATTTAACTTGCTATCAGAAAGAGCATTTTTCCATTAAATATACATTTTGAATACATTATGTACAAACAAACAAAAACAATACATTATTGTAAAATCAACACTGTCTTCACTCCGTTCAAAATCTAAAAAAAAAAAACGTTAAAATAAAACCAATTGTTCACTCAAAATATATAAATCTAATATAGAATTGTTACAAAAACGCTAATTTTGTGAAATTATATAATATATTTATGATAACATTTTGAAGAAGATAATACAATTTAATATAAAACATGAGAAATAATAAAATATATAAATTATTTAAATTATTATTTACGATATTTTTTAATTATTACTTTAAAGTTTATTTGAAAAATGTTGTAATTTATAAGACTGGGATAAGATAATTTAATAATAGTGGCACCAATTGAATTTAATAGGTACAAAATCTCACATAAGTTTTTCTTGTATACTCGTATGTGTAAAAACATTAAAAATACATAAGTACAATATAGCCCAGACGGTCAGTCATATAGTCTTTTTTCGTAATTAAAATTTAACACATCCGTTATAGTGACTCCCTAACACCAACTGTTCAGCACAGCTGCACAGCGGTACCCATTTGTCCATCACCATTTTATGCATTAATATCCTTATAATTATGTTTGTTATTTGATGCTACAAAGAAGATTTATCAATTCACGATAAAATATTAGACCTACTATTATTATTTGAACATTTCCATTTCATTTTTCGTTTCTTTTGTTGTTTTACAAATTAGTACTTTACACGATTTTACATAATTATTAAATTATATTAGTTCTTTTGAATTTTTCACGTTTCAAAGTACCTTATTATTTTAAAATGACAAATGTTACATTACAACTATGTTAATTGTAAATTACAATAAATTAGTGGTATACCAATTTTTTAAGGTAAGTATCTATTGAATACAAAATCTATATGTGAGTGCCTAAAATATAATTGCTAGATAGGAATATGGGATCAAGGAACAAGGTTACATAATCTAACCTTTCCTCTTTGAATTTAAGAAATAAAAGCAGTTTTTAATTTATATTACTCATTTTTCAAGAAAACAACGGATCCCACTGAACATGTTTACTTTATAAAACAGTATTAGGTCAAATAATATCCTATAAATAATAGTTAGCATCTGACTTTTTTATTATAATAATCAATTTTTTAAGCTTATTTTTAAAATATTTATATTGAAACTATTGATCAATAAACTATAGAAGATAAGATAATATTTATAGGTACCTATATAAATAATCGTATGTAAATCGTTAACTTAGACTAAATTATTTTAGAATCATTGGGACTTCTGTAGGTGGAAAATAATTAAAAATGAAAGCTTTAGAATTTGGTAAGTATATATAATTTCTGAAAAGTTAAATATATTATATTATGGATATATACATAATCATCACATTTTACTTAATTCGAGAATGAAAATTTTGTCAATATATTAAATTACTGTTCTGTTATAGTTTTTATTTTTTTCTTGGTCGTCTCTGGATATTGTAACGAGCTGGAATTTCCCAAAGGATTTTTATTCGGGGCTGGCAGTAGCGCGTATCAAGTAGAAGGAGCATGGAACATTTCTGGTAAGTCAATGTATAATTATTTATTATAATAAGTGAAATCACAGTGTTTGATTAAAAAGTAATGAAGTTACTTTATTTGATGATAGAAATTGTTATAAAAATAGTTAACTTTTTAATCTAAAACATAATTACGATACTTCCATGTTATGTAAAAAAAATAGTTCACATCGTGCATGTATAAATGTATTTCTTTAATTTATTTTTAAGTTATTTGATAAATAACGTAAGTACCTATAAACACCTACATAATAATACAATAATATTAAAAAAAAAAATTTAAATAATTAATTAACAGTTAACAATTGCAAATATATAACTTACAAAATTAAATTATATTAAGATATAAGTTATAATTTATAACTAATAAGATATATTTAAGTTGTGTAAAAACATAATATCATCATTTTACCCGACCTGTTTATACAAAACGTTTTATACATTTCAAGAAAAACAAATTAAAAAATAAATTTATTTAATCGACTTTTTTTGTAATGTATATGTGGTTCAAACGATTGAAAACTGAATTGTGACGAGTTAAAATTAAATATACATACAAGAATATATTTATTTGTATGCCCAATAACTGATTTATAAATTAAATTTATAATATATTGTTTATTTTTTGAACTCAAAATACTTGAAACGGTGACGCGTATTATATCATAAGAATTACATGTTAATCAAAATAAGTGCCCATTACATTTTCGTTCAAAAAAGCGTTACATTCGTTACGCTATCACCTAACACTGCAGATTATAGATTTGCAGTTTAAGTATATCGTTGTTTAATTTATTTAAATTGTTACCAATTATATATCTATTTACGACTCGCTCTAGCCACTAAAATTAGGTTATATTAGGTACGTGATAATTTATTGTTGTTAAATTTTATTAAAAATGTCTTACGTGCAAAGGCAAGTCCGAGAGTATCTGGGATGATTTGACGCATCATAGGAAACATTTGATGTTCATACACACGTTTGTGCCGAAGATAAACAAAAACATTAACTTTCGTTTATCCGAGCCGTCGACAGACGCCCTTTTTTTCGCCTCCAAGACCACCCCTATCTTGGGCCATCAACCCGTCGAGCCAACCTCCTCTTACATGGAGACCATAGATAAGTACATGCAACAGTGGCTGGATGGTAAATACACTGCGATGGTTGGCGCTCCACCGTCTTCAAATTTCAACCAACTATTCAGTATTAATTACAACTTGACGGACTTTTCCTACGGCACGCAACCGTTGATGGTTGATCTGCCACACCGGCCGCCTAGGGTGGTGGACTACTACAAAGGGGTAGCCATTTATGAACCGCTACCCGACAATTTGTTTCGTTTTGTGCTCAAACTTCCTTCCATCAATGAAATTTCCACTTACGACTTGTACACTTTGCACACAGAGTCTCGCCCCGATCTAAACACGGCTACTGGAGACGTAGCATGCAATTCGTATTACAAGATCGATGAAGACGTTAAATTGCTGAAGGATCTCGGGGTAAATATAGTACTTACCGGCTACCTCGAAGTAGTATAAGTTATACGATTTTAGCACAGAATGATTTTTTTAACCACAAAATAGTTGTTTATGTGGTTTTGTAAATAATTTTTTTAAATAAATGTAAAGTCTTTACAATTAATTTTTTTTTACAATTTTATCATTACTATTTTTAAAAATTTTTAACATCATATATCGAAACAAAAACATTTTTCTGAAAATTCAACTCATAAAATTTGAATATTGTACTTGTAATAGCTAATTAGCTCTAAACATTTATAAATTTAAAAAAATAAATGGAGTGTATATAGTGAAATAAAATATGCTGATTAAGTTGTGTGAATAGTAAAAATATGTAGTTACAGTAATTACTTTTAACTTTTCTAGGCAAAAGTTTATAGATTTTCATTAAGTTGGCCAAGACTATATCCAAAGGGAAATGCCCGAGAATTTAATGAAGATGGTGTAAATTATTACAATAGATTAATAAACACACTTAAAGAAAATGGTATTGAACCTTTTGTAAGTATTCATTAGAGATGATAAAAATTGTTATCTAAAATTAATTATTTATTCAATAATAATATCGTTATTTATTATTTTTGTTAATTATTGTATTCGAAAAAGTTTCGGAGCCGAGCTCAGTTTAATTTATTATATATGGTTAATTTTTTTTTTAATTATAAATGTTAGTAAATGATGATAATAAAAAAGAAGAGACTGTTTTTTTTTTAATTCTCTAAAAATAGTTGAAGTACCCTTGATTTAAAAATTTTGATTTTTGATTTCTTACCTAACTTAATTAATAAGAAAATAAGTTTTAAGAAATAAATACCTAATAGCAAACGCGATATTTTAAAATTATGTAATTATAATTTAAGTATTTATTATTTGTAAATATATTACTATACACATTTTTTAAGCGCTCGTATGCTTTAAATTATTTATAGACTAATAAAAACATTATAGCATTATACATATAGCGTAATTGATTATTCATTAATTGTTTTTTTTTATAATATGGCAAATTAAATAACACGAAATTTAAATAAAGGTTACAATACATCATTTTGATTTACCAAGGACTCTGCAAATGATTGGTGGTTGGTCAAATAAGGCCATGATAATTTATTTTAAAATATTTGCCGATTTTGCCTTCAAAACTTTTGGTGACCGAGTGAGTTTATTTACTACAATATTTATTAATTCATTAAAGAATCAAATTTAAATACAATTTTGTTATTATTATTTAATTTTAATTAATTCTTAAAAATTAAATAAAGTGTTTATAATAATTTAGGTTAAACTATGGACAACAATTAATGAACCTTCTGTGGCGGTTGAAGGATACAAGTCTGTGAATGCTGCTCCAGCGTTTGGACATCATATGAGTGGTGTAGCCGATTATTTAGCTATACACAATATGATCCTTGCCCATGCTAATGCATATGATATTTATAAAAAACAATACAAATCTACCCAAAATGGTAAAATTTATAATTTTTTTAAACAGTTGTATATTTTTAATTTTTGTATTCAGCTAGGCGAGAACTAGTAGAGTATATCATACCAAATAATAATTGTATTATTATTTAGAAATACCTATCTAGAATGTTATATAATGTATTCACATTTTATATTATGATTGAGTTTAGATATTGTTTATTGACTATTACACATAAACACTTACTATATAGTACATTAGTACATTAATTATTGAAAATAAAAACAAAATTTATTTCGAGAAATCACTGAACTGTTTTACTACTATATATCATATATTTTAATAATTATTACGTATTAAAATATATTTATTTATTTTTTCAGGGAAAATTAGTGTTAATGTAGTTGGTGATTGGTATTTTCCGTTAAATAAAGACAAACAAGAGGATAAAGATACTGCTGAAGCAGCATTAAAGTTTCAAGTAGAATAAAAGTTTATTTATAAATATTATGGCTTTTGATTTATTATAGTTTTCGAAATTTGAAATTAACATTTTTTTGATTTTTGTACAAAAATTAGCAAAACTAAAAAGAAATATTAAAATACTTTAAGTATATAATCTAATACCTACATAGGACTTCTAAGTTTTGAAAACCAACACTTTGATAAGTTTGATTGCCCTATACTTAGTTAACTATACTATAAACAAAAAATGTACTTATACATAACTAATATTTATGTCATTGTAATAGATTGAAATAACTAATATAATGAAATATTGTCTAAACATTTTTTCATTTCCATAACTTATTAAAATTTTATTTTTGTAAAATCTAACCATTTTGAAGAGTTTTGAGTATTTAACTTCAATAATTCAATTTGTTATGATATAGACTGGGATGATACTCCATCCATTGACCTATGGTGATTACCCAGAAGAAGTACGATACAGAGTATACAATAATAGTGAACGACTAAATATCTCTAATTTGCGTTTACAAAACTTTACTGATGATGAAAAAAAATTAATTAAAGGTATATAATAATGTATAATTAATGTTTTGCATTTAATCAAATAAATTTAATATTATTAAGTAAAATAATTATTTTTTAGTATTTATATGTACCAACTAAAAATAATATTTACATTTAAAATACTCGTTTACATCAAGTAAAATTTCAATGTATCTTATAATATATTTTACATAAATAAAATAACTAATAATTAATAAACCTAACATTAGGTAATATTTTCAATTCATCTGTTTATATTTTGTGTGAAATTTTTTTAAACAACATTTCAAATACTCATTAGTCATTTCCACCAAGTATATAAAATGTAGTATACTGTTTATTTTACTTACAGGTTCTTATGATTTTGTGTCATTAAATCATTATATGTCCTTCGAAGTGACTGATTTGCCTCCAAATGAAAGAGAAGGAAAAAGTGTAAGTGAACTCGATGCAAATATAAAAAGGATGCTACTTAAAAGTGATGAAGAACTTGAAAATAAACCATGGTGTAAAGTAATGTATACCTATACTATTAAATATTTAAGTAATGGTCACTAAAACATCTTCATTAAATTCACTGATAATTATGAAATAAGCAAAACGTCAAGAATAAAAATAGTGTAGTATAATATAGAATTTTGTATTATGTAACTGTATTTAAAAATTACAAAAATAGAATATTTTTTACATCAATTATAAATATATAAATATTTTATCAATCTGTAGTACTACAGTACACAGTCAGGCACGGCGCTAAGGAGGGGCAAAATGAGGCTCTAGCCCTCCCAGAAAACAATTCAGCCCCTTCGCCAGCTCCCCTACTAAAAAATATGTACGATATAATAAAGTCATAAAACATTATTTTTAAAAGAGCTATATCAGAGAATTTATGAAATATACTTTTTTTAAATTAGTAATATTATGTAAATACTTTCGTATTTTCAAAGATATGTGTTTTAAGTTTTTGCTGTTATAAAAACCGATTAAATAATATTAATATTTTGTATACACAAAAATCGAAGAATATTATTAACTCAATTTAATGTTTGTTGTATACAAGTAAAAATATTTTTAGTTTACTTATTATTTTTAATATGTTTAATTAATACACTAATATTGTGTAAGAAGTTATTTAATAATTAATAAAAAAAAAGGATTTCCCTAAGTATCTACATTTTAATGTATATCCATGAACTATTTTAATCTCCAAAATTCAACAAAAAATACAAAGTAGATTCTTTAATACATAATATACTATGCAAATACCAATTTAAAAATGTATTGAACTAAAAACTTGAAATTTACTAGTTAAATAATATTATTAGGTAGGTAATCACAAATTTTTATTTTAAAAAATATTATTCCTACTGGTATTGATGCAATTTTATAAATTGTTGTTAACTATTTTAACGTTTTAAGATTTTCAATCATTTACTGTTTGGTGCATAAATAGATATTGTGTAAAATATCAATATTTAGTTTATTTAATATAATTGTCACTACTAAATAAATTGAATTTAGTATAGATTACAATAATTTAATTAATGAAGTTTGAACAAATAACATCTTCAGTCTTTTTACGGTGGATTAACCTACTAGTTACTAGTATTATCTAATAAGGGAAAAATCTACAACAATTTTAATAAAATATGTTTTGAAATTTGTAAAATAAGAAAAATAAATCTTAGCCCATGTAAAAAAAATATTTGCGCCGCTCTGCCCCTCCTGAAAAAAATTCTAATGCCGTGCTTGTACACAGTACACACTAATTATCACGATAACAGCACTTGATAAAGGAGAATATCGAAATCATAATATGACAATAACGTAATATTATATTTAGAACTTTGCAATGTTACATTAGTTTTGATTATGAATTTTATATAATACGGTAAAAAATGCTAACTTTGATTTTGTTACATCATTTTCATAGTTTATAATCATGATTAGCTTGTTTATACAAATATTCAATAATTATATGATTATACGAAAAGAGCGAAGAAAAAAGTTAAGTTGACCAAACTTGAGATAGGACCGCATATTAACATATCACACATTCACACATTGCTACGGCCATTTACAATTAATATTCTGATGGTATATTAATATGCAGCAATACAATTCGACCTATGAATGATAATATTTATGATACTTACCCGTCTGAGTCAAAGAAAAGCATATTTGCCTGCATAATGCATTAAGTGCAATCTTCGAAATAGAATATCTATACAAGAGTTTAAGGTATTTAATTTTTCAATTACAATTGTTTATATTATGAGATTCATGATTAATTGTTACTTAAATGAACGGTAGCCGGTAGGGATAATTAGGTGTTTTAAAGATATAAATTGGAAATTAGTAGCTTTGTAAAATGATATAAATTAAATTTTTTAAACAATAAATCCAACATAAACCTACCATAACAATAAGACTATTAAGACTCGTGTTTTGCGGTACTAGAATAATCTGCTAGGTACCTAACGTAAAGAGTAATTTATAATTGATGAGTGTTAGGAGTGTTAGAACAGTTATACAATAAATTATAACCAATTTGTATTATATAATTTACATACAATATACATTATTTTCTAGGATTTATAACGTTTTAACTTTATCTAACTGATTATTCTATTACATACACAAACTGGATCTAAATTAATTTTTAGAAATCATATCTCCGTGTAACGTAAGTATATAACATACAAAAACTAATAAATTTATAATTTTTAGAATACACCGGAAGGAATGTCTTCGATTCTAAATTGGATTGATAAGACTTACAACCATCCAGAAATTTTTATTTCTGAAAATGGATATCCAGAACCAGAAGGATTAAATTTTTCTTCAAAGAAATTGGAATACCATCACGTATGTATAGTACAATAATATTTAAAATATGTAATATTGAATCCAGTAATTATTTTTTGTAAATAATTCAATTTTCAAAATATTTAGACTGAGTTTAAATTATTTATAAGTATTTGATATATTTAAATTTTTTTATTTTTTATTTCTTTTAAACTATATGTCTACTGTCTATATGATTATATGTGTATATAAATATATTTAATTAATCATAACTCATCATTAGTAACGTAAATAACAGATACATATAAATTAATTTAAAAAATATAATAAACAAACCTTTTATTATGTTATTCATTTCTGATAATAATGTTCACTATTATTTTTTAGGATCACCTAAACCACACACTTATTGCAATTAAAAATTACAATGTTAAGGTTATCGGATACTGTGTTTGGTCTTTAATGGATTCCATGGAATGGTTGAATGGTTACAGGTATTTTCTTTCACTTAAATAATAACACTGATAATCACTAAGCAATAACGATATCTAAAAAATATTGAATATTCTGTACTAGAGTATTGTAAATGATGTAAATAATATATATATTAGATGTTTATATTTTAAATCAATGATTAATATTTAAGGCATTTTTTTAGATTTCAGTTAAAACGCATGCGCCTACCATTTATTTAAAATCATACTGTTTAACAAATTCATTTTTCGGTTGTCGGTTGTTATTACTTACGCTTCAAAAAACTACATTAAAAAGTTAAAGTAATTTAAACTTAAAAAGTACTAGGTATATAGTCTACACTTAGAATTTTTGAAAATTCGAAAAATCACATTAAAAAATTATTATCTATTGTTCTATTGGAACATTTATTTAGACTTTCTACAAAATAAGAATATTAAAAACAGTCCATTTCTATTTTCTAAGAAGTTCGATATGAGCAACATAATGCATTATAATTAGTACTTGCATAAAAGTTGTAGTAAATTCTTAATAGTGTGCGTAGTGTGTATATTATAACTTCCGCACATACGTAAAAATATTACTATTGCATTATATATGTATATGTAATATGTATCGTCTAATGTCTAACATGTGAGAGAGCTCTCCTTTTTGTTAAATAATATATTTCATTTGTTCAATATTTGTTTTATTTATTACATAACATTCTGAAAATAGATTTGAATTCAACTTGTCACAAGAATAACATTTCTTTTTTTCTTTTCTATTTAGAAACATCTATTAAATTTCTAATTAGTTAATAAAATTAAATCTATAAAATGTACCAAATATTCAAATTTTCTTGAATTTATTTTGTAGTTGTAAATATTATTTTAAAAACATGATAATTAATATTTTAAAAATATGATAATTAATATTAAATTAAATTTGCTTACACTTATACGTTATCACATTCATGGCATTTAAAATTTGTACTTCATTAGGTTGAAATACGGAATTTACAAAGTCGACTTCGACAACGATGACAGACCACGTACAAACAAGTCATCAACCAAGTGGTTCAGCGAGGTATTCAAAAATGGAAAACTGGTTAAACCGTTCTTAACAAACGAAAATTGTTGTTAAAAAAAAATAATGCTGAAATAATATATGTACAACTCTAATTAAATAACTAATATACAATAAACGCTATTTTATTTATTCCTTATATATTACTCAAGTGATATAATTATTAAACTGCAGGTTCAAATGATTGAATGATCACATATGAGTATATGATATAAATTATGATCATAAATAAAAGTATAAAACAATTAAAATAGATCAAAAATTGAAATATTTTGTCATTAATATCAAAATTTTTCGAAATTTCAAAAATTAAAAATTATGTTTGCAGTTACAAATTCATAAAAAATGTTCAGTTTATGCTTAAAATATTAAGATTTTAATGCAATTTACTTTATACATTTAGCAACTTATATTAAAAAAAATTTCTACCAGAAAACCATACTAACTTTTTATGATTGTTTGAATTTAAAATATTATAACGATAACAGATATTCACCGTATAATAAATAATAATTATAATTAAAATAAACATAATTTTTATCAAAAAGATTAGATTTTAAATGTCATTGTGTGTATAAAACATAATCATTTACGTAAACATTTTTTATATTTCCATAAATAATTATGTTTTTGAATTATAAAAAAATAAGTACCATTTATTATAATTTTAACAAGTAATTTCATAAAAATTTAAACTTAAATGTCAATTTAAAAAAAAAAAATTGTGCCAATATTTTTTAGATGTTTTAATTTCAGTATGAAATACTTATTAGTAAAACTAGGATTTTGATGAATTTTCACTTTTCTTTATGTATTATACAGTTCTGACCAATCACTTAATTTTTTTCGTTATATAACAACTTAGAATGTGTAATTTTTATTTTTTATTTTTTTTTGTATTAAATGCATTTCATAATATTTTTAAGATCATTTTTACAAACATTACATTAATTTAAAAAATTTAAATTTTGGTCTCATTTTTGTTTATTTTAAGCTTTTTTTTTTAATATGTGCTGTATAGGTAATCCCAATTATCTACTTCATTCCATTGATATTGAAAAATATAATTAATTGTTAACTCAATAAATAAATATATTTGTTTAATATACATATTTCTTAAAATTTTTTTTACCTATTTTGTATTGTATAGACAATTAATAAATTGTAATTAATAATTAATAATAGTAATTATTTTAAAAATAATTTTTTTCGTTCATTTAAGTACATTTTTAGTTTATAGATAATTTTTGCATTTTTTTTTAGTGCATTTTTAAATCATTAAATCCTAGCTCTACTTATTAGTAACTTTACATTAAATTTACAACTGCAAAACAAGTTACAAATTTTTGTGATTTTTGTACTTACGTCAAATGCTTAAAAAATTAATTATGCTAATATATTTTTTACATTTGTATATAGCTATAGGAATAACTTATGTAAACTATATTTTAATCAATTTTCAAGTTTTATGACCTCACGAAAATATTTTTATCGGTATTTAGAAACATAAAACTAAAACAAATAAAAAATGTTAAATGTCTTTAAATAGGTAACCCTAAAAAATTAGAAATATTTTTATATTATGTAAATAAAATTATCTTATAATATTAAGCACTTGTTAAAAATTTTAGATTTACCTTAGATTTTTTTTTTAGATTATTTTGAAAAATACTAGGAATTTTTAATTTTGACCTCTTTAAAATAAGAACTATATACAATTTTCTATTCAAAATCATCCTCATAATTTAACCATTTTTCAACTATTTATAGTGTTTGCATACATTAAAATACATTATTGTAAAATCATTACATTCATCACTCCGCTCTGAACCTAAAATATATAAATAATTAATTTCATCATCTTTCTTTTTTGTTCAAATGTTAGTTTCTTTATCGGAAGATTTTGTACGATAGAAAACTTGAGTGTGCGTGTACCAACATTCATAAATGAATACCAATTAATAAAGTTCATATAATATTTTTTACGTACATTAAACTGTTCCTGAAAAAAACACGGTTCGTGGTTAATATTTTACTATTTTATATTTTCCCAAGTTAATACTATTTATATAAAAAAAAAAAACATTTTGTTTCTAAGCAATGTGTCGTTCTTTTGAAATATTTTTCTTTATATATTATTATTTAAGTTATTGGTAGGTACAAGCAGTGGCGCCAAACCCATACACGAACTGAAGCGATCGCTTCATATAATAAAAAGGGTGGGTGGTTTTATTTGTATATGTGTTTTTGTTTTTACATTGCAATATAATATATATACTAAATAATTAAATAAATAACTTAAGTTATTAGTTATTAGAGGTAGACAACATATTATTACCTAATCCATTTACCAAATTATTTTGATTTTGCTTCACTTAAATTAACATGACTCGGCATCACTAGGTACAAGTAAAATAACGATTATTTTGACTGGATATAGGTATCGTACACACCTATTGGTTATTATTATGAACAATTGAGGTAAAGCGGAGAAAAAATAATAATAAATTTGTATGATACACACACGACACACCGCGACCGTCGATTGAATAATAAATATTACGCGCTCCAGTAACAAGAACTCCGCAAACCGTGTGGTAGTGTTAACCGAGATAGTAGGCGTAGAATATTGTCGAGACACTTAAAAGCGCGTTATCTCAGTCGTTGTAAACGGTTTAGTTTGGGTATCACGTCCTCGTAAGAGTACTGACCACTTTTTGAACAATAAAAATGGATGTTATTCGTATGATGCTATACCTGCTCATGCTGTTTCTGCTATTTACAAACATACAACATAGCAATACGTTCAGTATAATCCACTATGTGTTGTTGGCTTTAATATTAGAATGAACTGACCTTTTATCATAAAAAAGAATGGTAAAAACATTACTAACGTTTAATCGTTGATATTTATCTCTCGATATGAACAATTTTAATTTGCAATAATCTAATTACTCTAATCTTGCTTAAAAATAAAAATACCAAACAAAATAACTAAAACCTAATCACTGACGTTTTTATTTTTAACTTGGATAATAGATCACTAATTCAATCAAATATTAAAGCCAATGACACATTTGGGTGTGGCGTATGTTTCAAGTAGTGTATAGTTAGATACATAGTATGGGGACTTAATGATTTGATTAAATATTTGGACTGGATTTTTAGGAAACGCAGTTTGTGTTGGCTGGCTTAGCTGAACCCAATAACTGAATTCTAAAGGCCCATATGAGTTTAAGTAGGATCTTATATGTTAAAATTTTATTTCTTGAGAAAAAAGAAAGTATCAAATTTTAAGAAGTATATTCAACAATAGATGATACCTTTAAAATGGAAAGTTGTTCGTCGTGGATCTGAGAAATCTTTGTCTAAGTGGCAGTCTAAGTAGATTTATTTATTCATAATTTTAATAAAAATACAAACGTAAGAATATTGGGCAACAAACGCTCCAAAAATTATAATAAATCAAAAATAAGAATACAATAATAAGAACATGGATAATACTCAATAATTAATTAATAAAAATAAATAATAATACACATAATACATGAATTTGGTAATACAAATTGAATACTTATTACACTTAGAAAAATACAAATATTTGTATACCTATTATATAAAATAATGTTTTATACAGATTTATTTATACCAAGTAAATACAAAATGATATTTCTAACATAATTTAAATAAAGGTTAAGTTGAAAATAATATAACTATTGCACACAATATATCATTCCTCTTAACTTTTGTATTTTTGGTCTTTTATGATAAAATAAATCTTTATTTTCTTTTACAATTTAAGTACAGACTATAACGAATACAAATATTGTTATATAATATTATTGTATTTGTTATAAATAGGTGTAGAAATTGTAAAATTAATTTGCACTTTAAGAAAAAAAATGAAGATACAACATTTTTATCAATACACGGAGTAACAAAATATTATTAATAAAATTTTAAAGCTATAAGCTGTATAGATATTAAAATTTCTATAATAAGTATTAATCAATATATTATTAATTTAGTTGTATACAAAATAATTTATACATGTTATTTGTATTAAAACATGTTTTAGACAAATGAATTTGTTAGTTATAATTAAATTTACAACTATAAAGATATGATATTATTACAATTATTATTAAGCGAATAAAATTAATGAAAATAATACATATACATAATATTGATATAATTTTTGCTATACTGTTATAAGGAACTTTACTAATAATAAATATTATCAACAACTATTTATGAAACATGTTAAGTTGATCAAGAAATAATATTTAAAAAATATTAATTTTACTTAGATAGTGCTATTTTATAAAATATTATGTTTATCTATAATAATGATAGTATAATAATTAAATAATTATATTAATTTATTGATTTTAACAAATATAATTAACAATATTATGTTTTAGTATTACTTATGTAAAAATTAATTTAAAATTTTTTTTAACAATGATTGTAATTTTGATATGATATTTGTGTGTGTATGTATAACTAGTTAAGTACTTCAGTATTAATTAATCAAATTAATAATTATTTGTATTGTGTAGGTATATAGCTTGAAAAATAAATTAAATTGTATTATTTTACAAATATATATTTGTACATTTAGTATGTATTTTTAAATAAACTAACATTCTTAAAATATATTTTATCTATATAGTATACTTATTTTTCAACAATGTTTGATTAAACAAATGTTAATTTGTTTAATTTTCTAGTTAATAAAAAAAATATTAGACTATATTATTAACATTCAATACAAAGAATAAAACATTAACAGTGATTACAAAAATAAAATTATTTGATAATTTTTATTAGTGTGATTGTATATCAATTGCTTTGGACATTAACATGAAATATTTATAATTCCAATAATAATAATAATAATAATAATGATAATACTAAGTAATAATGATGATCAACACAAAAATGACGTATACAGGAAGTAAACTTAACATTTAAAAACTATATATACATCTATACTCTCTTCCTCTCAAGAAACATACTCAACAACCTACTTGTATCCACCTCATGACATATGAGTTCTACATATGATTAAATTGGCGTGAGTAACAAATAGTTGTTACTTGTTACTTGATCATTTTTTGACAAAAATTAGTCGTCGCCAAGTATGTTTCTTAAATTTAACTGAATATATACCTATAATGGACGGATATTTGTTTGCAAACTTTACTTATTTGAAAATAATTATTTTAAATTGTAAGAAATAATATGAATTAATTTTACAAAAAACTATATGGATGGTAGATAACAAGCTTATTAAATAAACAAAATTGTTGAGTACATGTAAATTATAAAATAGCGTGTAATAATATCACAAAACCAGTCACTAAATATACATATATCGACAAAAATAAATAATTTTTTTTTTTTAAGAAATAATCATATTAGATCAGATTTAACAGATAAAAAAATATATTTACTAAAAGGAAATTTGTCTATTTTCAGTCTACATATTTTGTGTGATATTGGAATGTTAAGGTTAGAACCAGATTTTTTTTTGAGATCAGAAGAAAATGAAAAAAATTATGGAATAAGAGTATTCTAATAATGTTGTCAATAGAAATGCAATAATTTTGTATAATAAAATGGGTATTCATCTAGAAAAAATTAATTAAAATATTAAATTTTAAATTGTCAGCATAAACCAAATATTCACAAGGAAAATTTTTTTATATTATTTAGATAATGAAATATTTTAGGTAAAAGAACCCGAGTAGCATAATGTAGAATTAAATTAAGTGTTGATTGTGTAGTGTTAGTATTAATTTTTTGAAACTATTTTATAAAATATAAATACTAAACTACAACTATTAAACACTTGAAAACATGAAGTGGAAGACAAATGATCTAACATCAAAAATAGCACTAGTTATTTATAATTCAAATTTTTTGGAATGCTAATGTCCTACTAACTTAACAATAATACAGTATAAGCTCATTTCTTTTTTAGACACATAGTTAATGTCTTCAGAAAAAGTGACAAGTACCTTTTATGCCTATTGGTCTGTAGTACTAGTAGATTCATTAGCTACTTGTAAAGCTAAACCTGCAGTTAAATCTACCACTTCATCTTGATCATCTTCTTCAGAGGTATTAACAGTGGTAGCAGCGCTATGTGCTGATTGTTGTGATCCACTAGATAACTGTGATGTTCTTGATAAAGAACCTCGCCGAGGGGCTGACATTGTGGTTCGCTGATTAGCTGGTTTTACAGTAACAATCAGGTTATGACTATTGGCTACCATCATATCTGTTACCTATAAACAATTAATAAATGATTAATATTAATACTACTGGAGTATAATAGGAACCTCCTAATAGTTTTACAATATGTTTTTTATTTTAAAGAAAAAAATTAATAAGTTTTAAGCGGGATTTAATGGTTAATAATTTGATACAAATAATAATGGCGTTTTAAAACATTATTACTATATTTTCAATTAGTTTCTAAGACAAAAGCAAACAGAATCCTTAATATGTAAACAAGCAACCATTATTAAAATAGGCTTAAATTATGCTTAAATTATAATTTTTTTATTTTAAATTTATCTTTTAATTAATATTAAATATACCTGGTCTAAAGTTTTACCGACCACTTCAATACCATTTACTTCTAAAACCTCATCATTGACAGCTAAAAGTCCAGTACTTTCTGCCAACCCTCCTGGAACTAATCTGGAAATGAAAATACCAGGGACTTTTTCTACACCAGAAGGACTAACTCGCACACTTGTGCCATCTCTAATATAGAAACCTAATGGTCGTTCTGAACCATGTTTAAGTAGTCGAACTCGCCGACATGTGTCGGGAACTACGTCTACATCTATAATTGCGGACACCTAAAATCGAAATTATTAGATACAAATTTTAAAATATTTAACATAACAAATAATTTATTTTACTTGTCGAAAATCCTGAGGGTTTGATATCCAAAGATGTTTTGCTTTGCTAGGTGTACCACCCAAAATTGATGATATTATATTACGAGGCTTATATGTACCATATCCGTTCAATTCTTCAAGACTTTCACCTGAAATTACAATAAAATAATATTAGATTTAGATATAATTGATTTAATATAAATTAAATTATTTAAAAATGAGTATGGTCTGAGCAGTATATTGGACCATTGACAAACAGAATAATGGTTTTTGATAAATTTATACTTTGATTTATTAATTTACCTAATTTCTTGGTGGAATAACAACTTAAGGACTCTAAAACCTTTATTGTTTTTTACTCTATAACTAACTACCTCATTTTATTCCATATTGTTTGATATGTTTTGTCAATGAACATCATAGCTTAGACTTTTGAATAACTTTGAAACACTTATGTTGACTATAAACAATTTTTTACTTAGTTTCATAAAAATAAAAAATATCTCATGTAATGAAAACAACTTAAATTAAAAAATATTATTCTACTAAATATTTACTAACAGTAAGTATTTATATTATTATTATTATAAATAATAGATTAATAATTATATTACTTAGTACTTATATAGACAATACTATATAAGTACATATTTTTCAAACCACATTTATAATTCATATTTATATTTGTATACTTTTTTTTTCATTGAAAAATGAAATAATTTATATACATGTAGATAATACAAAATATAAATATTTATACTTTAAAAATGTAGCATTGATACTAAATGACTGTCTTCGAAGGCTAGGTTTGTTGTAGAGACAAAGGTTTTTATAGTATCTACTTAAACTAAACAATAAATATTTAAATTGATCACACATGGTTCTGTGATCATAAGCTTATTATGTAATTTTACAATTTTCAAGTATTTTAGAATTACAGAATGAAAGTTCAATACAATTGGAGTATGACTATAATATTATCTAAGCTAATAACTTATTTTTTTTACAAAATTTGAAGATTATAAATTAACTAACATCTATATTTTCATTCTATTGCCATCTTAATTTCAGTATTAATGGGGTTTTTCCAAATTCTGTTTTACATATGGAAGTTAAATACACATTCATTTATTTTGCTCTTTTATAATAGTCATGTTTAAATTTCAATTTTTGAATATTAAGAAAAAAAATATTCAACAATATAATGTTGTGTGTATAGGTAATTGTGTTAAATCTAATAAATTATATTTTTTATATAATAATATAGAGCTCATCCTGTAATGTTTTTTAAATGATATTTTAATTGAAGAATGCATAATGGTTCTAAGCAAATTAAGGTGTACACATTACAGCACCACCTCAACTATCAATACTATATGAATATATTGACTGACTCATAGCTATGAAAACTATTCTTATTGTAGTAGGTAAAAAAATGTTGCTAAAGGTTTTATTTATAAAATAATAATCTGATTTTTCCAATTGTATTAATATGATGTTGCCAATTAAGGTTATCGTCTATAGTAATACCTAGATATTTTCAATGATATTTTCTTTCTGAACTAAAGAAATAGAAGTGCAATTAAATTTACTGTCATTAATAGCAGTCATTGTATTTATAATATATTCATTACAATTTTTATGGTGTGCCTTAAGATAATTATTTTCAGTAAGTGGCAATTTATTTATGCTTAAGTTTATAAACCAAGGTTTGGTTAAATTAAATTCCAAGAGGTTATTATCAAACCATGATTATACAATGCTTAATACATAAGTAAAATTATAATGAATATGATTTTTATTTATGTCATTAATAATAATTAATTTGTAATCAGCTAAACAGAAAATCGATCTATTACAGTTTATTTTTAGTAAGTTATTGATATATACAATAAAAAGAAGTTTTTAGTTAGTTATTTGAAAAAAAGTAACACAAGTTTAAAAATATGCGTTATTCAAAAATATAACGCTAGCCACTAAAAATATGATTACGATTTGCAACCTCATAGTTTGAGAACCTCTACTATAGGTAATTAATAATCTGTATACTGAACATAGTCAATTACATTGAGTTAAGATAAATTAAAAAGATGGATACATAATTTTACATAACTTTTTTAGAAAATTATCTTAAATAAAGCTACACTCAGATCATTTTCATAAATCATATTATCATTTGAACTATAGAATAGATATGAAAGTCCATTATTGAATTTCAAAGCTATAATTGATATCAATGGTATGTTAAAAAAGCAAAGTAAGAATATTCCATATCTATTGTATTGTTATTATAAAGATACAAAATAATTTAAACTATTAAATTCATACTACTTTTACTATAACTCGCATTAAATATTTTTAATTGATAAAATATAATTGTCCATGTGTCATAATTCATAATAAATGTATTAGCAATTATGACAAATTAATTTGCAATTTTTATTTAAAATCTCATGTATTAATAAGTTATTAACAAAAAAATGTTCAATAATAAAAAATAAACAATATAATCTATTAGTCAATTATAAGTAACTGAAAATTATATTCTAAGCATGATGTTATAACACATACATTTCTACTTATATATATATTTGACAGTTAGGCATTTAGATTAGTTAGAGGAACAATGAAAAAATTGGTATTTATAGATTTTAAAAAAGTATGAGTAAAAATGCAGACAAATATACATTTTTAACATTTTAGATCCTGAGAGTGAGTGCTACACTCACAATGTTCAATTGTATTAATTTTACAATGATATATGTTGAACTATTTTAGTTATTTTGTTGTATTTCAAAAAATATTAATTATAGGGACTTGCAAAATTTTGCTAAATACATATGTTATTTACTAGACACAATGACATTTTAAACTATTTATACTAAATGTATTCAAACCGTCATACACTGTGTTAGTATTAACTTATAGGTTAATAAAACAACAGCTAGTAATATTATAATTATTGTAATATAGGTAATCTATACGTTTTTTTAGGTGAAAATTAGTTCAATCTACTTTATAACTAATAAAAACAAAAATAACTAATTGCAATGTAAATGTATATAAATATAATTATCCTTCGAAAAATATAGTGACAAAATCTTTACTCAGTCATTTTTTTATCGAGTGCAAACGTGCAGTGATTACTTATTGACATCAAATTTAATACATTTTTTATAGTAATAAGTGTAGTTACCGCAAGGAAAACAGTGGCAGTTGCGTCGGGGCGTATACATTTTTTTAATTTTTAAGGTGTTTTACAGCACTATTTTAGTGATTAAGAGTATAATTTCTATCATTTTGTGGGCGAAAAAAAATTTAGATTCGGGGCATTTTTACACACCTTTGGGTTATAGTGACCTACCTATTCAATAATTGCCAACAAAAATAATGCATCTATATCATATATATGATCATAATCTGAAATAGTTTTACAAGGTTTAGGATCAAACAAAATAACGTGAAATAAAACTTTTAAATAAAGACAGCCGTTACTAAAATGTGTGCCACGCTACCGTAGAATTTTATACCCATGGTCTACAAATAAATTTTAAACCCTACAATAGCTGCGACGGAATCGATTACGATTATGTTAATGATACTCGATCTGGTGAAATCCATTATCGTAATAGTATAATCATTTTTTTCTAGTTTTATTGGTTTTTTTTTTAATTTATTATAATTAGCCATGACTTGGGGAAGGGCACCCATGGAAAACAACAAAGGGCTTTGTAATCTAAAAAAGTTTGGGAATTGCTCAATAAAGATATGGAAATAAATATTATTATTATTGTATATTATTGATTTAAATAATGTGAAAATATTCAGTTCAGTTAATAAATTTAACCTGAGATTTTATTCGAAATTTTTCTGTGTACAGTATCATCTTTAATAATTTTATTTTCTCCGTGTATATACTTGATTATTAAAATTGTATTGTTTTAATTATATCAAATTAAAGAACCTAATAAATATCATATTAAACACAGATTAATATAATTAATTAACAGAACGTTATATTTATTTTCAGAACTACAAATATTATTAATAATAACTTAAATGCAATAGCCCAAATCTTGAGACAGACTTCAATCCCTCGTTCCATATAATTTTAGTTAATTTTATTTATAGATTAAAACCCAATTACATGAAATTATTAACTTTGTAGATAGAAAATATGAATATAAAATAATTACTAAATTTGAATTTAACGAGACATAGCATTTAGCTATATTATGTAAACATAACCTCTTGTAATCTTATACAAAAATTAAGAAATTCAAACATATTTAAAAAATATATTTATATATTCCATATCTCCTAGTCAGAAAAAAAAAGAATAATTCTTACAATAAAACAAAATTTTAATAAAATTGAATACTAATAATAATTTTTACATATATTATAATATATTCTTCAGTTGATTTATAACAACTTTACTATATATGTGATTTAAATTTACATAAAATACTATAAAAATATCAACGAATAAGCTATATTAGCAATATACTAATCGAAAAAATAAAATAATAATCATTGGTCATTAATTTTTGTATCAAAAATATGGGTACCTATTTAAATACGCTGTAGTCACGAGATCAGCATAACATGACTACTGAAAATTAATAACTAATTAGTTAAGTGTAAAAAAAAAATTAGTTATATACTCCTTTTACAATACATTTACATACATAAAATATCATTAGGACGACCTAAGCTGAGATGGGAATATCAAATAATAATAAACTTGAAGCATGTAGATGTAGAACCAGATACAGATGACCAAGTATTGAGATAGTGATGGAGGGAAATTTTTGTCAATATGGTTTTAAAGACTAATAACTACCAAGAAGAAGAAAATGCATTATTCGTACCATGTTATCGTATCAGTTATGAAGTTGTCAGTAAATATACGAAAGATAAATACAAAGGACAAAACAGTAGTTATTGGAATATATGTATCGCGAAATATTATTTTATATTTTTATCTAGGTATACACGGTATATAGTGTATATGTTTTACATTTATATTAAATTATAAAATACGACTACTAAATTTATTACAGACACTTAATCTAATACAGGACACGTGTAATGGACAATGTTCAATGAGAATATGAGATGAATATACAAAATAAAACGTCAGTCTAAAACTGGTGTGAGTTAACTTTTGGCGTGTTATAGAATATAAAATCACGTTTGATGTAGCAATATAATAAAATGACAAAAAAAAAAAGATCTTAAATTTAAAAATTGATTTCAGCTCCTGCCGTCACATCCTTGTAAAATTAGTAAGAAAGAAGACAGAAATTATGAGATGCCTTACAATAGGCTTATATCGGTGTTGGTACTAGGCGTGTTTTAAGATATGAGTACATGACTCACTGAGGGGATCATCACGGTTCCACGGTTCATTATCGCTAGATGGCTAGACATTTACTGTTGGCTATGGCTGCATAGAACACTAACCATACTTAATGGCAAGTTCCGTTTGCGTTTCTCAACGGTCAATATTTCCGATGCACTGCTTATGGGGAAAAAAATAAATACATTCTACCAAATCTAATGACTTTAGGAAACAAAACCTGTTTTCGTGGGAAATTCTCTTGGATCTGAACAGTTAAATGTTGGTTTTTCTTTTATTCCTAACTACTACCCATAGTTCCACATCAATTAAAATTCTTCACAGACAGCTAAATAATTAAAGAGCATTGCTATATCAAACACTGCTGTCGGCGCCTTGAATAGAAACACGAATAAAATAAATTTTTTACATTTTGAAGTTTTTATCAACTATTGGTGATACAAACCATGAATAATGTTATTTAAAAGAAATATGATTATAAAAATTGATATAGATAATCAAGTTATTAAACAAACTATACATTAATAATCAAAATTTATATGGTATAATGTATTTAGCTGATAACTATTTTAGTATAACTTCTAGCTCAAATAATTATAAATAAAACTAAAAAATATAAAAATTGTCTTTAGTGTTTACACAATCTAATATAATTTATCATAAAATAGTAATACAATACCTACATATATAGATTATGAGCACAATCAAAATAATTGTTAGTATTCATAAAAAAAAAAAAAAACCATCATTTTTTATTCAGATGCCAAACCCACACATTTGTTTGAATTCATAAGAAACAGCTTAGTAGAGACAAATTTGTGTATAATATAGTATATAAGGTATAATATAAAATTACTATTCAATATCCACCTCAGATAACTTAAGACTGATAAAAATGCAAATGACACACTATTTTCACTTAACAACTTTTTTCTAGATGTGGTTTAAACCATAAAAGGAATAATACAATATACTGATGGTTACAAATAATAAAATAAAATATCACAATTCAAAATTTAGAAAGTTATTTTCAATGAAATAAAGTTTCTTTTATGGTTAATGATAAAAATATCAAATTAATTTAATATATTCATATAAAATACATACTTAACAAACCTAAAATTAAACTATATATAGGTTTTAACAATTAAATACATATATTAAGTCAGAACATTGATAATTAGCTATATTAACATTTTAAGGAGAAGGTACATTTTATTAAAGTGTTTTTAATTTTATAGATAAGTAACTGGCCAATGAGAATATATTGGTTATACAATGATGTGTTTATTTTTGTTTGGCATCATTTTTAAAGTAAAAAAAATGTTTCAATTTTTAACGTCTAAGATAGTTTATGGTAGAAAATTGGATATAAAGTATTGTGATGAATTAAAAGTAAAAAATTTCTAGTACTGTTGCAAAATAAATGTAAAAAAAAGTAATTTTTAACTCAAAACTAGTTATTAACAAAATAATATTTATTCGTTTTAAGTTATAAATAAATAACCATAGATTTGAAGTTTTCATTTAAAATTAGAATTTTTCTGATATGATACAATTTTAAAATATTTAAAAAATTTTAATTTTTTTTAGCTATTTAGTCTTATTTCAATTTATATTGATAGTAATTTTGTTTACAGTTAATAAGCTTGAAAATAAAAACAAAGGTTACTTCCTAATAATAAAGTATTAGAAGTTCAAAATTAGATAAAATTAATCTAAATCATAATTATTTTATAGATAAAATTAAAAAAACTTTTGATTTAAATACTTTAAGCTTGAAAATTGAATATAAAATTGTCTATTAAGGTATTTTAACAAGAATTAAAAAAATATATATAATATATAAACCACATTACTTGTCATAAATGTTTTGGTTTTAATCAGGTTAAGAGTTATTACCAATAAATGTATATTATAAATTGGCAATCTATATAATCCTATAAAATATAATTAAATTTGCCTTTATTCTAAGTAAAAACCTTAATACAACCTATATACTCAATATATTATATTACAAGCTAAATGAAAAATATTGTGTAACACTCATTGTGTTCGCATTTTTTACTAGAAATTAACAAGAACTCCGCCCCAACACCTGCCAACTTATTTTAATGGTTCTCAGAACAATGAACCACTTGCTTATGAATTATTATTTATCTTAAGACAATGGAGATTAAAAAAAAAACATGTATATAACCATACGGGTATCATTTAGATGAAATGTTTTGGTTATTGAAATACAATACTCCCGAGTAAATAGATTATAAAAAATTATTTTTTTATTTTTTAACCATGAGCTATAATAAAAATTGTTCTATAATATAACATACACATATTCAAATTTAGTAATTATTAATACCAATTTTAAATTATAAAATATCCAATAATTATGGAAAAAATAATAAAAAAAAATAACCACTAATTAGGTAATTTTTATTTATTATAATTAAACAAAATTAAATTTTAATCTGAAATTTTTTCTAAGATGTCATATAAAATAGAAATAGAGATTACAAATAAATGAAGTTTTTCAAGTAAATTAATTATATATAACATATTGTAACTATTGTAAACCTAATAAAAGTATTTTGAAATGTTTAATTCAGAAACAAATCAAAATTTCAACTAAATTTTCTTAACTATAAACATTTCTCTAATAATTTTATTTTGAGTAGATATAAATTGTTAATTTTATGTTTCTTGATTAAAATAAATAAAGAAAACGGTTCTAAAACTAAATATGGAACATCAGTTTTAATGTGTATAATAAATTAATTTATAGTAAATCATAATATATGGTCAATATTTATACATCAAAGGCTATAGAAAAAATGAAAACTTAAAATTTTTTTTAGCTATAAGTATTGAAATAATAGATTTCATTACTTCATTAGATTTTTTGTAACGGAAGGAAATATAGGTAAAGTAATAGAACAATAAATAACTAAGGAATTTAAAGATAAAATATTTGATAATGGTTATTTTAGAAAAATTTAATTAAATAGTGCAGTGAATATAAGTAGCAAATATAATGACTTAGTAAATGATAAAAGAAAACCAAATATATTAATTATATGTTACATAGTTTGAATTTGGTAGTAATTAATTTTTTGAGATGTTAAAAATACTTCTTTTTTTTTTTTAATTGTATACTTTGAATGACAAATTGAAAAAAAACAACTAAAAAATTTCTGAATAACCACTGAGGCTGTGCACTTTAGCCTACTAGATGGTTTATCTAGAATTGATTGTATAATATCACTCAATCATATTTACCCAGATATTGTGAAAGTTTTAAACATGACTTTAACTGATCATAATATAGATAAATATGATTCAACACTCAATAAATATTTTTAAAGCAATCAAACAATTAGTATAATACTTTATTGATGAATAATATTCATCAATTTCATCAATAATTAATTTAATATCTTTATAACTAAAATTATCAAAGGGTAATATTAGAGATGCTGTTAATTTAATGAAAACCACATTGAAAAATATTGAGAAAGTCCATAACTTTGATATTTTGATAATGAAGTTAATTCTAAACATTACAATAGAATATGATGCCATCAATTTTATGTAAACAAATAAGTAAGACAAGTAAAAAAGTTTAAGAATAATCAATGCCAGGATCAAATATCTTCCAAAGAGAAATTATTATTTTGTAATGTATATTTTTTGATGTGTTGACACTGTTGTCACACAATTGACAAGACTTCTTAGTATAATATCAAATAGCAAGACAAGTACAAAAGTAAAACAGTTGGCTGATGAATTTTAGATCTAGCAACATTTGTCAGAAAAATTAAAACTTTTAACAATTTGTTTGTTTTCGGGCTTAATATTTCTCACAGTGTTTTTGATATGACTAAATTATTAATAATTGAAAATAATAATTTAATTACTAGTTTCTCCGATTTATCAACAAAATTTTACTTATATCCTTACAATAAAAGTATCTATAGGTAGCAGAAAGAGCAGTTTTAAAACTAACCAAAATTTATTTCAGAAACACTATCCCAAATATAGATCTAGAAAAATTGTTAGAATTTTATTAAATAGTGAGTCTATAAGTTAGCATGGTTTGTAATCATTTACATAAAATATGAGTAGCAAAAAAATTATTTTAATTTTCATTTTTAGTTCAATAAATTATTATTATGTATTTTGTCCCATGTATACAAATTAACAAACTTATATTTAATAAGTTAGATTAAAGATCTTAATCTCCATATCTACAGTAAAATTTTAATCACAAAAATCATGAAAGATTTTTTCATTAGTATAATCTTAGTTATCTAATACAATTACTTTTAATGATACAATATACAGGATGTAATATTAAAAATATTAAGTTGTAGTAGGCACACAATGTTTTAAATTTTTTAACAAAATCTTACCTTTACGTTGTACGATTATCCTTAATAATGGCTTGGCTGTTAAAACCGCTCGCCCTAGATTATCGTCATTGTTGATTGGTAATAGATCTCCATCTTTCGGGTCCGTATATGACAATACAAATGGCACCTCAATTAACTTGTGCAGACGTTCAATAAGAATTCTAAATTGTTCATAAGTACCAACATCTGTTTTCGGTAAGGAGATGCGACGGAACTCGGCGTCAAACTATAAAATAACATATAGCTGTGTAGCAATTGTAAACTAACTGATCATTCCCGGTACCACATACTTTGCTTTTGATTTCCAACTTTGCCATAATTGGAAAATCTCGTTCCTCTGAATGTCAACTGTTAAGTGATGGTGTCATAATATCACCTCTCCCTCATCGGCCGTTGGAAACAGCTCAGAGGTTTAAATACACCTGTTGCACAATGTCATTACTTGTCTACTTTGGGTCGTAAAAAAAAAAAAAAGGCGTACTAAATAACACTCGTAGGGACACTATCAGTGGTATAAAGCAGTTACCACTACTTACTAGGAAGTAAGCAAAAGCACTGTCTACTGTCTAGATAAATTGCGGCGGACTCAACTAGAATTGATGAAGGAAATAAAAACACGTAATTCCATAAAACGCTGTGTCTAGACGGTAACACGGAGTGGAATGATAACAGCCGATCTAACAGTGCGTCTACAGGAGAAGACGTTTAACTCCCGTCGGTTATCATTTCGTTCGGTTCGTCTTATCACTGAGTATACTAGATAATATTCTAAAAATTTAAGTCTGAAAATACTACTTAGTACTAGCAACCGTGCCTGCCGCCTGGTAAAGTAGTAAAACGTTTTTACTAAATAACAACTGCCCTGCGGTAGTTAGGTTTCATCATTCTTAGTAAAAAAAGTACACAGTTAATTTTTTTTAAACAATTGTGCTAAAATGTCTGTCAAATTAATTGGCAGGACTACAAATTTGTATGGAAAGACACTATGGGAAATTTTAGGCAATCTGAGAACTATGGGTATTGGTCGTCTAGTGACTAGGAACTCTTATGATAGATATGAAGAACCTAGCTTCTTTAAAGTATTGTCCGTCGAACCTACCGCACAAATAGTGAGTAATCATCACAACATTTAATTGTAAATCACTTAACATGCACTTTGATACAGGAAGACAAACCAAGGAAAGTAATAATTCACGCTGAGAAGATATTCAGAGGTAAACGTTACAAAGAACCAGTTGAAATTTATAGTGTTTCGTACAAACCTGATTATCGTTTAATACCCAAAGATGAGGAACAGTTATGGTGGGATCGATTGGCTAATTGCAAACCTCGAGAGAAATTTGTACCTGGATCTATAGAGTTGCCACCACTCATGAGAGTTAGTATTGATTCATTACTACTTATGTATACCATTTGAATTAACAAGATTTTACATTTTGTTTTATAGTTGGTATTAGAACGAGACAACAAAGATTCTAATATTAAATTACCATTAAAAATACGAAGTGGTCGAGATAATATTGCTCATACAGATGAAACAAAAACTGCATCATACAGCCCAAGTTTTTTTAAATATCAACAGAGTAGTTAATAATTAATATGCATTGTATTTATAATTATACACAATTTTTTTTTCATAAATATTAGAAGGATTTGTTTTTAATTTCTTCGTATTTATTTCTAATACCTATTAATTTAACAACATACAATATTATGTTAATAATTCTAGTTTTTAATTTTCAATTTTTGATGTGTGGAACTCTAGGGTCATCTGGTCGATAAACTGAAAAATAAAACAAAAATAAATAATTAATAGCATACATTGAATATAGCTTAACTAAAATGGGAATTTCTTTTTTAATGACATTTTATCATATCATAATGATTAATTAATAAAAAAAATAATATTCACGGTTATCTACAGTAAACACCTTTAGTAATATTACAGAACACTTAAGTTTAATTAAAAAATAAATTATAACTACACATAAAATTAATTTTTAGATCCAATTTTTAAATCTATTAAATAGTTCTACAGATTTTAAATTAGGAATGAAATCCTAACATTTGAAAATGCATATCAGTAGAAATATAAAAAGAAAGAACATTCAGGTTATTTACTTGAGGAGAAAGAAGAACAAATGATCAATGTGTAACTTAGAGAACATCAGACATTGTCAATCTGCAGAATGTATATAGAAAAGCTATTATAAGTCTATAGAAATGGTTAAAGATATAGGTGCACTAGTCTACTAAAATGTAGTGCTAAAACTGTTAATGTCTCACAGAGCCATTGTATTTCAATACAACAATAATAGAATAGTTGGGGATAAAAAAATAAGGGGTACTGAATTTGAACCAAGGGGAGCTAAAGACCCTTTTTCACATCTCTAGTTGCGCCTTTGGTTAAGGACACAATTAATAATTATATAAAAATAAGTTAAACTTATCGGGTACAACATTAAGCATACAGAATAGTATATATTATACGTACGAGTATACTTCAATTTATATTTCTTGTTATTTCCGTCATTCTGTTCATATCTATAAGTATGATACATAATCAACCCTAAGCCGACAATGCAGAATGGAGAGCAAATTGTAATCAATGGTATTTCATGCATAGCTTGTCGCAAAATGCCCTTCACTATATAAACAAAAAAAATAAATAAATAGTTAATATTGGATATTAGTTATTAGCTTAAAAACATACGTCCACGTCCATATTTTTCTGGATTGAGAATTGTTTCAGTTTTCATTTTGGTGTTTCAAAGTAAAAATTAAAGTTATTAATCAAAAATAATTATGAAATTATAAAAATTTTCTCAAATTAATTCTTATCAAATTACTTCTGTGAAAATATGAAGCATGAAGTTGGTAACAACCTTGTGATATGCACTTCTGCACTAAGGCCACATAATCGTCAATCGATGCATAAAATCATGAACAACGAATTTTGATATGGATGACCTAAGCACACAGCTGCTGCTGCTGCTATTACTGCCTATTCTCTGCTTGCAATCGGCTTGTATTAGTATTGGTCCCGCCTCCTATCTCGTTTAACTAATCACTTGCCACTACATAATGAAACACAATATCTGTATATAAAGTTGGAAAATGTTATAAAAAAATAAATAAATAGAAATCCCAGATTTATTTATAAATAGTTATATACTAATATAGGTAGAGCCGTGGGTCTAAGATAGACATTAAAATTATATTTTTAACTGGTGTTTGGAATATTTGGAGACTTAATAAATAATGAGACGTAAAAAACTAAAAATAAATCTATTATTTTCATAACCACTGTTTTAATTATTTTTTTTTATTTAAATCATAATTCATGGATAAATTCAATGGGATAGTAAGGACAATTCAGTAAAATTGGATTATATCTAGTTAAAAAACTAAACCAAAGATACACTAGATTGAAATTACTATGCCCCTTATTAAACCATAGCTTAACCCTATAAATTAAAATATTCT
This sequence comes from Melanaphis sacchari, assembly GCF_002803265.2. Lineage (NCBI taxonomy): Eukaryota > Metazoa > Arthropoda > Insecta > Hemiptera > Aphididae > Melanaphis > Melanaphis sacchari. The sequence continues at coordinate 1,434,787 of NW_020271303.1, forward strand.
CTTAATTAACGTAATTTGTTATTATTGTTTACTTAAAATATATTTACTATATTGTCGATTACTTATCGAAAAAAAATAGCATAAGCTATTCTAATAATGATTATTAATTTAACTATAACGAGAAAAGGCACGTATGTGAGTGTAAAAGTTTGAAGAGTGTCACCCTCGCCTAATGAAATCAATAACAATCAATGTCTTGATAGTTAAATTATATCATAATATATGAATCACAGTATGATAGCAGATAGGTACATGGTTTAACTTTATCAAGCAGATATGACAATTTGCTACTTGATCCCTAGACGTCTTTAACAGAGATACGCTTCTTCAGGAATAGTATAACCACTTTGACATTGTGAACGTAATTTAAAAACAGTTCGGGCTTAGGTGCGAAATTACTCCTGTAAAGAATGCATATAATTAAAAAAAAAAAAATTTTAACAAAAGTTTTATGTTTTATAAATTATAAGTTTGCTTTTTTTTAAATAAAAATGTCATCAAGTTCCTTGAGTTCCATTACATAATGGAATAGGTGTTATTGTTATATCTATAGGTGGCTAAGTTTTTTGATAAACTTTTTGTAGTTATTGAGAAATAGATGGCTACTGGCTAATGACGCAACAAATTATTAAATTAACTAGTTAGTGTAAAGATTCTGCTCTTCTTATTGTTGTCATTTTAATGGTAAACAATGGGAACATTTTAGTACCTATAGATAATACCATTGATTCTATAATAATCAATAATACCTATACCTATGCTAAGAAACCTTTATAGCTCATTGGAATGAAATTATATTTATGTCGGTACCTAAATAGTCATTATTCTATAAAATGTCAATTTATATGAACTATAAATATAAATACCTAACAAATAACAATTATATTATAATAAAAAAAAAATACATGATGAATGCAAATATTTAATGTGAAACTGTACAAAATTAATAACACAAATATAATATAAATTATATATTCTATAAATGTTTAAAATAATAAATAATTAAATTACATATTTACATTTAAAATAGGATGCAATATTCATAAAATACATAAACTATTCATTGAATTTATATTAAAGTTTTGGCTTTAATTATGCTCTCATAATACTCTAATGGTAGTCCCATATTCTTTAAGTCTTCTAGAGATGATTTTAACATTTTATTTTTGAAATAGTATAACATAGCATCCCAACACATAGCTTTCAATTTTGGGATTCTAACCCATGCACACAGTATGTCATCTTTTTGATACATATCAATTGCTTCAGTACTGACTATTCCATTATAATAGTAGATGCGACCTGAAGGTACAATCGTAGATGAATGCAGAAACATGGATTTGGGTAGTTTACATGGCATAAGATTACACCACTGAAGAGTGATAAGATTTAGACGCCAAATATCTGAGAAAAAGTTAAAGTTATCAGAACCACCACTCATATATACATATTCTGGTTGGGTTGCACATTGTGCCCATCCATAATAACAGCGATTTGCAGGATAAGATGATGATGAATTCTGGAGATCAGGTAAAGTTTTAAAATAGTCCCATTTATTAGTTGATATGTCAAATACTTGTATTTCCTTGAAAAATAAAATATTTAAAAAATAATATAAAAACCCAAATATCATAAATTTATAAAAAATAAATAAATAATTATCTAAATTTAACACGTATTACTTAGGTATTGGTTTATTATTACAAAACCTGGGAGTGTGATAGTGTTTTTGTTCCCACATCCATAATATGATTCATATGTTGGGTAATGGGTATAAATCATAGACCTTATACTACCTTAGTATAAGGTCTATGGTATAAATGTATAATACTTGACAAATTTAATCTAAGGCTAATTTCATATGAACTTAATAATTTTTGGATAGTAAAAATGTAATTTTCATGCAGTTGACTGAGAAGATAACTAACCAATACCATTACTTTTTTAGAGTAACATTTATAAAGATTAAATTGGTAGCAAATTCTATAGCTACATTTTCAGAAATTTGATAAACGCCTAAAACAATTATGGATATAACATACAATTATTTTAATTACTATATATTTTAAGATATTTTTTACTATGTTTTACATCAAAAACTTTAAATAAAATATATCTATACAAGAAAAACAATTTTAGACGACTAGTTTTAGATCTCATGAAGTATAAATTATATATGTTTCAGGATTAAATAGGTTGTTTCTGAACAGGCTTCCTACAATTATAATCATAAACATATTGTATCTTTTTAAACTAAAATGGTTTTTAATTTTAATATAAAATAATTCAGAATTTATTATAATATATTATATGAAAACTTATGTATAGATGATACGTTTTGATTTAACTGACAATAAGTTTATCACTGCAAATAACAACGTTTGGAAATACATTTTTGTCAGAACCAATAGAAGATAATAAGTTTTTAAAATTTATTTTCAGCTAAAATTAATGCAATTTTTTTATGACAAAACTATCAATATTAATTTTGGCCATTTTTGAAATATTTGAAATAGGTTATTCAAGAAACAACTTACTTCAAATGTGTCTAGAAACATATTTTTAAGTAGAATCATCACATGAGCACCACCAAACATATACAAATGATTGTCATAATAGGCCACTTCACGTCTAAGACTTTCATCAGTTTTTGGGTATTGACCACGAGCTTGACATAATAACTGCCATTTTTTAGAACATAAATCAAGCCTATAAACATCCATTTCATTTTGATATTCAGATGTTCCATTAAGAAAATATACAAATTGTCCGTCTATAAGAACTGGTTGACCATACTCAGTAATGGGTATACCATTTGTAGAACAAATCTCTTCAAATTCTACACAGTCATATTGATTTTTCTTTGTCAAATTTCCTGAGTACAAAATATTACCAAATGAAACATAAATCAATAATTAAAACTAAAATATTAAAATTTAAAATGTTAATTAATAAATAAGTTATAAATACCGATAAAAATTTGAAAAGTGTATTTATTAATGTACTCAAAGTCTTTTCCACCATGTATAATAATTAAATTACCAGACAACAAAATTGAAGTTAACTTAAAATAAGTTGGCAAATTCTTGCATTTTATTTTTTCCCAACGATCAGCAATAAAATTGTATCTTATCAAAGTTTCATTAACAAGTTCCTAAAATGTAAGAAAAAATTGTTCATTTATTATATAGAAGAAGTAGATAATCTTAAGATTTAAATTAAATAAAAACCTCAGACTTATTCTCTGCAGAATGTTTTCGATATCGATTGTATTTGAACAAGTAGTCATCATTACATGCAATCCCCTGATCAATTACACAAAGAGGACGGTTCCATTCTGGCGGGTTCTTAGGGTGTATATCAAACACTAAATGCTTGAATTTGTATTCCATTGATGTCACCGTGATATGATCTATAAAGTCTCTATAGAATAATCATGAAAGAGATATATTAAATGTAGAACAGACTAAAATGCACATAAACATTATCATTACTAATTCATTACTGATCACTGATCAGTAAATGTTGTTTTTTATTTATATTTAACAATTTAGATCCCGCTTTGATGTAAACACATTTTGAGACCATAAAATAAATAAAACTCATAATTAACAATTATTACAGGCAACTATTTTGTAAACATTTTTATTGAATATAGTACAAATATAAATATGGTATTAATACTTAAAAGGTTAAAAAAATATTTACAAGTTAAATAAAAAAGCCTAAGTAATAAAGATTTTTTTTTCTTTATTAATATATACACAATAGGCACAATTAGAGTATGAGCTAATGACAAAGAAGAATGAAATCTAGAGTAATAAATATGGCAATAATTTCAGTTTAACCACCTAAATCAGCTTAGATGTTTACCCCGATATTAATTGTACCCTTATTAATACCATGATACGTAACCATTTATATTTAAAAACATCTTTACAAAGTAATAAGTATGACAATTAAGTGAATATGTGTGACTGAATAATATAGAATAATAAGAGGCTCAGACCTCTGACATCAGTTATTATCTAATATAATAAGGTAATTTTTTCCGTAAGAGCTAAGTGTTATACCATTATTTTAAATTATGCCTCTAGTATATTATAATCAATAATATACTGAAAATAGAATTTGAAATAATAATAGAGATCGCTTAAAAACAATTTTTCTCCTTAAATAATACATCCATTCATTTTTGAAATACTTAAATATATTTAAAAAATATTTTATTTTAAAATTCTTAAGATTTTTTTACTACTAAAGGAGTGTTCTATGAAGATAGAACTTCTGTTTATAAAACAGAAACCTCCTTATTTTGCTATGAATTATTTAGTTGATGTTTTTGAAAGCGCTAACGTATTAAGAATTAAAAAGTAGTTCCTCAGTTGATAAAATGTTTATAGTAGGATAAAATCCTTAAAAATGGTTTTACAAAAATATAAAATTGATGTGATATTGGTTGGATCTAGTATTTATTTACTTGGGTATTTTCAATAAATTATGAATATTAATGGTTAATTATTAATTACTACATCTTCAAATCTGTGTAACCCTAATATCTTTCAAATCTATTATCATGGAACTATTAACCATAGTATACATAGTTAAATTACTCAAAAACAAATAGTTTTGATTTTGATACCTCAATATTTTCAAGAGATTTACAGTTGAAATTTTGAAGTAAGATTCTCATTTAAAAAATAGAAGGTTCTATTTCTGCAGAACACACCTTAAGTAGTATGAAAAATTCTTAGTCATTTTCAAACATGACTTTTAAGTAGGTATGTTTAAAAATTCCAAAAATCAGATTTTGAATAACTGCATTGTTGAAGAAAAATGAAGGTGGTATGCTTAGTGATTTCTCTATCATAAGTACTAGGTATTACGTATTAATTAACTTGTATTTTTTACTAGATGAATCTCACTCGACATCATATTATCATCCCTCACAAAAAGGCGAGGGTGCGTCTGACATATTGTGTAACAATTGTCACAGACAACTGTATCATTTAATTCATAGAATAAATATAAATAATAACAGTAATAACTATCCAGCTAGTAAATCTGAATACATCACCATAAAGGTACAAAAAATAATGCTACTAGTCTATGCGAAAATAATTATACCTAGTGAATATTAACAGAACGGGAAAGTGTGTTGAAGACGATCCTTACTAGATGTATTTAACAAGTTGTGATATCATGTATTTGGTAAAATGAATTATTGGAATTTGACTATGAGCATATTTTTCGATATCCGATTAACCATCGAAGAAAATATCCTGAATCCTGATTAAAGATCTGAAGAATGTGTCAGTCGATGACCGGATGAGTGACGGAGTAATAGTTGATGACCCATGACTAAATAAATGGTTTAGTCATGTGATGACACAAGCAGAACTGATTCCAAAATCCGCCGACCGCGATACTCCACAATTCACTGAATCTAGCGTTCACTATTCACATTGGTGAATTTTCACTAAACTGCAACAGCTGGAAATAGGAATACGAATATATCACATTATCACTCAACAGTTAACAATGATAATAATCAGGGCTCGTAAGTTCATGCACTAAAAAATTTATAAATAAGCATGCAATAACGCACTAAAATATTGAAAATATGCATTAAAAAGTTCAGTAATATGCATTTATATGCACTAAAAATTTAAAAATATGCATTTAAAATTTTAAAGTATGCACAAAAAAATTAAAATACATCTATATATTATCTATCAAAATCGATTAGGTTAATATACATTCATATTTTTAAAAGTTATGGGTACCTAAAGTTATTTTTTCAATTTTATATAATTTATTTATAAAAATTATTTTTAGCTTAAAAAGTTATAAATTACATTATATTATTAGCGATTTTTTAATTAATCTAAAATAAATTGATGTAGATCCGCACGCGTGTGATTAGAAGGAAAGTGGTAACGCATTAACGCAATAACATTATTTCCGTGGTACTACGTGAAACATATAGGAACTCAGTGTCATACAAAATAAAAATAAACTGAAAAATACCAAAATTTTGTAAGCATACTAAGCATGTTCGGGAAAGCATACTATAATAGAAAGAATTTTAGCATTTATCGGTACAACATTTTTATTACCTAATACCCTTCACAAAAAACAATTATCTTAAATTTACTTGAAATAATATGCGCTAATAACCCCAAAAAATTAACAATATGCCAAATATACAAAAAATTTGCTCTATCAAAATTTATGTTTTTATTAGGTACTATTTTTATGAAACGGATTTGTAACTCGCTTAGCATGTTTTTCAATGTACCTAGCAGAAAAAAACATGCGAATACATGAACTTACGAGCCCTGATAATAATACATTATCACAGAGATGGACATAATATAAGAGTTAAGCATAAATATATGATATATATAAATATATGTTTGAATTAAACGACGAGATGGTTTGTAGTTATTGCACCATCTATGTAAAATATCTGAAATAGACATCACGGTTATTATAAATTTCTATGACATTTTTTTAAGTCCATAATAGTATCATTAATATCCATACTCCGCAGACATACAAAAACAATCTGTGATAATATCGATAATATCTGTATTAAAAACTAATCGGTTCCCAGTGGTTCCCACTATGAATTAAGAAAGGGTGCATGACGATTGTACATGAAGAGAATTGAAGACTATAAACTTTCTAATATTTATTAAATAACCGTTATAAGTACACTACTACTGAACATTTGAACCTTTATCATTGTTGATCATGGATACTCGCGTTTCGCTACCGGGCCATAATTTAAGCACAAAATTATAAACATTTTTTTTTTTAGTATTTCGACCTATTTTTTGTGAATAGAATTAATTTATGGGACTCATTGTGTTTTTGGGAGTTTAAACTCGAGATTTCTTTAAATTTATTCTTACTCAATAAATTTTACTTTTTTGTGGATCTAATGAAAAAATATGAGTAATAAGAAATAATTAATAGCGTCGTACAATATATGTGTATGAACTAACAGATTACTAACATAGAATAGATAAACTTGACATCTTTATTAAAAGTTAAAAAAAACTGCGTTAAAAATGAGCACCAATTAATTAAATTGATATTAACTGTTCTTGATTTAATGTCAAGGATCTACTAATTTCCAGTTTTTTTAAAATATTTTAATTAATAAAACATTAAAATGTATTTAAAAACATTTAATCTTGATTACAAAATGTAAGGCGGTTAGGCATACTCTGTACTTAACTAATGTACACATAATTGCACTTAATATTGTTCAGCTGTTCAGAGAACAAAGCATTTTAAGTTCATATTCCATAAAATCATTGATTTTTATTATTTATTACATCATTTTGATTTTTTTCTTTTACCGTGGTATTATCATGAATAAACTTAAAATAATAATTATGCTCAATGATAGAATAGTCTGAAATTCAAAAAAAAAATTTCCAATTTTATATTGTAGACAACATTTTTAAATAAAATTAAATGATAACAGATAAAATATAACAAATATTTAATAAGACACATAGTAAACAATCAGTAAATTTCACTAAGTGAAATTCTTATAAAACAAAATTCACAAGATGAAAAATATATTATATATTTTGGGACGGTAGTATCAGCACATTCTAGTAGTTTAGATAATACAATAATATTATAAAACTATAGATATTAAAATAACTTATAAGGATTAAACTATACCTACATTTAATTTAATCACATTAATTAGAAAAAACAAGAGACACAATAAATAATAATACACTCTAACACAATGTTTATATATTTATCATGTACAAAGTTAACAATAATAATCGAAAATAGTAATATGAGTAAAAACAAACACAGAGTTCTTTTTTAATTATTTATGCAAAATAGTTGTAATCAATGAGTGTGTGCTATTAGCCATTAAAATGCTCTGGTGATCATAGTCTTAGTATAACAAGACTATAATATTAATTAGTGAGCAATAAATATAAACCTCATATATATTATGATTAAAAATATAATAAAATATATAACAGTTCTGTGGCTAATGTAATGTTACGTGATTTTAAAAACTGGACCAATGCGTGAAAATATTCTGCCAAGGACAGTTTTCAGTTCGGGTTTTAGATCAATACTGATCATTTCACATAATAGAGGATAGTGTGTAGAAGATTGCACAGCAAACTGTAATAAATAATTGAGGTTTTATTTTTATAAATATTATATTACTAAACTAAAATAATTTGAATATACCTTGTCTTCAGGTAATTTGTATAGTTTAGTAAATATGAGCAATAAAATAGGATTCCATGAAGTTCGGTGGTAATGATTGTTCAATGATAAATAATACTGAAAAGAGTCATTTATAACAGTACTAGCCACATTTTGAGCATGTGCCCAATGCACACGCCGTGACTCATCACATATAGCTTTTAGTGCTATTCTCAATACACAAGCTATACTTTGAGTTTCTTGTGTAAGCATATTTGATATATCATCATTAACTGTAGAAGTAAATAGATAAGTAAAATATGATAACTAAGAATTCATTTTTAAGATTTTTCACTTACCATAACTTCGCTGTGGAATGTTTTGCAATAATGTGTAGTTATATTGTTTGGTATAATTATGAACACGCAATAGACAATCAGTTAACATGAACAAATGTTCAGAACTCAAATTACTATACATTCCTTGCTCTTCTTGTTGTTGTTCCATTATTTCAGGATTTTGATTGATTGTAGTGTTTTGAGCTAAAGCTAAATATTCTTGATCCTCTTTACGCGATGTGGAAGGGAAGAACACAATATTGTCTACAGTGCGAATAAGCTCAAGGCGAATAGCACATTTAGTAGTTATTAAGGTGTCTGGTTTAACAGGCTGAAAAATAAATAATAATTACATTAATAAAAAAAAAAATGCTCCATTAAAATTATTGTTTATTAATAACATTTAATATACATACCTCAGACCTTAGATCCTGTTCTTCTAATGGTCTTGGCATCATACTGTCGAACATTGAAACAATTGTCTGACAAGTACAATCCCAATTCGCTTTATCAAACTTTGAACCATTAGATGTTATCAAATTTTCTAAGCAGTATGTACTTGACTGAGCTAATTGATCATTGTCTGTTATAGAAAATAATACACTTATAAAATAATTTAAAACTGGAGCAAACATATTTAAAGATTATACCTTGTTGAATACACCATTGAAGTTGAGCATACAAATCTTGTAATAAAATAGCACACAATATATCAAAGTATTGTGTAAAAACATCTACAATTGATGTAAGGGCATGATTACATGTGATTGTCATCCATTCAATCCTCTAATATAAACACATCATTTTAATTGTTGAATAAGAGTAATGTATTGAGAGTAGTATTGAATGGAACAAAAATATTTTAATAAATTAAAAAACTTATTACCTCAACACTGTGTTCTTGATGTTTCACATTATCAAATATACGGAATAGCACATTGAAAAGGTCTTTCCACCAGTTTAATTTAAATACAGTTCCATGAGTTTTAACCAATTCAAAAAGTACAGTTAAGGCACGAGTTCGAATGTCTAGTTTACATCGACTAACAATACATGACAATTCAAATAACAATGGAAACCACCCTCGTACCCACACACCATCTTCTTCAAGAGAAGATGATTCTTCAGAAAAATGTTCTGCAAATATCTAAAACAAAGTTGAAAATAATATGATATTAAGTATTTACATAAATATATGTTAAGATGTATGACTTATTAAGAGTTTTTACAATACTAAGCTTACTTGAGGTTTATCATGAACACAATCTGCACACGTACGCAATAAATGTATGGCTTCCATACTGATTTCTGGGAAACCAACATTACATGCAAATTCGGACAAACATTTTACAGCATCTTGGAATGACTCCATCATAATTATACAATTTTGTTTATAAAATAAGTCTATTCAACAAAACAAATTTAAAAATGCTGAAAAAATAGTTATTTTACAGTTACTTACTGATCACATGTTGTGTTGTACGAAATGACATATCAACAATAGCTCCATCTTGATCAGAAGCTGCCAAATGAAAAACACCAAATATGTTTTTCCACCCAGATCTAATGTTAGCGGCTTGTGAATTTACCATTTGAGTAATACATCTAACTACCATATCCCTAATAGTCGGGGAATGATTTTTCTTCATAATTATTTCAAATGGACGCAAAAAGTCTTTTTGAAATTTAAAGTTAGCAAACTCTCCTTTTTCAATGAATTTCATGGATAATTGGCGTAATGAATCCAAAGCAAAAGTCGCAATATCTTCATTTGGATAACAGCCTACACGATTAAAATGTTCACCTAGTACTTGCCACATTCTTGACCATTGGAGTCGAATACGTCCCATATTATAATAAGAAATTTCCACAATTTTTTGCAAACTGAACATACGGGGATTAGTTGAGTTAGCTAATTCGTTAATAGAAACCTAAAAAAAAAATTGGATAATGCATCATGCAATGTTATTATTTAAAATGAAATTTACATACTTGACATAATGCTTTAACAAACTCCACAATGGCATCTCCATCAAGTCTTGTAGAACCAGTAAATATACGATCTACAGCAACAACAACACTCTGACTACTTGTCTCTCCTATCGATCCTTTTCCACTAGCTAAAGACTCAAAGGTATAAGTATATATAATAAAAACAAATAGTGTAAAACTTACAATCCAATGCAGTAAAGTTTAGCTTTTGACTAAGGGCTTCAATAGGAGGATAAGTTTTGCTAATAACTTGTGATAAAAATTGTGGTCGAACTCCAGTTCCCACCATTTGAGCAAGTTCCAATTGTGATATACATTTGATAATATCAAGCCAAGAAGTGCCAAGATAATTTCCATCGGTGTATGCAACAGTTATTAAAGTTTTTATTGTCTCAATATTCTTAGCTTTCATTTCAGTCACAGGTGAATTGGCAGTCAATAAAGTAAAACGTGCTAAAGCTTGGACGTAGGCATCTCGTTCCAACTAAAATAAATACATGTTTTATTTTCAAAAAATAGAATTAACTTAGAATGAACTTACAGTCATGTGGAAAATACAAGCAATTCTAATAGCACATCGTATGCCATCCAAACACAACATTGCTATTTCTAAATCATCACAATCTTGTAAGCCAACACTGAATGCTGCCAAAAATGGTGTCCATGTCATCTAGAAATGAAATAATAGTTGTATTTTATAAACAGAGTTCAGACTTAAAAGCACTTAATTATCAAAATAAGCAAATAAAAATCATTAATATAATCAAAAATAATCATGTTAAAAATGGTACATTCTTTCAAATTTAAATTTCTCTACATTATAAAATATTAAGTAATTAAGTAACCTAATGCCAAGTATATTTTTCTAAGTCTATAAAAATGCATTCGTTTTTGTATGTAACTATCATTTTTATTTTCTCAAAGTAAAAAAAAAAAATATATTAGAAATAACTAGTGGAAAACATTAAAAAAATCATTAAGATAAAATAAATAAAAACTTTTAAATGACACATTTCATCTTGTGGTAACATGAAATATATTTCAATAGTTCTTCAGTAAAGTTGATGTCAAGTAATAAAGTAAGCAAATACTCTAAATTGTAAACCTTCATTATGATAGTTCAAAGTAAATATTGAATACAAGATCAAACCTTAAACATGGGTTTAACATGTTCCAAATGTTTAGCTTCAGTAAATGGTGCTCGAACATGACTAACTGATTCCATAAGATTTTTAGCTGCTACTGCTATAGCTTCCATTTCCATGTTCCATAATACTTTCCGTCTCTTCTCATTTGGTATTACTAATACATGAAATAAATAAATTAGATTAACGATATTTAGATAGTTTAAATTATGCATAATACATACATTGTTTTCCCGGTTTTACTGTTGATTTCATCTTAATTTCATGACCAGCAATGTCATCATATATTTTACTTAAATATTCCTCAGGTAAATCTTTATTATCAGATATACAACTGCCTCTGTTCATCTTTATATATTGCTCTTTCGTCATTTTGGTTTTCACTTGCGGAGAATGCAAATCTGTAGTTAACATAATGATTGAATAGGAAAGTACATACAGTGTATCAGCACTGTCAAAAAGTCCATTACTGTGAATAAACATAACATAAATTTAGTTTTTTTTTTTTTATGTAATTTAATGATAGCTAAAAGATGTTTAGCTATAAAATAATTACTTTGGATTGCACTCAAACCATCTGCTAGCAAATTTTTCCAATAATCTATCAATTTTTTGAGCTTCACCTGGCAACCGAAAACCATCAAGAAAAAATCGCAATGCTGTAACAACATCTTTACCAACAAAATTCATTTGATCTACATAGTAGTACATAACCTAAAATAAATAAATAATAAACATAAAATATCTTGTATTGTATAATATAATATATAGATTAGTAGTCTTATCCAGAGAGCACAAGGGTCATGTATTCTTCCCCTCCATATTAGGTAGATATTTTATTTTTAAGATGAAAGCATAGATTGACTGAAAACTATTAATTTAAACACACACAGAACATACTTGGAGCGTAATAGGGATAAAAATTAAAAAATCCACTCCCTTTTAGCCACTATTTCCTTAAAAACTTTATTGAAATTAAATGTTGTGAAGGTGAAGTGTTGAGATACTTTTCATTATAAAGCTGAGATAATACTGTTGCTCATACATCAATAAAATTTGGTTATCAACTGCTTACTGGTACATATTATATTATTATATGATAAATAAAGAAATATACAGATATACAGATTATTAACAAGTGTTAATAATATCTGTATAAATGATATAGCATACTGAATGCAACATAATATGATTTAAGACATATAAACCATAAATAATTATAACATTACCTCTTTGTTAAAGTCCTCATTTTCTCCAAGGAAATCTCCAATAGCTGTTTTATCTAATCTTTCATCAACATGAAACCATTCTGCAATGTCAGAAGGACTAGTTCCAAGAAGCTTTTGTTCTTGAAGGAAATTTATACCATGTTTGGGCTTACGATTAAACCTAAAATATATCAATTATCAACAAAAAATATGTATTTCAATAAGTGGCTGTTATGGTTATATTTTTCAATTGAAACAACTTATGCACAGCAGGAATGCTACCTAATATACATACACAGTTTTTTTTTCGTATTTTAAACTATCTTTCTAACATCAAAAAGGCATGTCTAACAATAATTAGCTGTATCCATTTCAATTAATTTTAAAATTCTTAAAATGTCGAGTCCTAAGACATATATCAATTATGTATATATAAAAAAAAAAAATACACATATAATGACAAAAAAAATAATTTATTAAAACATAAATAAATATTTAATGTTGTATGGCTATTTAATCATGATAAAAATTCAGAAAAAAAATAATTATAAACAAAATTAGTTGCATGTTGTCTTTTTCTATAGTAATCATTGTTATGCATGTTATAAGAATTAAAATATTACAAAAAATATTACAATTGGAAATTGAAAAATCACGAAAAAGCCATCATACAAATACAGACAAAGTTCCTAACTTATGAGTATCTCAAAATTGTAATATTCTCCAAGTTAATATTAATAAAAATTTATGAGGGGGCTTTTGATAATAATTGTACCTAGAAATTAAATAGTAAATAATTTCTTTAATTTAACATTAAAAAGCTAACTAGCCAATAAAGACATATAAACAGTACATAAATTCAATATTATTCAATTCAAATTTTATGTTGGGCACCATCCTTGTTTAACCAATTAAACCAATCACTGATTTCAATAAAATTGTTATCAAGACTTACATAAGTATGCCTGTTTCCCAGACTTCTTTCTGATGTTTAAGCACTTGCAATTGTTGAGGCATATCTGGAGCTTCTTTGTTACCAGAACTATTTGATGTTAAACTAGATTCACTGCCATCTAACGAGTTAAGACTGTCTTGGGTAACGGCTGACTCATTGGCATCATACTCACGTACATTTCTTTCTGGACCCAGATTAGTTTGAGAATTAGGATTGACATACAAATCTTTACTCCATTCTACCATGCACTTCAATATTGATACTAAACATTCAAGACCACGAATACGCATGGATTTTTCTTGATTTAGAGTTGCACCTAGTTCTATTGCTTGACGACCTTGTGCTATTTTAGAAAGATCATCAACTAATCTAAAAGAAACAATAATATTTAAAAAGATTAAAATTAAAAATTTTTTCTTAATTATTAATTAATAATTTAACATTTACCTTTGAAAGAGATTTGCTGCAGATAAATCGCAATCATAATTGACATACATATCAACAACACTTTGAGCATCAGCACAAATACGCGTTAAAGCTTGAATAACCATCCATTTGTGTTCAAAAGTTGAACTTGAAGTCTCCAAAATATTTAAAAATATTTCTTTGAAAAACACCTATAAGCCAATATTTTAAACATAACAATCACAATAAATTAATATGAATTCTATTTTTGCTTACCTCAATTTGCATTTTTAAATGTGTTTTAAATCGTGATAGCAAAGATAAAAATATAGCTAATGAAAGTTCAAATACTTCAGGTACAGATGATGTACCATTGTTAGATAAAGCAACACATAAAAACTGTTTAATTGCTGTTATAAACATTGGATTCGTGCGAAACACAGGACCAGCATTTTGTAAAATGGATAATAAAAGATGTAAAGACAAGATTTTTGAACGTAGTTCATGAGACCTTAAAATAAGTTGTTATAAACAATTTAAACAAATTATTTAACAAAGTATTTAACAAAAGCTTACTTTGGATCTGGCGTTCCTTCAGGCAATGGTTTCATTGATAATTTACATAAAGATCGAAAAACTAGAAAAGCATCTTTTTGTAAAATGTGATTAAAAGAAGCAATTGTTTTACATTCAGCTTCATTTGTAGTTTCCAAACTCTCCTAAATAATTAATAAATAATAAGTATAAATAAAATAATTATAAGATCAACAAACAACAATTATTTACTTGGGACATGGATCTTACAATATCTTGGGCTAGTTCTTTTGTTTTGTTGCTATGATCAATACTTTGTATAGCAGTATTACATATATCATTGACAATGTCATAAATAATGTTTTCATCAATATCTTGATCAATTGAATCATCACTCTGAACTGTTTCATCGACTTCACACAAATCTACAATTTCTGACTCATATTTAGGTACTTCTACTTCCATTGCTTGCATTTCCATTCGAGTAAAGATTACATTCAACATTTGGGTAAGAGTAGCTCGAGCTGTTGTCTGGTTAACTAAATTTCTACTAGCTAAATAAATATTATAACATGTTTTAACTGCTTTTAAAATTGTTGCTTCATGCACTTCAACATGTTGACTCGTAACTACAGTTAACAGTGCCTGGAAAAAAATATATAAAAATAATATAATAAATCAAAAATTCATATTTTAAATATTTTTACTTTAATGATTTGTAATAAAATTCCTTCATCTGTTTGTTGACCTGTGAAACAATCACAGATAGTTTCTACAATTTTATCTATTAGTGGCTTGCCCGTGTCATTGGTGCAGTTGCCAGTTAAGTGACCATATGCGATGAGTTTCTGAAATCATCAATCAGTAAGCATTAATTAACTCATGAATCTTTTTGTCAGTATTGAAAAAAATGAGTAAAAAAAGACTTACTTGTAAGCAGTCCAATGAAGTAACGACAATTCTAGGCGACTTACTTTGACAAGCTAATTCAAATGGTCTGAAGTATTTCTCAGCTGATATAGCCGAACTGCCATCTTTGGGCAGAGGCAAGGCAGACGATGCATCCGTCTTCTCTTCAGCTTGGCACTCAGATTTTATGCTCTCTAGAAAAATTTATGAAAACATATATGAATCAATTCATCTGCGTTACAAGCATTCACCTTTGCAATTAAATGAATATTACTCACGCAGTGCGGCTTCGCATTCCTTCCTCAACTCGGCATGATATGACTTCTTGACATCCTTGTCCCCGAGAATCTTCTCCAACGCGCGTATGATGAACATCTCTTTGGCGTTGGACCTCTTGATCATGTTAACCTGTAACGGGCGTGGACGACCATCAGTGTCGCCGACAACGGACGGAGATGGGAACTGCTGTTGAATGAGCGGTTATTGCGGCGGAATAAATGGCGTGCGTGTACACAACAATATTGCCGAACCGATTCAATTATCTATTTGCATGGAACGCATAGCGGTGGTGGTATTGAACAATCGTTGCATCACCACGGCGGTAAAATATCCTAATTTTTAGGCATAATAAAAATATTGCAAATATCAATGTAGTCATCAAGACTCAAGTTCCAACTGGATGTCCGATAGGTGATAACGGCCATCGAAAGATAACAGCCGTCTTGAGTATTAGCGGCAGATCGTGGCTACAGATGGCAGCACCAGTTAATAATCTCATCATATCAATTTAACTTGATTATAATTGTGATATTGTTATAGCAGTGGTATCATAGATAGTAAATTTTTTTATTGTTGCTATTTATTAATCACATACACGAATTATAAATTAAAAAATCATTGATGACCACGATTATTAAATTAATACGTGCCACCGTGATAAATTAATAATTCTTTTATTTTCTCTAGATAAATAGTTAATACCATTGTCTTAATTGTAATTTTTATGTATAATATTAGTAAATATTAGGTATATAATATTTATATTTCAGTGTTTAATAACGATTTAATAGTATTTCCACAGAAGTTTGGGATTAGGATTATTGGTATTCAATTACAATGGTAATTTTGACTTATTAAAAAAAAAAAAAAAAAAAAAAAATGCTTTTTAATAGGTAGCTTGTAAATTTATACCTAAATTTATTTTTCAGAATATTTCATCATTTTCAGAAAAAGATTTTAGCGTTGTAGATTGGATTAATAATACATTAAAGGACAAACCTCCAGATGAATGTCGTGAGGTGTGTATAAAGTCTATATAATGTATAAGTATTTATTATTTATAGCTTCAATATTGGATGGGAATCATAAATATATTATATTATATATTTAGGTACTGTTTATTGATTATACTTATGAAAATGAAATCTATAAAAAAAATACAAACATTTATTTTTTAAATAGGTTATTCCATCTATGTTGAAAAAGTTACAATTATGTGTAGAACAGGTACATGAGGTACTGGATGAAACAACAACACAAGTTCTTTCTTCTCTACCTAAAGTTGTCAATGACATTGAGCAGTTTGAAAATCAAGCGTCAAACATACAACAAAAAATTATTGACTTAAAACAAGAAATTAATACAGTAATTAACTAAATTTAATATTTAATATCAAAAAATATTTATAATTTTTTTAATTTGATGAATAGGTAAAAAGTAACACTGGTGAATCATTATTGAAACTCCAATTGTATGATGGAATCAAATGTAACATGGAAGTTACCAAAAATGCTTTGGAGGAAGCAGACAATTGGACAAAACTTATTACTGATATTGAAATAGTAATTTATAACAATAATTAATTTGTAATATTAATATATTAGACAATGTGTTATATTTAGTTAATGGATAATGGAGAAATAGACCAAGTAACTAATAGATTGATTAGAATGCAACGTTCTTTAGCAGTCTTGGAAAATAATTCTGATTATGAAGAAAGAAAAAATCAGTTGGAAGAGTTAAAGAGCAAACTTGAAGTAATATTAATTCCAATGGTTAATGTGGCTTTTGAAAATGAAAAAATTGGTATGAAAAATTAATGTGTAAAATAATTTTGATATGTTTTAATAATTTAATGTATAAAATATATTTTATAATGCATGTTACAGATGATTCAAAGCATTATGTAAATATATTTACTGATTTAGAAAAACAAGATCAAATTATTAAATATTATTTAAAATGTAATAAAAACAGATTACGTAAGGAATGGTCATCAAAAATGTATTCAAATGAATATTCAAAAAATCCTTTAATGTTTTTTGAAAGCTTTTATGAAGCATTAATAAAATGTAAAAAGCAGCAAGTAAGTTACCATCTATATAATTCTAAGCTATTTCAATAAATCACCTAAAAATTGTGTGCAATAAATAGAGGAATAATATTTATAGATTATTCTATGATAATTGTGTTAAATATTTAAAAATTAAATTATAAAATATACTTCTGTTAAAAAATGTATAATTTTTTGCAAAAGTTTTATACTTATTAATATTATATAATGTAGTAATATTAATTTGGGTACTTATCACTTTATCTAATGAAAAAACCTATTGCGGCTCTACAAACAATTTGGCTTGTTTTTCATGTCACCATACTAAACTTAATTATAGGATTTTCCCCATAATCAAGACATCAACTAACTACTATTATTAATATTGGTGTAGAAAATATGTTACCAAGAAACCTAGCCAACTACCTTTGGGATGATTGGGTTTTATTTTTTATTTATTGATACGGCTTCAACATAAAGTCATTAGCCGGGAACAAAAAAATGTTTACATAATATATGATTGGGTTTATTGAAGGGATAAATAGGGTTTTAACCATTAGTCTACATATGTAGAATTGGTGTGTTGTTTTGATGAACAGAATAAAGTATAAATTATTTTATTAAAAAAATATAAAAATTTTCTCATGTTTTTAGATATATTCTTATTATATGATTCAACTAATTATGAAAAAATTTTGTTTAAAATTAGTATTTATTATTTTTTTAAATTTAAATTTTAATAAGCTTAAATAATATTATACAGATGATTTTGTACAAAAAATTATTTAATATTGAAGTGCAACCTGAAATAGAACGTCAATTAATTTTATCATATGGAGATTTGTTTAATATATTAGAACTTCCAATGTTTGAATTGGTTGATGTTTCTATCAAAATCCATCAAGAACCACTTATTTTACTATTAGATTTATTTATGGTAACAGAAGTATTTATTAAAAACATTAAAAATGATTCAAAAATTAGTAAGTATTTTAGATATTTAATTGATTAACAATTCACTAAAAATTACATTTATATAGGCGATTCATTTGATTGGGATAACATATTAACAAGTATATACAGACCATTGATTCCACAAATTGTTTCTTACAAAGAATTAGAGTATGAACATTCAAAAAAAATCACTAATTTTGAATTAAATAAAGATGATTTAGTAGATGTAGTTCAAGCTTTTGGCCAGTCTCAATTAACTGTTTTCAGAGCGTCAGAAGAAGCAAAACGTCGAAGTGCTGTTTTAAGTCACTGTGTTTTTCCTGAAATGATCTTTGCTATTAACGTAATAAAAATAATTTTAAATCACATAATGTATTTAAATAATTTTGATGAGAATTAATTTGATTTATAGAGAATGTTTTCTAATATTATTGAAGGAGGAAAAGAAGTATTAAAAAAAATATTAGTTAACATTAAAGCCGGAGAAAACTGGAATTTATTTCAAATATGTTTAAAATTTTTACAATCTTCGGGTAATTATTCAAAATACCTAGAAATATTTTTATACATTTAACACTTAAAATTGTTATTATTTTTTTTTTTTAGGAGAATTTTTACGTGAATTATATTTTGTAGAATCTGAATTTAAAAGTTGTATTTTAACAAATGAACAACGAGCATTAAATGTTTCAAAATATTTATTGGTTGAAGATAAACAAATTGAATTGAAAAATGTTATTGATTTATTAAAAAAAGGTATGTTACATTTTCAATTTATAGATTATTATCTTATTGGTTATGTATTGAGAATAGTCTTTAAAAATATTATTTAAGTATTTACTTTATTCATCATTTCATGAAGTTCTGCCAATAGATTGTGATTTTTACATATACAAAACATTGTTGATTTATTTACATTTTTTTCCTTTATAACACAATATAATATACTTAATTTATGTAATATCTATTCTATGTTTGTATCTATAGATAGTGATTGGAAATTATTTAAGGAATCAATTCAAGCGACAGAAAAAATGTGTTCTCACATATATCAAACTTTTTATAAAATATCATTTAGACCAATATCATTTTACTTAGAGCAACTGGAAAAAGTAAAATTTAATAAAGAAACATCTGATGCTCATAGACTTTCTCCAAGAGAATATATTACTCAAGTAATGTAATATTTAAATATGATAATGAATAATTAAGTCCAAATGTTTCTAAAATAAATATTTAGCAAACTTTTTTTTTTTAATAGATTGGACAGTATTTAATTACACTTCCTCAGCACGTTGAACCATTTTTAGTAAGGGATAATGAAGCAGTAACTGTAGTTTTAAATATATCTGATAGACGATACAGTGATGCTTCTCTGGAAGAAAGTTTTACAAATGTTTTATTAAGGATATTAGCAAGAAATACATGTGATGTATATGTAGAACAGATACAGTCACTCAGAGAAATAAATAATTTGGCTGCTCAACAACTAGCCGCAGATATTGGTAAATTTTTTATGAATTAATTTTATTCAATTTTTAACAGTACCTAAATAATATAATAAGGATGTGGTTAAATAACTATATAATTTAATTCATTCAAACATATATTTCAGAATACTTGGGATATGTATTAGAAGAACTAGGAGTCAAACTTGATGAGACTACTGCACAAATTATGGACTTATTAAGACTAGAAAGTGATGAGTACATAATGAAATCATCATCTATTGCAGCTCCAAAAGTAGTGGCTGTAATAGCAAAAATTAGAAATATAAGATAAAAAAAAGCAATTTATTTGAAAGCTATTATTATTTTTACAAGTATAAAATAGCATATTTAATAATCTCAACTCAAAATTATGTTGAGTATTCAGGAGCCCATAATTTAAATGTTCTATCATATGATGAAGATGCAATATATTTTGAATCTGAAGATATATCAACTCCCATTATTTTGTTGTCATGTCCAGATAGCGTTTTTAACATTTGCCATGTTTTATTTGCCCAAATCTATAGTAATTAAAAGTTTTTATTAAACAAAACAACACAATTTATTTAATTATTATTAGTACCTTGATTGTGTTGTCATATGAAGAAGTTACAATAAAATGACCTTCAGGTTGGTATCTTAGTCCTGAAACAAGACTCATGTGTGCTGGAATAGTGTATAGACATGATCTTTTTCTAACATCCCAGATACGACATGTATTATCTTCACTACCAGTGGCTATTTGATAACTTGAAATTAAAGTTATTTTAGTGTTAAATTGTGTTATAAGCTTTAATTAAATAAAAAATTACCCATTGGGAGAAAAGTCTATACTATATATAGATTTTAAATGACCTTCCATAAACATAATACATCTTCCTGTACGTAAATCCCAAACACGTCCAAAAGCATCTAAGCCCCTGTTAACATGTAAAAATTAATTAATTTAGAGTATGTAGATATATTTTTATCAGTAACTTACTATTTCAAAATCTTAAATTTTAAGTTTTTTACTTTTAAGAAAACAACATACATTTTTAATTTCATGTTTTGAAGCAAAATATTATTTAGAATAATTTTGCACATAAAAATTGATATTGGGACAAGTAGTTTATGAGTTATAAAGTTTTAAAGTTAAGGTGAGCATTAAAAATAATGTTTATGGCTTGGTGTGGTTCGTTGGCTGCTACCAGTCACGGAATGCGACTGGGAGAAAGTAACGGCTACAACTACTAACTCCTGGATGGGTGACCATCAGGGTTTATAGTGGTTAAAAAGCCATACATACACATGTTTGCTATCAATCGTAACAACCACAACAATTGTAAAAACAACCTACGTACCAACCTTACCCCTAAAACAGCTAATAGCTCTAGTTGCTGGGTTTAAGTTCAATAAAAAAAAATAAAATGTTTCATTTGGATTGAAAGTTATATAAAATAAATATTTTTAAAAACATTAACAGATTTTGAAATAATGAGTGTTTTTTGATAAAAAAAATTGCCCATTACACAGTATTAATACTAATAAAAAATATACTGTTAAAAATTAGAAAAAAAAAAATCATACTTACCCAGTTGCAACAATTGAACCATCACACTGAAACGACATACAATAAACTGGTTTACAATGTCCTTCCTGATGAAGAACTTCTTCCCCTTGTTCTAAATCCCATAGTCGCCAAGAATTATCAAAACAGCAAGTTCCTAAAAATCGACCAGATGGATGAAAATCTGCTCTCGACACTCTAAATGGTGCATGACCTTCCAGGTCTGCTACTGGTTCTTCTTTATCACTAAAGACAAACGTTTTTATAAAGTTGTGTGTTTTATGACATATTTCACACAAAGAAGCAGAAAAATAGCATACCTATTCATTGACCATAACTTAACAGAACCATCACTAGCACATGACACAAGATCACAGACATTTACATCAGAACCTGCATGTGGATTAAATGTGATGGAGCAGACATTACAATTATGTCCTCTAAATGTTTTGACTAATGAACAATCAGGAACTGACCATAATTTACACAAACCACTCCTGAAAAGTATGTATACATGTAACAATATTTAAAAGAAAAATAAACACAATAGAAATTTAGTAATAAAAAAAATTTACCAAGATGATGTAGCTATAAATTTAGAGTCGGGACTAAACCGGCAGTATGATATTGGTCTAGTATCACCAATTTGACTACAATAAATAGAAAGAGATGTTGTATATTTGTGTAAATCTTGTAAACGAGCTGTAAGTGTTGATTCAGGTATGCTAGCTTCTTCTTTGAGCATTTTTAAACGAAAATGTGATCTCAACAATGAATATTCTAAAAGAATCATTATTTTTTTTAAATAAAAATTGAATGTTTTTTTTTTAAATGATAAATTATAATGTTGTTTACAGTGAGTTCCGCTTAATGTGATCACTGGTTTATAGAATCAAAAATGAAAATCTCAAACCAAATTGTATGTTACTAATGTTAAATTGACCTTTTATTAGAATCACTAGGTACCAGATAATTGAATCACTTTTATGAACAATCTTATCGTTTTTATGGTATTTCAAACTGATTAATTTATAAAACCCATTTTATTATTTAATTTATCAGTTAATTTAATTTCAGGCTAATATGGAAATGAAATTGGTAGACTCTCAAGTACAATCAAAAATAGATAGCTTCTTTAATTTGTTTTAAATGTATTTATTTAATTTTAATTTTAATTTAAGCATAAATGTATACCTAAATATAGAACCATTAAATAAAAAAAAATGTAAAAATAAATAATTTTATGTCTTATAAATTATTAAATATGTATGTTAATTTAAATAAAAATGTAATTGTATTAAAAGATTGAATTATGAAAAAAATGTTGTAAATGTTTTATAGAATCAACCGGTTAATAGAATCAAAATGACCTGCACCAAAGTGATCACATTTAGCGGAACCCACTGTATTATATAATTTATAATACAAACCTGCCATATATAAACGTGCATCTAGTAGTGAAGGGGGCCCTTCATGGTACCAGGTTGTATCTTGATCTTTGATTTGCTGTCGTTTTTCTTTTTCTTCTTCTGGTTTTTTCACTATAACATCTTCTCCTACTCTAAAACAAATTTTAAATATGCATGTTAGTATTAAATCCTAATGTTATTAAAATAGTAATTTATCAACTAATTCTATTTTAAATACCTTGAAAGCAGTTCTCGCAATCTATTTCTCCTCTCTGCTGGCCCTTCCCCGAACAAGCATATGGCTTGTCCTAGCTTCCTGAGATTTTTTTTAACTTCATCATCATCAGTAGAAACTTGCACATGGCGGGCTTTCTTTTTACGTTCAAATTCTTCAAGTAATGCTTGTTTATCTTTAGATATTGCATCCTCCAAATCAAAATATTCTGTAAACAACAATGCAATTAATAATTCAATAAAAATACTAAACAAATTGATTTAATTGAATTTATTAAAGTTTATTTTATATTATTACCATTGGATACGTTTATGTTTCCTCCAATAGCTTTTGGTTCGCCTTCGCTGTCAGTGGCAGCTGAAGATAAACGGATGCGTTCTTGGTCTTCTAATGAACCGTAGTGTATTGTTTTTTGTTTTTTTACGTAAGTAATTTCTTCGTCGTCAGACATCTTGTCAAAATAATTTGTGTTTTTAAAATTATACTATACGTACACTTAAAACTATTAAAACGGTTTATTGTAAATGTTTTTTAAATATTTTCATGTAAAAGTTTATCAAATTCGGTCGTCTTTGCTTGTCGGTAAACACTAAACAAAAAAAATCGGTTTATGATATCTGCTACAACGGATGTTAGAAACGAGATATCTGATTCTTTAAATCAGGAACTGCTTTAAAAAATAATAATAACCATACATAAAATATATATATTCTATTTTAATTCGATTTATTTTCAATATTTTTATTTTAATATTTAACAATAATGTTAATATATTATTATTGATGTTTGTTTTTTTTTTTTAACACGCACTAAAAATTATGATATAATATACCTATAGCCTACAACCGTACCGAGAATACCGTGGTTTTAGAAACTATGGTTGTTGGACGTTTCGTGATTGATCAACTACGAAAAGTTTTTCTGTCTTTCTAATATCACTTAGTTTTGTAATTCAAAAATATTATTTTTTTATACCTCATAGCTCGTATAGAACAACTATTATAAGCTATTCCGCAATCATAATATTTTTAGCTTTGTCCGTACAATAATAAGATTTATAAATAATATATTATCTCTAAATATATTTGGTAATTTAATGGCATAGATAATCGTGATTCCAGCTAAGATAGTATTATCTTAGTCCGTAATTATCAATTATCACAATGAATGATAATGAATATGAAGTTTGTAATTAATAATTATTAAATTTTTTAAATTTTTTAAATTTATGGCAAAGTGTAATTCTTTTCTTTTTTGAATTAATATTATCACCATCATCATAAATGAATAATAATATTGATATATGTATATTATGTCAGTGACTAGTATAGAGATTTTTTGATCAATGATTGTTTATTATAATATCTTATAAATAATGTTCTTTTTATTTTTAATTAATTTTAATTTTAATTAAACTGCACGAGTAAAAATGGTAAAAAATTATCGTGTTGTCGTGTTTGGTGTGAAAGGTGTTGGTAAGACAGCAATATTGGAACAAGCTATTTATGGACACTTTAGCAAAAATTATGTGAGCATATTATATGATAGAATTAATAGAAGTCTTATTATTTATTATTACTGTTTAATTTTGGTTGTAGAAATTGTGGCCTACTATCGAGGATATATACCAGGCTTCTATAGAAACTGATAAAGGGATACGTGAACAAGTTCGTTTTTATGATACTGCTGGTTTGGATTTGACACAGTTACCCGAGGTTGGATTGTATTCAAATCCAGATCCATCGCTTATGTTGTCATTTGGTCAAATAGCTAAACAGTATGCATCCATTGCAGATGCATTTATATTAGTATATGACACTAGTCGACCAGAAACGTTTGATTGCTTAGTCACATTAAAAAAAGAAATTGATAAAAATAAGGAAAAAAAAGATGTAAATATAATATAAATTAGAATGGCGTATTATCTTACAATTAAAATTAACTAAACAATATATTTTATGTTTAATGTATTTATTTTTTAGACCTTTTATGTCATTGTTGGTCATAGAATGCGAGAAATGGATATCAAAGCTCCAACTTTAGAGAGTCCTACTAGTCGAGCTTCCCATTGGTCTATAAGAGAAAAAATGAAACATTTTGAAGTTAATGCTTTAGACCGGACTAGTTTATTTGAACCATTTATTTATATTGCATCAAAATTTAATACTGCACAACCAAAGAGTAGTTTTCCTCAGCTAGTACGAAAAGGTACTCAACATTAATGCAGATTAATTTCATTGAATTATAGTTTTTATAATGGTATTATTTTATATAATAATTTATTATGCAATTAATAAATATACACAAATTGACTAAATAATTTCTCATTGTATTTCATTATGTATAAATTGTAATTATTTATTTTTAATAAAAAATATTTATGTTTGTATATTTTAAAATGTTCTAACCTTGCTTTAAAACTTAAAAGTTGATGTGGGGCCTTCTCACTTTTACATATTTAATAAACTGATTCACTCTTATATTAAAAATAACAAAATTAAAATATTGAAATAAATATAAATATAAATTTTATAAATTAAATTATGAATTGCCAAATATAAATTTTATAAATTAAATTATGAATTGCCATATTATGTTTTATGGAGAAAATAAATGCAAGCACAATGTTCTCTTAGTACTAAATGAAATTCAAAATTGTTTTGCTTTTAAATCAGTAAAACTCAATTGTTAAAAATATTCTTTATGTTTTGCAAATTATGATTAATTAATATTTTATAATAACATAATATATTTTTTTCATCTGAGAATATGAGTTAACTAATACAACATACTATTTTCTACAATTCTTGAATATACTTATATTTTTTAATGACTTAATAACTCAAAAGCTATATAAGTGGCTACTAATTATACCATCAGTTTAATAACTAATATTGTCAATAAAATGATAAAAGTTTAAAGCTTTCAAAAGGCAATAATGATAAGGTACTGAAAAAATTTGCTGGATTTCAAAACTAAAATTTATATTATAAATGTTTATTAGTTTTAAAAATAAAAATGTAAAATAGGTATACGGCATTTTTTATAATTTTATTTTATAGTCGAAGATAATATATTTACATTTACAAATAACATTAGTGTAAAAATCAACTAATAATACCTATAAATTTTAAGTAGGTAGGTATTGCGTAATTTTTATTTTTAGACTCAGCAATTAATGTTAATATAAATAATGCAAAAGTATTAA
This sequence comes from Melanaphis sacchari, assembly GCF_002803265.2. NCBI lineage: Eukaryota > Metazoa > Arthropoda > Insecta > Hemiptera > Aphididae > Melanaphis > Melanaphis sacchari. The sequence continues at coordinate 1,461,652 of NW_020271303.1, forward strand.
AATAATGGAATGATAAATAATATATTAAAATGGGTTTTTAACCGACTAAAACCACATTAAATAATAAAGCAACACTTTTGTTAACATCTATAATTAAAATAGAGGTTAAATTCTGATTATAAAATTTTAGTAGAAAAGAAAACATGTTATATTATAATTTATTTCATACCACAATTATATTTTTATAATCAAAGTTATTTTTTATTTGTTTAATTATAATTTATTATAAATTAGATTGTTATTAATTAGTTACTATTTTATTTATATTTTCAATGCAAAATCGTAGATTCTGAGTGTATAGTGATGGTAACCTTAAGGAGCATAGAATGTTTCGATATTTAATAGGTACTGAAAAGTTGATATTTAAAAAAGGGGTCAAAAATAAAAAATGTATAGTCTTTTGCACAATTTACAGGGGAAAAAATAGACTTGGATGTTTAACTAAATATTTATTTTATGGTTTTTTAAAACCTTAATAATTTTCAAAATATTTTGGCTTTTTTTTGTATTATTTATAGAAATTTGAAACTATTGACATTTTTAGTTATTATTGGACTTATTTATGAGAACTTTTTCGCATGGTTTGGCGTAATTTGTTCTTACCATAATTGAAAAATATCAAAAATACATAGCAACAATTTCTTGTATAAGCGTTTAAGATTCAAATTTTTACGAAATTTGTGTTTAAACATTTAAAAATTAACAAAAGAAATTCTGTTAAAAATGAAGAAACAAAGAAGTTTATAAGTTTTGGTTTTTTTTTTAAATTCCTCACTATCGATCTAAATGATAAGTACCTAAGAATTATGCGTTCAATAATTAAAGATAAACCCTGAAGTAAATCTACAGCTTATGATTATTTCAATAGATTAAATAATATACTCATAAGAAAATTAGAATCTACGCGTGGCTTATGTCAAATCAGTGGTTTATTTTCAAAATTTTGGCCCAGGAGTGAAATTTTCAACAGCCCCTTCTCATCTAGGCATTATATATTTATACTGAGGTCGAGGATATGTGCATTCATCTTACTAAAATTAAATTGCATAACTTTGAAAATATTATTTTTTTTATTAATTAAAAATTGGATAATAATTTTGAATTATTAAAAAAAAAATTAATAGTTTAATAGTTTATTATAAATTATTGAAAGAAAAACAATGTATAACTTCGATCCCCCTAAGCGAACGGGCCTGGGTCACCCGTACGCTTTGATCCTTTTTAGTACCTACGCCACTGAGTCTAATTTTATATATTTTATCTAAAATGATAAATTTAACGAACTTATTACGTAGACCAATAAATCATGTTTAAGGGACTATCTATTAGCTCATTATTTAATTAAATTGTTTAGTGATTGTATATACAATCCAACATTAAAATACTAAAGTAAAATAATTTGTAAGTTAAGTCGTCAGCAGTGTAGAATAAAAGCTTACCAGTTACCAACATGACATCACGAGTTGTACACTATAAATATAATGTATAAATAATGTTAAAACACAATAAAATATAACCCACAGAGGTCAGTTTATTGTTATTTGTTATTATACGCCATTGTAATCGTGAATGTATCAATAGACGTAGACATTAATTGATTATTATCGAGTGGAATCGAACTAGAGTGTTGTTATTTGCAGTAAAGATCCCGCATTACAAGTACTCGAAAAGTTATTAATCGCGACGAATAAAATAATCGAGTGCAGCGGTCAAATTCTCCGAGGTATGGATCCCAGTTTGCTTCGACTCGGCGGAGTTCTGATCACACGGGTGCTGTTTTGAGCACGTCTGGCGCCGACCTTGCGACTCGCACTTTGTTCGCCCGCTTCGAGCTGCATTTCTAATTTTTCTATTTTTTTCCTAGTCTTTGCCGACGGATTTGTAATGAGATGATTGGCAAAAAACAGCGACAAGATGGATATCATAGTGCCACATAACACGATGCCGATGATCTGGATCATCGTAAACCCTGAGAAAGAGAATAGATATATATAATTACGACATACAAATACTCACTGATGTATTAAGTAAAAAACACACGTTCGCAAAATTGTCGGAAACATTGTTGAGCGGGTAAAATCAGTAACCACTCGTAGTATCGGAGGATTTACATAGATATTAGGTGTACCATTAATCTTATAATATTGTTCTTGTTTCCTAATAAAGAAATGATCTATAATTATTTTATATTTTGTCTTTAATACGAAGAAAAGTTATTGTAATTTTTCAATTCGTTATATTCATGTTAAATAATATTTTTGTTAAAAGTGATATCGAAAAAAATAAAAACACTATTGAAACACTATCAAAATTCTCCTGTTTTATATTGATTCACAATACATCAGCCACACAGCTAGTATAGCTTTCTCGGTTCTTTCCTATTCGTGTTATTATTTTATGTGATTTAATATGATACCTTCGGGTTTTCGCAATATAACAGTCGTGCTGACTTCTTCAGATCCGGAAGAATCGAGGATTTTCACGGCGCATGTCCAGTTTCCGTAGTCGGAATCGTCCACGCGGTCGATGGACAAACCACAATGGCCTGCCGTCAGTCCTTGGCCAGAATACGCATACCGAGGCGGTGGCTGCGAGTTCGATTTCTCGTCTACGGCAAATCCAAATAAACGTGGTGTGAGAAATCGGCAGTAGGCTATAGGCTGTTTTTCGACTGTGTCACATCCTAACATCACCCGACTGCCTTCGGTCGCGTATACTTCCTCCTGGCGGGCTGCAATCACGGATTCTGCGCAAACATGATTCATAACAGATTTCACACAGATAACCATGTATATTGTTGAGTGCGATGATAATTGCGAGATAATCATTTATCGCATTCCTATTTATATACGTAAGAACAGGGGGGATCCAGAAATTTATTGGGGGGGGGTAATAAATCGTCATTCCAAGCCCTGACAGTTTATCGTAATTCTTTTGGGTAGAGGGTAACCTAACCTAAGCAGCTTAGGCTAAGCTCAAGGGGGTATTTACCCTATTCCCCCCCCCCTGGACCCACCACTGAATAAGAAAGACTAGGACCAAATGTTTGATGGGGCTCATGTTTTATCATTAGTTATTTGTATGGAAATTATTTTCCCTATACACTTTTACTAATGGAATAAATTGGAGTGTAATGCAATGATTGCATGAAAACAAAAAAAAAAAAAACAAAAAAAAAATCAGTTATTATAATTATACTATTTGTACCAATTGTACCCATACATTATTTTAAACTTGTATTTTAGATTTGACCAAAATAACCTAAATAAGTAATAGCTGTGTTAAAAACGTAAGCAGTTTACATTGCATAGAGTTCAAAAAGATTGAAACTTTAATTTTTCACAGGCAATGTCATGCATATTAGCTAGTTTTATATAGGTACCTACATTCGTACATAATACGTATACACTTACCGGAAACCGTAATGTCCACCGTGCCGTACATTTCACGGCGGTCGTCACGTAGACCCAGAGCGCAAAGCCAAGCACCTGTGTCTGATGTGGAAGCGTCACCGATGGCTACGTGGCATTGGCCAAATGACAACCCTTCACCTGTATACCGGTACCTAGTTCCAATCCTATTCCGGTCGTCGTTTGCAGTTCTGTCCGGAACTGTCACCGGAATAGCAGTACCGTTGGGGTGCCGCAACCAACAATAGTCGATCTCTGAATGTACACTGCACTCTACATGAAACGTGTTGCCTTTGGGCACCATAACAGATTTGCTGGCTGTCACCGTGAGCGGTGGTATACCTGCTGAGTGAAAAAAAATCAGGAAATATTATACATAAAACCATATTTTCTATGATAGTTAAATATGATAAAATGTTTCACCGCTAACTCTGGTTTGATATCAGGTATGGGTGATAAGAATTTTGCAACAAATAAATAATTATTCTACATAGAAATAAATATATAATATATGTATCTAAATTTATTTAATTTGTATTATTTAAAAGTTTATTTTTGAAATAAAATCAGAATTATAAAAAGTTTTTGTTATAGGTATATAATTATTTATGCTGTGTAGGTGTATAATATATATCATATTGAGTCACATTGTAATGAAATGTATTTTCTTCACCATTGTTAGTTACATACCTTTCGTATTGTTGGCTGGTACTACGACGATGAATCCGCCGTAAACGCGGTCGTCGGACATAGCGTTCATGCATTTCCATCGGCCAATTTCGGACTGTCTTAGCGGTTTTGCGAACGACACACCACAATCATTGTACGTTGCACCGTGGTACGAATACCGACTAGTGCCTCTACCGTACGCTAGTGACAGGATCTTTGTGTCTTGTGGTAACGTAAGCCTGCAGTATTTGGACTGAAAGTCATCGTCCCGACCAACAGCAATGCTGTCACCTTTGTCGACTATTGTGGAGGTACTATCACGGACGTTGCAGAACACCCGCACTTCGGAAGCTGTTTCGTCGTATCCGATTTCCGTTATTGCGCCCTCTAGACATGAGGAGGATGGCTGTGTGTAGTGACCAAAGAAAAAAACACAGACAGTTTGCAAAATCGTGGTCTCGGACGTGTTGGTGTATTTATAATAAAGGGTTAACAACATAACATTACGTTCAGTGGTATTCACCTGAGTAAGGAGGGGATTGGGGTAAGGCCAGAAGAGTTATACATAGACCTTATATGTATTTATATTGAAAGAAACTTATTAGTAAACTTATAGTATATTTTTAGAGTTTCTGAAGCAACATTTTATACCTACTGTATAAGATGCCTATGTGGTTATGTCCTATACTCCTATGTGGCTGGTGTCCAATAAGGTTATATTATAACTGATAAATAATAATTACCTATACTTAATGACGAGTGTAAAAAAAAAAAATTTTAAATCAACTTAACCGGATCATTTAGGGAAACGGGAAAATTTACGGTGGAACGAGACAAGAAGAAAGCGAATAAAAACTTTAACGATAGTTATTGTTGTTGTTGTTGTTCACCTCGGTAAGCGTGGAGGCGAAGGGTGTACTGAACTTCGACCGCGGACTCAGCAGTAACTGACCAGCATGTCCACACGTCCTGGTGATGCGATCCAACAGACTTGACGTGCACCCAACACTGACCTTTATGCCTCGACACTTCGCCGGACGGGCCGGACATGCGGCAGTAAAACGCTTTCGGTGGTCCGCACGTGACGTTCACTGCGGTACCAACTGGCACACGGATCGTCGTCGACCTGGGCCATTGTTTCGCTGTAAACATACATAGTAATAAACTGTGCGCGTCTTGACCGATATGATAATATGAATATTGAACGAAGGGTATATTATTTTATAAACGTGATAATATTGTTTTAAGAAGTGGTGAATGAATGCCGGATAGCGTCGTAGTTAGATGTGGAAGAAATTAGTTGTACAATAAGACGATAGTTAAACAGAAAAACGTAAACAGCGATAATGATGACAACGATTAGCTTTGATAGTATTTCTAAAAATAGGATTGAATTTAAAAGCTGAACCAGAGCTTATAATTAATTGCTTATTGTTTAACGCTATTATTCATTATTATAAATGACAATAGCAACGTTTATTGATTATTACTGTTATATTATTATATTAAAATAAATGAATCCGTCGATTATATCACTGTGTTTGTTTAAATTATATGTAATCATTATTTGTGTAGAGGCTAGGAACTAATTATTTTTAAAAAGTAGTTTTATAAAATAGCTATACTGTCAGAAAAATGTTTTTGTGTGCTCACCTTATTTTTTCATTTAGTACCTAATGCATTCATTTTTGAATATATTTAAAGGTCATTTTTTGAGATTTTTGTACTCTGTATTTAAAGAGTATTATGGGGATATAAATTTTTATTTTTAAAACAAGAACAAAGGAGGGTTCTTCAATTATAAATTATTTAGCGAATAAATTTTTTTTTAAATGTTGACATATCAAAATCGAAATTAGTACAGTAGTTTTTGAGTTATTTAAGTTTGTGTACTAAGGTCTAAAGATGATTGGTTTGGAAAATATAAGAGCTATGGTGACTTGAACATACTAGAAATAAATATTTATCAACATTTGTTCTTTGTAAAAATAATCCAAGTATAATAAAATTCATACTAGATTCAATACTACATCTATTTTATATTGTTGTAAAACTATTTTTAAGGACTATGATATGATTCTAAGTATATAAACATTCAATATTTAAAAAACTATTCGTCTGAACTTTGAATTATGAGGTACCTACATTATATTTAAAAAAACATATATAATATATATATTCACTAAATAATTTACAGAAAGGGAGGGAGGGTTAATCTAAAAACAGAAATTTGTATCTTTAAATATTATTTATAGTCTTAAGACTTTAAAAATATTTAAAAATTCCAAATATCATAATTTGAATGAATTAGTTATTATAAAAAATGGGACAAGCATGCTTGGCGAATCGCTTAGTATATAGTTAATTATTGAAAGTTTTAAAAACAAGGAATGACTATGTTGTCCATTAATAGTAGGTTAACACATACAGAGAATTAAATGTTTTGTTTAATAAATAATAACTATATGGTTTTTAATATCAAGATTTTTTATAGTATAAATATGTAAGTAAGTAACTAGTATTATGTACAAATGCGTTAACAAACTAAATATTATAAATGACAATTTATAACGTCAAATATTCTAATAACAAGTTATCGGTCGATATTATTTAATAATTGTAAGAACTACTATACAAGTAGGTACTTAAAAAATATTTAACAACCATGCAATTTTTGGCAACGATTCAAAAGAGTAAATAAATATATTTAAAAATATGTTGTATATAATATTATGTTCATCACACCACGAATGTATTATTAAATACTCTCTTTAAGAATTGATCGAAGTCCAAATAGGCGAATCATGAATAGTTACACTGCGAATTAATAGACTCATAAATAAAATAATACATAGATTATGGGTATAAGGTACATCATGAATCATGACATTCATTATTCAACAGTTTTTGTGATAATAAAAAGGATTGAGAATGATTCGTTGGTGATTTTAGTCTAATTTTTCAATATTATACAATTTGTACAATTATAAACTATACTAACAATGAGCTACGGATATTGTAGGCATAATAAATGAATATACACTTCATTTGATACGTTTCAAAATGATATTGATAAAGAAAACTTTTGAATGCTCTCTGTTAATTTTCGGTGAACAACATAATATCCTTCCCCTTCAAAAAGTTTTGGTTGCACCACTGAACTTTATGCTTCAAACTTCAAAGTTGAATTCCTTACATATATTATATGTACTTCATATGATTTTCTTTGGTTTAAGATAAAATGATCACTGTTTAAACTTTAAACGTAGGTACGATAATCTGTTACAAAAGTATGCATCAAATACGCTGAGCACAACGAATAGTACCTATTGTGTAATAGAGTAATACCTATAAGCTGGTATAAATTGCAATCAAGTATTATTAAATCAATAGGTTTATACTAATATACTATAATATTATACATAATGTAGGTAATACACTAATACCTATTATAGTATTGTTTGTATACCTGACTTAATAATAAACTATTCACAGAATTGCTTCAATACTGTATGTTATACAGTATACTGTGCTAGTTTACTCTATCTACATGAGTGCTTTTTAGCTTTTGTTTACTTATAGTAATGCCTTTACAGTGTTTCATATATAAACCACGTTTGCTATAGCGGTTGTGGATAATCCACTTTCGTTTGAACGAAGACTACGGAAAATAATATCTATACTTATTACTTATTAGGTATGTAGGAATATAGGATAATACAAAAGATTTTATTATTTTCATATTATTTAACTAATCAAAGAAAATGGATAATCACGTTAGCTGTTAGGTCACCATGTGTAACAAAGGATGAATTAACAACCATGTTCTTTTAGTATAATTTAATCTAAAGCCAAATTTAATGATGAATTTAAATCGAAATTTTAACGAGTAATTTTTGAATAATTTAACGATGTGTAGTACTAAGGATAATCAGTTTCCACGATAATGATGATTTGAAAACTATACTAACTATACTATACCTACATAATTAATATTAATCTATCAACATTTTATATTTTGAAAAAACTGTTGCCTATCGAGTATTATATTAAATACTATATAGATTTAATAATACATATAATATGCGGAGTTATATATTTAGCGTAACACTAAATATTTTAATATCGTGTTCTTGAAAATGTTCTTTTTGCATAATTTTAATTTGTTAAAATTCAAAATTTTTTTTAAAAATTAATATTTTTTGATAATCGATTATCGTTTTAAATTTGAATTTTTTTCATACATTTGAATGCCAGCAAAATGTTTAACTAACATTTTTCGAGGTACCAATCCACTTCATTTAAATACTTTTAAGTTATTAAAAGTTTATAACTCATAAGGCTACTCGTCTAAAATTTAATTTATATGTATCGCAGTACTTCAAAAAAAATAAAAATATTATTTTGAAAAAAGAAAATAAAAATACATGTTTTTATTTAAAAATATTTAAATAATATTAAATATCTAAATAATTAAACATAATATAATCCTTAAGTATAATAATTATTAAAAACTTCAACAATTATTTAATTTTAATAAATTCTTTATACAAAGATAAATGAGGGTGATCATATTAAATGAATAATATACCTACATAATATATTAATTTTAATCAGTTTTTGAAGTTTTTAAGTATACTTGGGTGTCATTAATAATAGTTCGGCGCCTATACATTGGTTGATTAAAATCAGTTGGTTTAAAATATACCAATTGTTAAAGCATTCAAGTCAATGCTGTAATACAAATATTAACATTGACATGAATGTAAAATAATTTTTCTATATAAAAAAAGTTTCTTATTCAATATTTCCAAATTACATTTTTAACAATACTTACACAATATTTTACATTTTAATCAAAGAAAATAGAACAGCGTATGTATCCCAACCGATCTCGCCATCAACTGTCGGTAAATACTATAGTTATTCACTCCATTAATCACCCACACTGTTTCATTAAAACAGTAAATCAATAATACGTTAACATTACCAGAACAAACATTTTGGAATTATTTCACCTCTAGTTGTGTAGTTCACATGCCAACAAGGAAATACAATATTATAATTTTAACAGTATAAACATCATATTACACAGGTACTACATACATATATAAATTATAATATTTCAAAATACGACGCATTACTGCACAACATATATTTTATACACTAGGTACTTAATATTATATCGATCGCATCATACTCCAAAATAGTATTGTACAGCTTGTGATAATAGACTATAGTATCCGAGTTGGGTAATTATATACTAACGAAAACAGCGTCTATATTTTCAATTTTGCACACTATATAGATTATTTGTGTACGTGGACGGTCATAATTTTTCATTGTTTATAGAATATAATTGTATTGACACATTATGTCGGTGAAACAATGATATATAACTACACTGATTGGGAGCGACCACTTAGAATTTTCGGGTTGGGATTTATCCTTCATAATAATAATTAAGTTACGTCAGCACTCAAAAATATAAGCAATAAAAATAACAAAATAGAAACATGAAACGTTCGATCGAAGAATATGTTAATAAGTTTGAATATAAACACTATTAAACATTTTGATGATTTCATTATTAATAAATAGGTAACCTATCTCAGAGTTGTGTACAATGGTGGAAGGGAGTTTGACAGTGTCATATCTCTTATGGGCATTTTTTTGTTGTTTAATAAATTCTTTAAGAACACTACAAACATTTTGAAAATTATCCAAAAAATGTAATTTTATTCAAACAGTAGCATTCTAAATAATGATATAAAAATATATACATTTATAATTTTTGGCCTCCAGGAGTCTAGAGAATTATTTCTATAATTCTGTGAAAAAAAATATTGAATGAGCTCTGTAGGAACGTTAAAAAAAAATTCAAACTATAATAGCGTTTTAAATAATAGTAATTACAGCACAAAAATATGATAATTGAATAATTTTTAATTTTTTTAGGAACATTGATCATATTCTGAAAAATTATCATACAAAAGAAGTAAGTGGTCAACAATTTTAAATTTCAAAATGGGCGCTTGCAATGAAATGAACGTAAAATAATGTTTTGATAAAAAAAACTTAAAAATTTAATGTTGTTTATGTAATCAAACATTCCTTTAGTTATTTCATTAAAGGTTATACATATTTTTCATATTATATAATAATATAAAACATATCGGCAAAATATAAATTTTATGAAGTATAAATATACTCTAAATCTATAAAATATAGATAATAGGATTAATTGTCGATCCAAAATATTAGGTTTACTCGAAGGTATAGCTAAACGTGATACTTTCAATTGTATTAACTAAAATTATGATAGTTCAAACGGTTTAAAGATATCATACTGCAACAAAAATATAATAATTATAATCAGTGTTGTGTGCGAAAGTGATAATCGAAAAAGACAGTATTTGAGTTTTTAAAGGGGTGATGGTTGGGTGGGTAGTGGCCAATATGCAATAAGTAATAATTTAGAATTTATTTATTTGTTTCACGAGTAGAGTAGAAAATATACATATGAATACATACTGTATAGGATAAAAATAAATTTATAATTTTATAATTTGGTTATAGTAATATAATCAATTGAAATAGGAAAAGAAGCTCTCTAGATTGACCCTACCTCATAAAGCGAGTGAGAGGTTCATTATTTTGGTAATCTGTAGCACATGAAGTTACAACGAACGGAACAACGTTACGGATAGGGCGCGTAGGAACTCTAAATCTATCGTGTTAAAGGTAAGAAGGAAAATCAGTTTTACCACTGATGAGATTTTGAAGAAAGATTAAGTTACGAGCAAGACGACGACCGGCTAGAGATAGGAGATTCAAGTTTAGGAGCATTGGTTCATCGTCGTGAGACAAATGAATGGTATTTAACTTGAGCCAGAGAGATAATTAAAAAAAAATACAGTAATAAAAACCTTTATTGAGTTTTGGGTAGGTGGGTGGAATATTAAACTTACCTGTGAAAAATTTCAAATTCACTACGCCACTGATTGCTGTCATAGTTGCAATTTAGAGCTATAGCATTGTCAAGCGTACATTATAATTGAAAAGTGAATTTGAGGGGCTATTTTTTTACACACCAATGACTTTTTTAAGAGCATACTTTTAAACATTTACATCTATAAAATGGCTAATTTTTGTACCTATTTATACTATATTACTTATTATTACACAATATCTTCACGTAAAAAACAAAAAACGATTTTCATGGCAAAAAAATAGAGACATGAATCACGAAGAGAAGAATCATTTCATTAGAAAACATTCTAAACTAACTAATTAACTATAACTGTTTGCTCAAAAAAAAAAAAAAAAAAAAAAATGCTAATAGAAAGTAAAATATTAATAGAAATGAAAATATTATTTATATTTCAGCGTAGTATAAATACACATTATAATTTTATTAAATAACCTAAAAAACTTAAAAAGTTTGAATGTTTACTATATATGTAACAGAAGTTTTAAATTATTACACTATCCTTTATTATACATACAGAACATGAAACAGATTTAAATTTTTATATAATATGCTATAGATATTACTTGGCAGATGTCAATTCATAAAAATATGTAAATCCAATTTGTGACAGTTATACTATAAATTCGATTTGTGCTGGAAATAATAAAGTTATTATATGCGTACAGGTACGAGTATACGCAGTGTACAATTTTCAGTTAAGGACAGAGAATTACAAACTTGACATCGTAGAACAGCTACAATTCCTTGATTAATTATTCCACACACGTCGTATACAATCTATATACAATAAACATATATATTTTAAAAGGGAAACGTGACTGACTAATTTATCAACGCTGCATAGCTCAAACTATTTGACGGATTGAACTGAAATGAGGCATACAGATAGTTATCAAGACGTCCATTAAGAAAGGATTTTTGAAAATTTAACCCCTTAATAAAGATAAAATAAAAGTCAATATTTCTAAGAAACTGGGTTCTACGGGAAAAATAAAATCTAATCCGGTAATATCACACATCCTTAATAAAATAAAAATAAAGCATAGATAAAATTATTTTTCAAGTATAGAAGGTATCAAGTGTATGAGTATGTTTGTGTATAGTTTGTTCTCTGCATTTTTGTTTGTTTGTTTAATAGCTTATTTATTAAGTAAATGATTAAATTAATGGTTTTAAAATTAAAAAAAAAATGTATCTGCTTTGCTAAAAAATGTTACCTAAATAATCAAGGGGATCTACTTACTTAATTTATGACGTAAATTACCATGTTAAAACTTTTATTAATTTGATAAAATAAGTTTTTAATTTTAATTTTAAATAAAGGCCATAAATAATGTTTAGAATTTTAAAAATATAAAATATTACTGTAACCTATATATGAATCACTCACAAATTTTGAAATAAAAATCGAATTATCATAATTTTCATTTCCCACGTTTTATTAATAATTTAAGGTAATTCGTATATACTGAGTTGATTTACATTTTACAATTTTATATGATAATTTAATTTAAATTCACTCGTAATTTATTTGTTTTTAATAAAAAATACTATTACTTATTAATAACTCATTAGTAATAAGTAATAAGTATACTTCATCATAAACCTATTTATAGTACATACTCTCACTTTTGAAACAGTTATTTATTTTACGTAAAGTTGAATTAATTTTTGCCGGAAACATTGTATTTATTATATTTATAAATTATTATAAGAGTATATTGGTTTTATATCATACTATATTACTGTTATTAACTGTTAAGTCAATATCGACTTATTGGAGAACGATGTAAATATGTTTATAGTATAAATAGGAAAATAACTTAAACTTAATCTAAATATTTTGAAAATATTATTGTGTATTTTAAAATATACTATTAATAAATGTATAAAAGTTTTAAGTTCCAGTCAATAATATTTTTTAAATAAAATAAAATAATTAAAATTGATATTCAATGTTTATCTATATTTGATTTTGTTAAAATTTAAACTTCAAATATTATGCAAAATTAAGTTTGTTATGCTCATACATTTTTAAGATGCTTGAGTTTCAGTTATTGGTATTAACAAATTGAACATTTTTAACTTATCTACCATCAGTACCAATATATTATAAAATATAGTGACATTTTATATAAATATATTTTCAGAAAGGATGATATTATTTTGTGGGAGTGATTATGATCTTTTAACCTATTTATATGCGCCACTGCAGTACAAAACTACAACCATTATTCATTTTAACAATCAGGAAATATCAAACTTAAATTTTCACGAACTCTAAACTTAATTTGAAACTTAAATATTATTAAAAAATTTAAAGTTTATAATTGAAATAAAATACATATTTATTTTTAAATTAAATTTTGTTATACTTTTCAAATTTAATTTATAGGTTATATATTCGCAAAGGCTAGAACAATAAGACATTATTCTAAAATCATTTAGTTGTTTATATCTTTTAAGAGGACTACATCATATTATCAAAACAAATTCAAATTTGCATTCAAACTAGTATTAACAAGTTAAAAGATTAAAATTAAGTAACTTTTAACTGAGTTACATATGAGTTAAATTTCGTTCTATATTATAAGCATTTACCAATCAGTCATTTAGTTATTATATAGTCAAGTTAAATTAATATTTTTCTATTTTGAATTCCACAGATTTTAAGTATATTTTGTTTTTTAAATTTCACTAAAAACTCGTAGACTGATGAAGTGTTGAATGTACCTACAACCTACTATTTCTAGATTTCGACAGATATCAAGAGATCAATTATTAACAATAACTTATATAAATATGCATTTATATAGTTATTATATAGGTACATCTTACTCAGTCTTAACATGAGTCGTAAATATTTAGTTAAAAATATAAATATAACTGATTTAAAACTCGACTTACATTTTTTTATATTATAATACCTAATTTTTTTCTCAACTTATTGAATACTGGATCGTTTTTAACGATTTTTCTCAGACCATTCGGGATGTCTGAATTCAGATTTTCCAAAAGCTTTAAACAGTTATACGTATAATTTCTTAGAATTCGAAGGGTTCGACAACCTCTGCCCATTATGTTTTTACTGTGGTCGTAGGTATAGACATGATACACTGGCAATACGTTTACACAGTGTAATTATTACGCTCTGCAACGCAAAATTAAAAATAAAATATATTGATCGCGTTTACCGACACATGTGACGCGACTCGTGTCCCGACCGTATCGCCCGTCCACCGATGACGCGGTTAGCGTCCAATTTCCGACGCCGGGCGTGACGCTTACGGCCCTGAGACCGCATTGCCCCGACTGGTAACCGTCGCCCAGGTACGTGAGATTAGCTGGGGTGTTGACGGTGGCGGCTACGTCGGACAGCGTCGTCTCTGTGCCGTTGGGCAGCACCACGGAACAGCGGTTCAACAAGCCCAGCCCGCTCTGCCATCTTAAGTACAGTGTATCGCCGTCGGTCAGCCACACGGGACGGCCGCACAGAACTGCATCAATGCAACGAACAACAATATTTAAGTATACATAATATATATATATATATAATTCATAATATATACGTAATATGTAGAGAGCGTCAGTTCAGAGCTGTCCGAACATTATACTTATTTTTTTATTCCTGAAATGTCATCGTTGAATAATTATTGTTTGGTACACAAACTCGCTTTACGACGTTTTTTTTTTTTTTTATTATTATTTTATACGACATACGTATATAGGTTACGATTAAAAAATATATCATATTATATTTGAGCGATTAAAACAAAAAATTGTAGTGTAAAAATGATATATGCGAGGTTCCTTATATAATCTATTTACAGCTGCATATAGTTGAAATTTTGAAGTGAGATCTCATCCTTATTTGAGGAGCGCTAATCATAAATAAATTACGTATATTTTATGTTTTACAAAATATTGCAATTTAACTAAACTACCGATAAACTGCTAACTTTGTAATTTAATTTAACAAAAAGACATAGGTTTATTTCGGTGTTTTCCGATGGCAGACAAAGTAATAAAAATCACGTGAAGGGCGGACGAAATTTAAAAATATATAATAATTGCGGGCACAACAATATGACAAACTAATTGTGAACAAATTTCCTATCATTAACTTTAATACAACGATTGCGGGCGTCGAGGAATTTGTGTTTGATATGACGATTAGCATTATTGTTTACACACCTAACTACTCTATTAATGAATATTTATCAGCATTAAGATTAAGATTGTATTAGTGCTTTTGAGACGGCAGTCAATAAGTATTAAGTCAGTTTAACGACGATATTACTCGTGCCTGTTTAAAGATCTATCGTCTTTATTAAATATTAGTGAAATGTACAGTGATGTGAGATAAAAATAATTTTTATTCCACCTGCCAAATTTTTTTTTTTTTTTTTGGTAATTTTTTCTGAGTCCTAAAAAAGCAGTAAAGATAAATATTAGTGTTCGCTACTCACATCGGTTTTGTGAACTTGATGTCCGAAATATTACGTTATAATATTGGTTTAAAAGATTCATCCATAACTAGTATATTATAACCGTTTTATTTTCTTCAGTTTTTGTAATAATTAGAGTTTATTAAGATCTGAAATTGGGATCTCTATGATACCAAGCAATAAACATAATCCTTATTGCCTTGTGCTGTGAAAAGTCGTAATAGTCGTGAGCTCGATGTAAAACCAACGTTTTACAAAGAAACGGCTATTAGTAAATTCTAAATACTGGTATAATATATTTTTTGATAAAACATTGAGTTTGTTTAAACCAATAAGTGTCAACGTTAAGTAATATTTGTGAGGGACCTTTAATGATTATTAATGAAATTGGAAATTAATTTGATTTTAACTCAATAAATCACTTTGCCAGGTTAAGTTATTTATAGTCCTTTTTACTAAAATTATACACCTACTAAATTCATTTTTTATTTTAAAATTATTTACAAATTTAACTGTACATTTTTTTTTTTTTTTAAATCCATTGAATAATATAATTAGTATAATAAATAAATTATCCAATTAAAAAGAAGTCAGAGAACTTTCTACCACAAATTCACAAAATGTAATTTAACGTTATTTGGTCGACTCACCATTATTGACACAACGTGTAGGTACGATTAATAAGTAAAATATTGCAACCAGTGATTTTCTCACCAGAGCGTAGAATTTATATAACTACAATAAGTACCTAAGAGAAAAGAAAAACGAGTCATGTGTCCGTGTGTACAATATTTTTTTTATCTAGTTTCATATTAATAGAATTACAATACATAGTACCTAAGTATATATTTATATATACATATTATATACCTAGTATTTATTATATAAAACCGTAAAGGTAACTAGTATCCCGTTAAATAATGATGCGAAAAAGCAAAACGTTTAGTCATCGTTCACCGTATAAGTGTAACCAGTGTCCGAATAGCGGTCGAGTGTACAGATATCGGGTTGCATTTAATGTAATATAATACCATTATAATCATACATGTGTATTGACATTGGCATGGTGTAGTCATAAATAATATATTAGTATTAAATTTGATATTAAATTCCATTCCAGCAACTATTCCGGGGAGAGGGTAATTTTTGTATTAACCACTAGAATCAATGTTTCCATTTAATACGTGGGTACATTTCAATCACGTACAGTATTTAAAGCAGTATCAAACCAAAGTTAAAACAAAATAATACTTAAAAATTTACAAAATTACTATAGAATAATACAGTCTTATCAGTCTTAGTCATACACCCATTCCAAAAATTTTAGGATATATTATAATTTACTAATAGCAACTGTTACCTACATCTTTCTTTAAACCCAACGTCGTTAACGTTTTAACGATTAATTTAGGAGATATATATGTGTAAACTGTAAACTTGTTATACATTAAACATTAAACATTACTATTATTTTATGTACATGTATTTATTTAATCGTATGAAAATATATAATCTTGTATAGTCGTATTAAACAAATCGTTAACCCGGAGCACACATTTACGATTATGATATTATATTACTATTACGTTTTGTGTTCACTCACCTCGGACGACGGTTGTCGGCGATGATGACAATAGAAGGAGTACCTGTAATGTGACTTGCGCAGCGACGGCGTCCATTTGTCCGTCGGACACACTGAGAGCGCGACTGACGAAAACGTTTCAGTTTTTCAGATTTTTTTTTTTTTATTCTCGTTTTTCGTTTTGTCACCGTGACGGCGTTTTCTGTGACGCCGGCGTGCACAAGTGGGAGAATATAAATTTTATATTTAGAACCATAGGAATATATGCATATAATACATATATTATCAAGTGTCGTGTATAATACAATATATATATTATTATCATCGTCATCATCTGTATATTCTGTTAACGATGACGGTAGCCACGAAGTACGAATAATCGGAAAAATTAAAGCTGAATTCGCTGTGCCAAAACAACACGCTTAAAACTTGGTTATAGTTATTAATTATAAACATAACAATAAAACGCTATTAAATATAGGAACAACAAAACATATATTTTATTATACTTGGATTACACGATAAATGTTTCTACATAATATGAGTATTACTAGTATTAGGTATTATAGGTATGTATAATAGTTATTAATAGTAGGTACGTAATTAATTGTATAATTCAGAAACATTGTAATAAGGGTAAGGTTACAATAATTATCATTGGTGACCATCAAAAAATGTTTTATCAAATATTGCAAGGGTGTTGTTTTGAGGGAAATCATCCAAACATCAAAGTTATAATATTTGCGTAATTTTTAATTTTACATAAACACTATAATACTAATCCTAATTGAAAAAAACGCATACTCACAACTTAATGTCTAGTGACACTTATAAACATAACGTGTTATATAATAATATAAATTGGTAATTAGTAATTACAATAGGTACTTAAAAATAAAATAAAAATACAATTTTTACACAATACAAATTGGTAGGTAACTATGATATAGAACATACATAATATTAGAAGGATACTAAAGATACAATTATAAAAGATTTACTGATAAAAAAAATACGTCATTTTACGACGGCGTAATGTTTCATTTCAATTGTAAATGCTTACATCCGCTCGAGCAATTAATTAATTCCACTAAAGCAAACAGTATTTAAATAGTAGGGCAGTAGGTATATGTAAAATACATAAATTATATATGTATACATTATTGGAATCTGGAAATGTTGAATGTTATTATGCAGTGTATCAGGATATTATAATTTAATTTAATTTTGAGCATTTCAATTATCCGGTCTGGGAACATTTATTTGTGCACGAAAACAGTAAAATACAAAATAATATACCTGGAATGTTTACGTCAAATAACGATAGTTAAACATTGATTAAAGTGTGTACCTTGGCCGTGGTAGTAATGAAAGCTATTTTTATTACGACTTATGTTTTATTATATTACGGAACAAAAAGAACGAAGAAGTTTTTTCGTTGATACTTGTTATTCTTAAATTTCAAAAGAGAAATTATTGAAAGTTTAAATACCGATTAAAATTTGGTTATAAAACAATTTTCTTACTTTGTATTTTTTCCTTTGCTAAGAAAATTGTTTTGTCTAATGGAATAAGATAGATTATAGCTGTTATACTCTTAACTGGTATATTTTTATACAGACTCGGTAAAAAAACTTAATGTTACTTAATATATAAAATTACACAAATATAGATTATACATATATCTACTCGGATACTCTTTATATCAATAAAAGGACGTATACATTGAAGTAGGCATATTAAGTAGTTTATATATTATGTACTTCAATTAAAAAAAATAAAAATATTACACACGAGTTATAAGAATTCTAATGATTATAATGACACACGGTGTACTTATACGTATCATTGATATTTTTTTCTAATATATACTTATAAAACAATTAAAAGTATTACTTTTTATTTAACATTTATATTCATACATGAGCATTTTCATCACTGAGATTGGTTCTAGCACCTATTCATTTTTTAATATTTTTAATGTTTCCAATAGAAGAAAACTTACTTTTGTGTTCCCCGGCTCATGACCTTTATCTAGAGTACCATGAAAACGTTGTATACTTTCAACCCGAGAACAATTGATTTGTGATCGATATTTATAATGAAAAACTGTACGCTAAAAAAAAAAATGATAACATGGAATGAAAGTTATCACAGAAATAATAAGCGGGAACGCAATAATGTAAAATTGAAACTTCATAATAAATAAATCATATTATCGAAAAAAAAAAAAAATTTCAAGAGTTACAAGTCAATAAATAACGTCTAAGAACTTGGAAAAGCGAATATACCATATACGCTTGTATAAGTAGGTAATTGAGAAATGTTAATTTGATTGTCAATATTTCACATTAACATTTATATTTATATAATTTGATTTATTTAGCCATCGCACATTATACTATATTATATTATTATAGTACAGTTACGGTCAAGTCCAGATATCAAATGATGTAATAGTGAAACCGTTAAATGCCACTTTTTCACAATCTGTATCTGAAATGTATATGTGCGCGTAAAACGGCAGACACGCGCACGCGATCACAAATCCAATTATTAATGCGCAAATACATAGAATTGGAGCCTGGAGGACGACCACTTTGATACGTAAATCGTGCGTAATAATCGATGAGCCGTTATTATAATATGTTCATAAAATGCACCGACACAACTGTGACACGATATTTTTTCTGGGAACGTTACGTTGACGCAATAAGTTTTTATGCGGTATAATAATAATATTTTGTTGGTCGGAAAAATATTGATTTTAGGCAGACTATTATGCTGCGTCGATTTATCTAATCATTAATATTCACCTTAACAGAGTGAGATGAGATTCGCGTTCCGGATAAATGCGACGGTTTAGGAATGCTGCGATGACTACGACAACGATCATAAATTACTATATTTTTCTACACCTATGTACACACATGGAATATCATAATATATACACACGACACACACGCTCGCGGTTGGAGGGACCGACAAAAAATAGGAAGAGACAGATACATAGATAGTGAGATAATGAAAGAGAGAGAGAGAGAATGAGAAACAGAATACGATAATACGTCATGACATTATCACATCGTTGTTTGTTCACGTCGAGATCATGAGTAACAGCGTGGCAACGGTTCCCGCGGTGACAGCGGCTGCAGCCGTCACGGCGACTGTGGCCGTGCCGCCGCACGCTAGTTGTTCGCGGTGATACGGTACGGTGAGCGGCACGTCCTGCGGCGGCTTGCACTTGTTGTCGTCCGACCCGCCGCCGCACAACTCCTCGCACGCCGGACACACGATGACGCCCTTGTGCAGCCAACCGTTGGCTACCAGCCGGATGACCAATTCCTGGCCCGGGAAGTAGCACGTGTACGTGTGGTTGGACACCTGTAGTTTAAATAAACAAATAATGCGTCGTACAACATTGTGATACAGTATATTATAGACAATTCTACGTGAAATATCATATTATATTGTAATATTGCACTGTATGATAACGATACATAAATTCATAGAATTATTATCTTAGTACATAGCAAATAAGACGTATAGGGGGGCTGTGCTCATGGTTCGCTTCGCATATCAACCCCATTGTCGGGTTACGCCAACCTACCAGAGAACTCTGTCACAGAGATCCTGCAAATTTCAACTCCCCTCATCAACGATACATTTTTAGCCAACTGAATATGATATTTTTACCAACTTAAGTTCCGTTTTTTTTTTTTTTTTTAAAGACCCGCAGTTGTGTCTATAATAATTCCCTTCCTTAGGTACTATTAAAACGAAAAGAAATTTGAAACTGATTCAAACGTTTAACATTAAAACCCCTTTAAAGAAAAATCGTTAAAACGTCAACAATTTTATATAATTATTATTTTATTGATTTAAATATTGAAAATAATTTGTTATTGTCAGATCACAAAAATAAACTATACACTGTTAAACAATATAAGTATATAAATTCCGAGAATATAATTAATATGTTTTGTTCTGTTGAAAAACAATTAAGTAGTGTGTTTAAGACTACAAAATAATACTATTGTATAGAAAATTATAATTTTCTGATACCTAGTTTGTACTACTTTGAAGTTTCTTATGATTCAATTAAAATTTATGAAAGTTTTAAATTATTTTCTATACTTTCTTTAAAACTATGTAAATAAGCTTATAAATAAAGTGATTTATCTTAAATGCAAGTAAATTAAATTCAGACTTTTTTGTTTTAGCTATATAAGGATGTTTTATTTAAATAACAATTTATTTATACAAAAACAAATTTAGTAAATATTAAAAAGCTATAGTATTTTATAAAATTAACTAGAGGTACTTTTTTTTTTTTTAATTAAATAATCTTCATTTTTTTTTATTATTATTATCAACTACATAAAAAATATATTATAGCATATTAAAAATACGGCATATTACGCAATATATTCAATAAATTATTATTGAAATCAAAATAAATAATTAGAATAAAATATTTAAAAAAATAGTATAATTATATAATATTACTTAAAAAACTAAATCATTAAATTAATTAAAAGGTTGTTAAAAAAAAACAACGAGCCGTCAGTAGGAAATCGGAATTAATATTTAGTACCTACTAAATGCCAATAAACGTATATATATATATATATTAGATAGCTACCAACCTATACACATGATTGATATTACTGAAAAATTATATCGAATATTCATAATATGTCTAGTACATAATTGTTTAATTTCGAAACAAGTTATTTGAAGTATAAACATATAAATAATTTAATTTACATTCTGTTTCATGAATAAATATCAATGAGAAAAATCAAAAACATCTATAAATAAATAGGTATCATTAAATAATTTAGATTATTTTTTTTTTTGAATCACTCAAAATATATTTTTACAGCATATTTGATAATTAAAGTAAGGAAATACTTACAACAATATGAAGTCTTCCGTTTTGACAGCTGTATTCGTAACAACCAGAGCCCCAGTGTTGCCATTGTCTAACTTGCTTGCACGTTTGTTCTTCCCACATCTGATTAGTATGATCGAAACATTTAGAATTGTCTCCATATACTTCTAACGCAAAGTTTTTATCCGGATCTATACAGAATTAAATAAAACTATCAACTGTTTACTAAGAAAAACTATTATGTAAATAATTATATGTTCATAGAAGATAAAAAAACTACAATACATCATTTATTTTTATTTTAACTACTTGTTTTGATCAGTAGTGTATTTAAGGGGGGGGGGGGAGATGAGGGAGATATATCTCCCCCTTAACTTTTTTTTTTAGCATTTTTTAGTTTTGTAAATGATAAATAAATAAATAAATGATTCAATATTCAATATGTTATATTATATAATTATAAGGTTTATGGTTTATGTATTTACTATGAATAGATATAATATATAATAGGTGTGTAGTTATAATAAACTGATAGTATCTTCATGTATTTCAAGTGGAAGGAGAACAATTATTTCTGTCATATCCCCCTCTCAAATAAATCCTAAATACGCCACTGGTTTTGATCCATCTACAACTATTTTATTACGAGGTAAGAGCTACTTCGGTTTTATAAAACTCAGTCTATTACACAAATCGAAATTAGATTATAATATATTTTTAGTCAATAATAAATGGTTTGCAGAACTTTAAAAAGAAACACTTGCTTACATTTTATTTTATAAAACTCGACAACATATTGAATAAAACAATTAAATTATGTTTCAGTTTTAAATTTACCAATATCTATAATTTAATATTATATCTGATACAATGATGCATATTATATTACAATTTTGTTGTATTATTCAACATTTATATTAATTTAATATCATAATAATTGATCTGAAGAATTGTGATACATGTCATTTAAAGTAAATATTTATGTACTTACGTGGATTATTTTCTGGATACTGACAATGTGATCCTCTTATCACTACACTTTTTGACCTCCATATAAACTCTTGTATATATGGACAATAATCCGCAAGACTTACAGATCCTCCGTAATATGCTTCACGACCGGGTGTTACGTGTGGGATATTATCAAAGTTCTAAAATAATAAAATAAAAATAAGAATAAATCCAATTAATGGATAGCTATATATTATGGCATTTCATAGTGTTAACATTATTTAAGTATTTCTAAACAACTTTAAAAATGTATACTTGTTTTAAGTGAAAACGGACATTTTTATAAAGTTTAAAGTTTATTTGAATTAGACTTCAAATTTCACTAACATTACTTTCTTAAACTTATATATATTTTTATTCTTTAGAAAATAATATTATTCACTGAATATGTTTGTGTGAAGACCTATAATCTAAGTATTAAGGTTCTCGAAGATTTAATTTAAACTTATATTAGTAATTTCTCCATACTTTCTTAGTATTATAAATTTGATTAACTTTTAAATGTAATCTGAGTGTTTCCTGGATATTACTGCTGTTAAATTAAAATTAATTAAATAGAACCAGTGAATAAAGATTAATTTCTACTCAGTATACGTTTATGTACGTACTGTTTTCAAATTAATTAATCAAAAAAAAAAAAAAAAAAAAAATAATTAATTTTTTTTAGTTAAAAAGGATAAAAAGAAATTTTATAAAAAAAAATTAAAAAAAAAAAAAAAAAAAAAAAAATGTGTAATTTAATATTTATTAGTTCAAAAGGATAAAACGAATTTAAACTTTAAAAAAGATAATATTATGTTTACAACATAATTTAATATATTTTTGAAAAAATATTCTAAATAGATTTGAAAAATAAAATATTTTATTCAATTTTATATTTGTTCTAATTTTTAAGTTATTATATTGTTTTAGAATTTTACCTAAATTATTTATTTATTTTACACCATTGTACCTATACAAAATACAAATAACAAAGAATCTTATAACTTAAATTTTACTAAAAAAAAATCTATAAGTTATTATTAAATTGAGTGGATAAATTCAATATTCAATAACTATATAAAATTTAATATAATTTAGTTTTAATTTATCATAAATTAAAATAATTATAATTCTAGTTGATAATAAGTATGATTAGAATAGATAAAAGTATAAGTATAAACTAAGTATTATTTACATGAAATAAAATAAAATATAATAAATAAGAGTTCATTACTAATGTGTTTCAACTTTGTAGGTTTTGTTAAAAAAACATGTTTCATACCTAATATCCTTTGGTATAAATTATAAATTAAAATGTACAAAGTTTCTGTAGTATATAATATTCAAAGTTGTATCATTTAGTTTTTAGAATATTTACTGATAACATAGAAGAACAAATTTGGAAAAAAATAACTAAAAAATATGTTTCTGACCTGATAGAAATTTGGTAAGGGCTGTACGTGTTCAACTAGGTTACATAGTGCTACTGAGCTACGATCATCTGTGCACTCGGTTTCCAGAGGATCTCTTTTCACTTTATTACAGAATGGATGGATAGATTGGCCTTTAATACGTTTCATGTCCATCCATTGTTTACAGCTTTTTGTTACAAAATCACAGCCCAAGTTTTTGCCCCAGCTAAGATCTTGAGCTAATGAATAATTAGCTTTATACCATCCAGTATCTTCCATCAGTGCTAGTGTTAACCGCGAATATACTGGATTCTGAGTGTGAGTACCCGTCATTGCTTCATTCTAGAAAACGTTTAAATATAATAAGTTTTAAATGAAATAAGTGTTATAATAGTAAAGTAGAAAAATGCAGTTAACGACTTAATGATAAATAACGCAAGTATACGTGAATTAATTTTCGAATATTATAGTCGAGTCAGAATTTTCTACGCTTCAATAGCACTAAACTCTCAGAAATAATTATACCTATCTTAAACCGAGATTTTTACTTTCCTTGAAAATTAGGTTATGATTAATGGGTATTTATAATACGCTATATGTATATGTATATGTATATGACTAGACATATTTTAACATTTTATAAGTATAATTGTTTTTATTATCTTAGTAATTTATTACCTACTTAATTTAATGCTTCAATTATTACTAATTCAATTAAAAGTATAAGGATAAATAAAAAAATAAAAAATAAGTAACGCGGTAATGCGAACCTTATGGTATTATTTAAATTTAAAAGTTGTAAAATACATATTTTAATTATAATACAGGAATAAACATGGATAATTTATATTACACACAATTCTGAAACTAACTATCATAAATTATCAGCAGGAAAAGTGAGTCGACTATTAAAAAGATATTTTTTTAGTCATATTAAATTAAAAATATTATTTATTATAAGATATTTAATAAGTAAGTTATTATTAATTAAATAAATATCTCAAGAAAAACTTTAAGCTTTTTGCGTTTTGTTTTAATTATTGTTCAAAATAAAAATATTCAGATCGATGCACAATAATAGTGAATAGCCGTAAACAAAGCAATTATCACTACCTATATGTATTATAATTTCTAAATTAGTTGTACTAAACGAACATTACATTATAAATGAAATAATAATATTAATATAATAAAACATAAATATATAAACTAAATAAAACTTGTATGAAATTTATATTGATAAAATATTTGCTTGGTGTGTACTGTGTATGCATTTCTAAAGTGAATTTTTTTTATTTACAATTTTCATAGTTGTAAAATAATTAAATATTTTTAGTTTTTAGAGTAATGAAAGTAATATTTTTGACGAACATTTAAAATTAAAAAAAAAAAAATCCATAAAAACGTTATAGGTAATCATGCTACATATTCATAATATTGTTTTGAAAGTGCAATCATTTATAATAGTTTTCAAATTTATAAAACTAATAATATACTAATATTAAGTACAGAAATAAGATATTATGCAGTTTCCTCAGCACTTAATTATAAAGTGAAATATTCGAAATGGTTGTCTAACAACGCAATTATATGCTGTGGAAAAGTATAAATTTTTGATAATTAAATAAGTAGAAAATTTAATCAAAGTCTCTATCGCGCGTTGTGATGATTAGATTGAATAGATGACATATTAGAATTAAATATTTGAAATTATCAATGCGAATATGAGATAAAGAAGACTTTTTATTATCAAAAATATTATAAAACTCTGGTTATTTTGTTTTTCTTACATTATTTTATTAAAATAAAACGCGGAAATCATTTCATTGTATTCATAATATAATTTGAAAATTGTATTTAATTCATATTATTATTATTTTAATTCATTGAAAACTAATAAAGGGCGAACTTTAATGAATAAATTATTTACATTTAATACGTTAAAGACTTATATGGAAGTAAACAATGACTTTATTACACTATTCTGTATCTTTGAAATTATTAAATTAACTATTGTCTTATTGTTCTTCCTGAAATAAGGGTAGCAATCGGAAGTATGAGAATTAATTTTTCTAAATGAAAACTGAGAACAAAATTAATACTGTAAAATTAGTTATTAAAATCAGGGTTATATTAGTTAATCTTGATACAACTTAGGTTTTATATGAGTGTAAATTTAGGATTTACTAGTGACAAATTGATAATTTATTTATAATATCTGTTTGTTTAATTAGGTTTTTGTTAGCTATACAATAATGCATCTATTGTAAGATAAACAAATTTAATTTTTACATTAAGTGTACAGTTTATTTATGTTAGATTGATTAATCGAATTTTGTTCAAATTTAAATAATTATTATGAAAAGTTAAAAAACTTAAAATTCAATATTATTTGATAATACTATTATCATTTAAAAAAGGCTTAAAATAAAGTCAATTAAGCTAAGGTAAATATATTATAAACTTATAAATGTATAAAAATCTTATCATCTATAAAAAAAATAAACTTAAATATTTTGTAAAAATGTTAGCCATCTTATTCATTTAAAAATTATAACAATAAATAAAAATATTTTGAAAACAAATTTTTAGTGAAAGAATGCTTCAATTTTCGAAGTGACTTCCAACTAGAATCTAGTTTGTACGCAGTTAATTTTTAGTTGCAATTAAAAAATTAATACCTACAAGGACTAAAGTTATTATATTTTTTGCCAATTATACGTTTAAAATTGTTTTCTTGATTAACATTGAAAACATTTTTGTCCTTTAATCAAAGAGTTTGAAAATGTATTCATAAGTTTTTCTTAAGACAATTTCAAAACTTGAATAATGCATTTTATGTGAAATTTTTTTTATAGACATTTTAGTTCAAATTATAAAGAAATACGATAATTACTAAAAAATATTTATCTTGCTATTTTATTTTTATTATTATGTATTAGTATTTTACAAACAATGAAAATTTCTAAATATTAAAACATTTAAGCAATTATTGAATGGTAGATATAGGTAAACCGGGATTCTATTCACACGGTATTTTAGTTTTGATTTATCAAATTATTAATAAAAATTTAATTTATACCAACTTAATAAAAGAGTAAATTATGAAATAACCTTAAACATTGACAAATCGTATATTAAAATATTAAATGAGTACGTATTATCTTAAATGGGTATGTAAGTATAAATAATAGTAAAGTAATCTGTTTAAATTATTTGTGTACTTACTCCTACAAAAATATTCATTTTACATTTTTGTTTAATATACAAAATAGTTGGTGGGTGCTTTTTGCATAATTTTCAAATCAATTTAAAACACTGTAAACTTTTTTTTAAAGTAACTATTTAAGATGATCAAATTATTATTTAATGAAAGTAAAATTGATTTATTAAAATAATGTTAAGTATTAACATTGTATATAATGTGTTCAAACAAGTTTTTAATGCGCAGGAACATTAAGTATTCAATTAAATTTGGTAATTAGACATTTTAATACATGTACTATAAAAACTTCATAACTAACACGAAGTTTCAATAAATTTCAAAAATTTTATTAATTTATAGAAGCTAAATTTAAATCTAATATGTAGATTCTAGATACTCTATAATGGGCAAATGTAAACTCCCCTAAAATTTTGTAAATTCTCCTAAAAACATTTTGCTACCGTATTACACTTACATAAATTCCCCTAAAAAAATTTAGAACCATTTAGCGTAACCCAGAGGACACCACGTGAAGGCAGTTCTATCTAATTAATAATAATATCATTGTTAATATTAAGTTAATAAAATGCTTATTGATATTAAGATGAGATATTTGTTAAAATAAAAATTAAAAATTATTTGATTTAATAATTTTTTTATTTAGTTCAACTAATATATTTTATCGAAATTTTATTAAAATAACTTAAAATTTTGTTAATTTTATCAAATATATTATTAATTTAACGAATATATATTTTGAATTTACAAAAATAAAATTATTTAAAAAAAGTGGTTATTATATTGAATGTAACTAACTTATACTTAGTTTAATAATAACGATAATAATTTAATGATAATGAAAATATCAATTAATTAATAAAATTTAAATAAATAATGAAAAAATCGAAATAAAAATGCAAAAATGTATGGAAGTGTAATACATGGTAGCAAAATGTTTTTAGGGGAGCCCATTCTAAATATTGGCTATGAGCGTAAAAAACAATATTATTAGGTCTACAGGTAATGTATTAAACAGGTAGTTATAAATTAGATTTTTTATTTTATGATTGATGCTAATTTTACTATGTTATTTTTTATCATCTTATATGATATACACATATAACCCAATAAACCAATTACTTTAGCATATTGGAAAAATTTAAAAGTTCGGAGAAATTTATTGGAAAAAAAATGAAAAAAACGTGTACACACTTCTCATAATATTTGTAGTACTCAATCCATCATTTTTGTTTACAATAAACTTTCAAAATTGAGAAAATATTTCAACACAATAATCAACTTAAAAATAAATTCTACAACAAGACTGATAAATGTAATTAATATTAATTGATAATAATGTAATTGTATACGCGTTTATATATTTAAAAAAAGAATAGATACAATTATAATAATGTTAAGATAATTTTTAGAGTAGATACCTCAAAAATTCTTTTTTCCCAATGAGTGAGAGCCGTACCATCTTCCCCTTGGTCTTCCAGTTCAGCTCCTTCTAAATACGAGCAGTTGAAATGTTTTCGAACCTCTTCTACAACTCTAGGGGTTACCATCATTTGAACTTCTTTGTCCACCACGCCGCCATGAACTGTCCAGTTGCGTCTTATCACAGTCTTGATAACTTTGTCACTCCACTGTCTTGCTTGAAGTCTATAATGATCAAACGATTTACAAACAATTGTAAGTAATACTTATTATTTTATGTAAAAAATAACAGAAAATATAAAAACTAAAAAGTTTATGTTGTTTAATTTTAGATATATTATAATTTAAGTGTAAATTATTGGAGGGCATTATCGTATTTTTTACTGAATTGACCATTAATTAATTTAATACTACTATTACAATAGATTTTAAGTTTTTTATATTTATTTAATTTATAAGCAACAGTTTAATATTTTATATGTTTAAATATTATAATAAAAAATAATAATTTTAAAAACGTCCAACAAATAATAAATTAAAACGCAAAACTTAACAAGGTCAAAGCATATCGTTTATTTTAATTTAAAAAATTTAAGTATAAACTACCTAAGAAGTAACTATCAAATGTATTTTTAGTGCAATTTTTAGTAATATAATTTGCATATAAAAAAGAAAATATATTTTATTTTTATTTAAATTTTGTATTAAGAATATAAATTGACATTACACTGGAATCTTTAAATTATTATAGTCTATAGGTAATATAATTTTTTGCTTACATTTGTATTGCTTGTAAAAAATGCTATAGCCTTCAGAGAAAACACAAAAAAACGTCAGTAAAACTAATTGAAAATCAACTAAAGTATGAAATAAATTGTAACCATTTGAGAAAAAAATGCACCAATAGTATTGTTGTTTAGAGTTGTAACGAGTGAATCCAGTCTGGAGATAAAATAAATTAAACATACCGCTACGGTAGACACTTATGAACAAGGTTACTGGGTGAGTATCTATAATTTATGTTTTACAAGAACAAAAAAAATATAAATCTGGATTTAAGGATTAACTTTAAGATTTAACTTTCGAAAATATTTATGAAATGGACTATTCTCATTAAAATAACTACGCTTTAACTTAAAAATGTCATTATAATATTAAATACCCTTAGAAATATATAATTTTGCTAGTGGTAAAATATAATATTTTTATACCTGCTAGTATCAATATTTATATAGAAAATATTAAAACAAAAATTGTTTCACATAAATATAATGTAAATAATGTGATAATTTTATCAGTTAATATTTATAAATATTTAATTAATTAACATTTATAACATATTTATTTAAATATTTACCGATATTCTTTAAAAAGCTTGCAATTAAATAATTTTTAAATAATATGAATTGTACGAAAATACCTACCTATACTGTAAAATATGAAAAAATATAATAAAACAAAATTCTTGATTTAATATTAAAAAAATGCCTAATACATTAAACAACTACACATTATTTTATGTTCAAATAGTGTTTATACAGACATTGATTGCAAAACTTGTTTGGACATTTTATGAGATTTTGAAAATTGGTTTTAAAGGTTTTAGTTAATAGAATGGATAAATGTTAGTGTTGAAATCGGAAAATACATAAACGCGTAGTTGTAACTACTTCTGAACATTTCGAAAAATTTTTATTGATTAAATATTTTATGAATGTGAAGCTCGTTTTTGCAATATCGACATGTACAATTTAATACCAAAATAATTTTAAAAAATATCTCAGCCAGGTACGAATCCCCGGTTTCCCTTTCCTAGATCTGACTCAGAGTATAAATAACATAGGTCGTTTTAGCTTACTTTTCATTGAGCCTGGGTTTGCCGTTGTCTTCTCTGGCAGTCAGTGGATACCCATTAGCGTCTCGGTAAAATGCGAACAGGCTTACGGAAAAACCAAGCGCGTGCAGTATTTCGTGCTTGACCGTGGACAGAAGCACTTCGAGCTCCTGCGGCTTAGTGCTGATGCTTTCCGGGCAAAGGTTAGCATGCCCGGCAATCGGACGGTCCAGCGATGATTCTTGCTGGCAGTGAGCCGCGTACGCCACTGTTAACCCTTTGTGGCATCTTTCTGTCTCCATCGCGCTCACGTAGAACACGAAATCAGCTCCTTCGATGCCCACACCTGATTTTGACGTTCCCGTACCGCAATCCATGCCCGATGCGTTACACGTTTTGCATGCCTAAATAAAGATACTCGTTATATATATGCCAGTTAGTTCGTCAAGCCTGCTAAACACCATTTTTTTTTTTTTTTTAATTAATGTATTCAAATTCTCTAATTTTTGGAATTTTCAATAATATTTAAAGGTAATATTATATTATAAAAAACTTTGAATTTTACACAATTTAAGAAGTGGTTTCTGAGTTATTAAACTATTTATACTGAGGGTAACAGTCCTTAAAGATAAATACATAAGTATACATAGATTTAATCTAATACTTATCATATTCAGACAAATTTTACTAAGTTTAAAATGTTGATAGGTTAATATCAATTACAGTAATTTTCTAAATCTATAATAATGATTTTATGTGAATTTAGAGCGATCTGAATTTTTACCAGCCATTGATAGATTTAAAAAAAGTTGAATGCTAAATTTTTTTTGAATTTTAAAGAATTTATAGAAATCACGTTGAAATAAAAATTATAGGTCAGCTTCAACAAGCTGAAATATACGTCATAAATTCATAATAATATGTCATAATATATCACTAAAGCAATACATTGATAGCCTGGGCCGAATCAAACGAAATTGGAGCACAGTGTGCCTACTTACTATAAAGCGCTCTTCACATTTTTATTAATTTAAACTTAAGAAGAGAAATAACTTTTAAATAAGTCTGAAATGTTTAATATAATACTGTATACAGTTTTGTAAAAAACGTTTGGTAACTTTCCATTTATTTGAAAACAATAATTATTGCGCAAATATGATTTTTTTCAACTAAATTTTTTGGTTTACGATTTTTCGTTACGTAGGCACAAAAATTCTATTAGCACGGGTAATAAAATAATAATTATGTCTTGTTTGTTTATTGAACATTGATTTTAAAAATCAATATAGCTGATTAAAAAAAAATTAATATTAACCTAGGAAAACAAACGACACAGAAAAAACAACAAGGTGAAAAATATCAAATGATTTTTACTTAAAATCACTTTTAAGTAAATTATAAAATAAAAATAAAAATATACAATTTATAATAATAAATTAAAAATATTGTAGAATATATGCTATATAGATGTCAAAATTATATTTTATAGAAATCATAAATATAATTTTAAGTCAATTATCAAATTAGAATATTAAAAATTGATAGATATAACGATAAATATCGTAATGATGTAATAATTCTAATTTAACTTTTTATTATTGATAACAAGACCTTAAGATTAAAACCAAAATAAAAATTTGATACAATGTTGAAACTTGTTATAATTTTTGTCCTTGTGTAGTACCTTGAAAATTATAATTTTGTTGTTTTTTACCTGACATATCTACCGATTACCGTTAACAATATGAGTAGGTTAAGTCCCTTAGATTTTTGGAACCAAGTGCACGTTAATCCTGATTTTACTTGTGTAAACCTAGCCGCCATTAATAAACAATTATTTATTCCACAGACAAATGCTTATAATACAATGCATTTAAAAATTAAAATACATGACCTAGCACGGTATATTATTTATACTGCGAGTATAGTTGTGTCACGCTTATATCACCACGCCATAATGGTAATACAGTTATTGAGTTCTGTATTCCAAGACACCACAAATAACAATATTCACTTATACAATCGTTGATATTAGTTAATTTAGATACTTGTTACTTATTATATATTTAAATATATTTAAACTACTTATAAATGAATAATTTAACGCAGGAATTTTGTTACAAAAATACTATGAAAAATAACATCACTTTTTTTTATAACTAATAATATTTATTTACTTTATTAATATTACAAATTTTACCTCCAAATGCTCTTCAGGAACTTGTACTTCACCGCACATTGTTCGGTCTTCACATGCGTTTTTGCAGTATGGATGAGGATCCCCTTTTCGATAAAAAACTTGATTGTTTACACATTTTCTGCAAAAAATCCGAAAATTTAATAGAATAAAATTTGATATATGTATTTTATAGTCGGTGAAACTATTTAAATAAATGTGTTAAAAATCTGTGTAGTTTACATTTAAATAAGTTTTGGACATGGTAAATCCACGGGCACTATTTAATTTGTCATAAGCAACGCCGTGAGTAATCAGCTAATATTAAACATATATTCATACATTATACGACTGGTATTAATGTGTGTCAAAATTTAAAAGAAATAATATTTTCATCTGCATTGTTTTTAATAATATTAAGAACGTATTGTAAATATATTCTGTGTTAATTTAAAAATAACTACTTATTTCGTGTTTTGACCGGTAATAACCGATCAGTGATTACTGTTTAAAATTTGAAGAGCTTAAAACGAACATATGTTTTGTATGAGTGTGTGTCATCATTTTTTGGTGAAGTAAAAATTATTCGATCTTCAGCTCTTTGGGTGAATAATAAAAAATTCCTAGTATTTTATTAAGTAATCGGGAGAAACTTGAAGAAAAATTAGAGAAAACTGGGAATTTTTATACAAACCAGTTTCTGGCAAAATTAATTTTGTTTTTTGTTGTAATTAAAAAACAAATAACCGTAAACTTGAAATTTTCACCAAATATTTATATGAAACATACTTAGACATGATATAATTTAAAATATTTTGTCTTTGTTTTTATTTATTATTTATAAATATCTGAAGTGTTTGATTTATTTCAGTTTTTCTTCAGTTTATATACAATTAAATTTTCATTAATGACCAAAAAAATTTGATAAATTAATACTTGGTCTCTTATAAGTTTTTCTTATCACAATTAAAAAATATCGAAAATATTTGGAAATAACATTTTTTTTTTTTTAAATCGTTTGAAGTTTAAAATTTTTGAAAATCATTAAAATAATGAAAATTAATGAAAAAATAAAAATTATTTTTTAGTTAAAAATTAGTCCAAATAATTTAAATAAGGTTACTTATAAATAGTTCTAAAAATTTAATAACGAGGTAAACTCGATAGAGTAACATCCTGATTTTTCAATAACTTAGGATTGAATATTGTTTTGAAATTATAACTTAAAGTATGTAAGACGTTATTATTAGCTCTATAATTTTAACGCTCCTTTAAAAGTTGTAAATACATATCGTTTAAATTTATTAATATTGTTCTTTATTTATTTCTGTTTATCTTAGAACCATTTGAGTAAAAAAAAAAAAAACAAAAACAAAGAAATTCTTTAATAAAAAGTCAATTAATTTTTAAATATAATTTCCTTTTATTAATGCATATCATTAGTTTTAAATAGATTTTTCACATAATTACCGGTTGAGTCGAATAACGTTTTCGGTTTTGCGAACCATGAGTGCTTGTTCCCAAAATCGTACAGCTTCCGGTAATATGGTATTCTAAAAAGAAAAGAAACAATGATCAACAACATTTTGATTACATTTGAAATGTGACAGTACCAGAAAATAAAATCAATTAATCGGTTGGCTTATTAAGCCATTTAGTAGGTCGCATAGTATAATGTGAAATTGTTATCAATGTGATCCCCTTACAAGGGAATGGTGTTATCCAATACCTACTCTTATTATTAGCTTTAGACGCTTTCTAATATCCAGTTAACCGACACGTGTTACTCATTGAAAATCGTTTCACATATAATGGTTCGATCTTGATAGTGTACACAAATTTACGAATTTGGTATAACAGATTTGTGGACTCTTTGCCTCACAAGTTAAGATTTTGCATACAAAACAAGAAATATGTTTTAAATTTTGGATATTTTTGGAATTCTATTTGTGGGTTATAATACTCTAATATAATTCAATGTATGAAGATAGAAATTTCTTAAGGCACTTTTTTTTTTTTATAATAGATATGTTAGGTAAAAATTTTAAGTATATTCATTAATAAAAATCGATGATAAATGATAAATGATAGCTTTTAAATTTAATAATATAAACACATCTGTTGTGCCATGTTACGTCAAAATTATATACTCCGAAGTTAATTATAATATGCAAGTACAACTATTATTGTTAATATCGTTAAAATAATATATTTTTACCTTCAAAAAATGAAAGATTATTAGGGTTGTTGTCGTACATAATATCTTCAGTAATTATTTAGATTTGATTACAATATTTATTTATTATTTTTAGATTTTCAAACAATTTTTCAAGGACAATAAGATAATTGATGTTTCGTAATAGGAAAAAAGGTTCTTCGTGTGTAAACTTTACATGACAAATATGAAAAACGAACAAGGAAATACTGATTTAATAATGGCTGAAGGTTTAATATTTTTTTATTAATCTTAAATTATTATTAGTACGTTAAATATAATATCTATACAAATTAATTCTTTAAAAACAAGAATATTTTTTATATCTATGATCATTATCCATATCCAGCTATTTCCCAAACTAAGTGAATAAATAAAAGCGCGGTAAAAAAAAATTGAATATGTAATACAAATACAACGATCTTTATAAGTAATAAAAAAAACCTTCATAAGTAAAAAATAAAAATCAATACATTTATGATTCATCGATATGATCAAAATTTAAAATAAAAATCATAATATTCACGACGAAAGAAATTTACTGTAATTATAGAATCGGTTTGTTGACTACAGGTTTATAAACAAATTATTGTCAAATATTAACATATTTTTCAAAATTTCAACAAAAATAATAATTATATAATTTCTAATATTTATAACAATCCAATAGAATATAGAATAATTTAGCCAGTCACCTTTAACACATAAATCATAATATTAAAAAATTTGGGATATTTAACTATTAATGTCCTAGGATTTAATAACTGTATAAAAATAAATAATTACATACATGAATTTGGATAAATATAGGTTATTAAAAACCTTTGAAATTATTTTAGAAATACATTTTTATTATTTATAATTAATTAAAAATAAAAAATTGGTTAAATATACTTAAAAAAAATATAAATATACTTATAGTGTCTTAAGGGTAGTCTACAACTAATGATAAATATAGACGACTAAAAATAGTATGATGGTTTTTATGATTCTTCAGAAGAAAATTTTTTAAAAATAATATACTTTTAATAATTTATATTATATATACATATATTGAATATTATAAATTATCAGTGATTTGACCAAATGCTCATAAATAATTGCTGGAAAAGATATAAAAAAAGTACAGGAAGCAACGCATAAATTAATTTCTTTACAATCTTTAACAGCAAATTTGATTCAATCCACAAAATATTTTGTGTACCTACGTAAAACACAAAAATAAAAAAAATACAAAAAATTATTATTCAACACAATTTTATTCGAAAAAAATATGAAATTAAATTTTTTTCTATTTAAAGAATTTATTTTGTATATTCAATATTTTTTTAAATGTTTAAATTTCAAGCATAAATTTAATGAAAAATAATAAAGACCATATAATTATTCATTTTTAATTACATTTTAGAAGATGTCTATAGTTTAGATTATATGACATATATTTAAATAAATAAATATTTATAAGAATTATTAATTATAAAAGTTGAAAGACTGTCAAATTCTTAAATGAAAAATTGATTTTGTAATTCCTTCAATTATATTATTTTAATAATTTTTTAGCAGTATAATAATTTTTTTAATTGATTAGATAAAAGTTTATATTTTTTCATTGTATTTCTGATACTTAATGTTCAATTGATAAATATGAAAAAAAAAATGCATTTATTGATTTTTATATATGACTGTTTAAAATCAAACTAATAAAATATATTTTTGATAAATATTAGATAACTGTATTATGGATGGTATGTAGTTATGAAAAAAAAAAACAATTTTTAAATTATATAAAAAGTTATTTCCAGTCAATAATAAAAATAATTTTAATAATTTACACTAAGTAGTTGAATATTTTAGCTCAAAAAAAAAAAAAAATAAATAAATAAATAAAAAATATAGTAAAACAAATTAAAAAATATAGTAATATAAGTGAAAATATTAAATGTTTTATTGTTTGTTATCCAATAAAAATGTTGATACTCGAAAAAAATATTAATAACGTTAAATTAGAAAATATATACATAAGTAGTTTATACCAGTGTTAGGTAGTAAGACAGAATGCCCTCTTTTCTAATCTACCCCTGTATAGTAGTCCTATCAAATATTTTTTTATATTTAATTATGTTAATTATTTTATATTAATATGTAATATAGATTTGAGTTTAAACAGAAAAATGTGTTAGGTAATTGATTTTTATTTTTTTAGATTTATTTATAGTATGATAAACAAATCAAATTTCAATACATATTTTTTTTTTAATATTACTACAACAGCTATATAGAAGAAGCATATACAGTTACATAATATACAAAACTATAAGTAATTAAATTATATTAAAATGTATAAACAAAACAAAACTAATATTAAGTGAAATTAATTATACTAAAATAGAGTATTCCTATCTTTCAATTTTCTTTTAGGTTTTTATATGCTATGCTTTTTGAAAAAATAAAGAATTTTTTGTCAATATTTTTATATACCAACATTTTATAACTAATTTGTGCATTTAAGATAACTACATTTAATTTTTTTATTGATCATACAATTTAGTTTATTTTAATAAATGTTTTATTAAATCAAAATCAAATGTCATTTTTATTTACTAAAATTATTATAAGAATTATATTAATATTTTGTCGAGTGTTACTACTGGGTAGCTACTCCCCTCACGACTTCACCGTCATCTGTATATCTCTTTCTTCAGCTCATATGCTTATTGTATCTATAATACAGATTGTATATATCTAATAAATGTTAAAAAAAAAAAAAATATTAACATTTTAATTATTTTATTTTATTTTCAAATTGCATTTTCATATTTTAATGAAATTGTTAGAGACAGTTAAAATAAAATTATTGACTAAATTTTTAAATCTATTTTTTTGGTTTATACATCTGAGATTAGAAAAAAAAACTAAATGGATTAGAAACTGATTACAGATAACAATTATTTGAGTAATATAATTTGTTTCAAACTTTTATTCTGTTTAAAATCTCAATTAATAACTGTGACTGATCGATTAGTATTATATATTGATCGCTGGATTAACTAATAATAAAATAAGTGTACACGTTTTTTAAACTCATAGAATTTTTATAATTTTTGATAATTTTATCATTTTTATTTTGTCATTTAAATAATTAAAAATTAATCGTTATTTTTATTTTTTAGACATTAATTTATTGATGTTATTAATTTTTTGACACTAATATTTCTTTATTGCTTGTATAACTGAAATACAATAAATAAAAATTAAATATTTTTCACGTGAAATATAGACGTAATTATGTGAATGTTAATTAATTAAATCTCACTAGTTTCATAAAAACTATTTCTTAAACAAATGATTTTTAATTTTTTTAATTAGTTCATAATAATTTGGTACATAGAATATATTCTATAAATTATAATATAGATCGTAAAAGGATGTTAATGCACTATTTGTCTTTTCTCTCAGACCCACGCGTGACAAAGCAAATCTGCATTTAGCAGAACCGATTTTCTGTTGTTAGTTTTAATATTGGAGATAACTGACCTTAGATCAAATTTAAAAATAGTATTTAGAGCACTTTTTAGTAATATTTTATTTTTAATATTTTCCAGGTATATAAATAATATTCATACCTTCATTTTTCATGAGTCAATTTCCTTTAATATTAAAGCTAACAATATAAGAATCGTTCTATTCAATATTAATTTAATGGGTTGCGTATGGATCAGAAAGAGAAAAAAATAGTACGCTTAAACCCTCTTAAGAATTACAGAAAAAAAAAATGTTTTTTCTAATAAATAAAAATTAGAAAATTAAAAATAGAGTATTGATAGATCATGAATTGTATTATTTAAGACAATGAAAAATTAATTTATACATTAGGTATATAACATTTTTTATACATAAGGTAATTTTTTTTTTTTACTATTGAAAAAGGCTTTATTCACAATCTATATAAAATAAAGCATAATAAGTAAATGGTTTAATTATAAATTTCCTAATTAAAATGAGTTGAGAAGAACCGTTTTATATACATATATATATATTTAAGGCCGTCTTTAGGACATTTTTTTTTAAGTTTTCCCGGGAGATTGCTGGGAATGATAATTTATGAAATAGGTACGAGAGATTAGGGGGTTTTGGTTTGAATGAAGTCTGGAATGAGATTTTTGTAATGACGGATTGCTACTTTGTTAATTGTTGGTATTTATAAATCATTATATAGAGCATTGTTGATCATGTACCATGGGGCTCCAGTGATTTGTCTAACTCATTGAATAAAATGCTATAGAATTGATCTTATATTCAAATGTTTGGTTTGACTCCAGACGTGAATGCCATATGGCCAGAGAGAAGTTATAATTATTTTATACATTAAAATTTTGTTTCCCAGATTCATTAAGGAGAATAATATTGAGCAGAAAAAGTGTAAGCGTGAGTATTAGACTGTTTTTTTTCATATTTTGTATGTTGAGCCTACGTTAGTTTTTTGTCCGAAAAGACTCCCTAAGTATTTGGTTAAATTTTTAATCGGTATGGGTATGTTGTTTGAAAATAGTTGAAAGTAGTCATTTTTATTAAGAGTGAAATTTAGTTGAACTGATTTGTAGCTAGAGTTCTGTGACTTGTTCTGAGGAGATCAGGTGTGTATACATTATAAAGGATAGGTGATAAATCACTTCCTTGTGATACTCCAGCGTTGACTTTGTAAGATTTTGTAGTAGGGAGAGTAACAGTTATTGTGCTTGACAATAAAGAATTGGTCTTCGAAAAATTATTTTAGTATAAAAAAATATGGAGCAGGTAGAAACGATTTTAATTTAAACAATAGACCATCTTACCAGACACCATCGAATGCTTGGACGATGCAAAGAAATACATCTTTGAAATATTTTTTTTTTTTTAATGACGACGATATTTTATCAGTGACTCGATGTGTATTTGTTGCATTGGTGATTGAGGTAATTCTTCGAAATGGTAACTTTTCAAAGAGTTTATCTAATATCGATAATAGGCTTATAGGCTAGTATGAAGTTACTAAATGTTTTGATTTTTCAGGTTTAGAAATTAGCATGATAGTTTAGAATTTTCATATTGGTGGGATATAGGATAACCTAAACAATGCATTATACATATGGGTCAGAAAAAGGATAGCTTTGTTAGTTAACTTTTTAAGTATTTTGTTATTTATTATATCATATTTGGGAGATTTATTTTTGTGTAGTTTTGTAATAATCAGAGTCTTTATTTTATGAGACGTGGTTGATTATACTGGTAAATCCATAGATAATGAACTGGTAAGGAAAGTTTGGACGTTTTCTATGTGTACTACATTAGGGTTTACGTTGGTATGTAATTGAAAGATTTTAGAAAGATGGATAACGAATAAATTTGCCTTTTCTCTGTTATTTATAGTAAATACATAAAAGTTAAGAATCTGTTTTAGATTTGAATTATGAATATACAATTTTGTAGTAATCAAATATTCCAATCATACTTATAGTTTATGTTTAACAGGTAAATAAATAAAAGGTAATCCGCCATCTTTATTTTCAAATTTTTTTATAAAATGTGGAAAATAACGACTAAAAAATAAAAAATAAATAACCATGAAAGTTAATAAAAATAAAATTTGGCCACACTTATAGTGGTCACACCATGAAACACTTTCGTTTAACATGTTTAACATGACGCCTCCATTATACTACGTATTTAGGTACACGTCATTACCGATTCTACCCACTTCTAATAAAGTTTCTCATTATAGATAGTTACTAGTTGTATAATCATGACTAGAGAAATACTACAATAAATATTTAAATAAGCCCAAGAACGGAAACTAGTACATTGTCTCAGTGTCTCAAACGATTCATGATCCAGTTCTGAGATTGAGTTTATGTAATGGTTTAACGATTACTCCCAGACTGCCTCTCCGGAAATCGATTGTCGTTTTTTAACGAAAGCGTCCACAATGACTTCAGGCGAATTAGTATTTACCACAATACTTTGGGTGTGTATATTTTATACACCAACATAATTACCGAATCGAAATTTCTTTGAATGGGAATATGGAAATATTAATAATTTATAATATTAATTAAATATAAAAATATATTTTGGACGTTGAAAAGTTTATTCAAAGTTATTAACGGTTATTCAAGGAGACAAAATGAAATTTTTATGTGTTCATTTTAATCGTCTCAATATTAAGGTTTTGAAAAGTAGAATTATATTTCATTAATTTTTCAATTATTAGTTTCAACTAAGAGTTGTTAAAGATATTATAATTATTTTATCAATAAGAAAAAGCGTGAGAGCCTACAGAAGTACTTATGTAATATTATGATTAAAATGATTTAAATAAAAATTGCATATTAAAAAAAAAATCTAATAATGAAGCACATTAATATTTAATAATGCACGTGTCATCATTCTTTTCAACTTTTAGCGGTGTTTTAAAAAATTAATTAGTAATTAATAAAACTATACTCATAAGTACTAAGTTTTAAAGTGTATAAAATTCAACATAAAAAAAGAAAAAGAGCGTTTGGGCAATTATTCTAGTTGAAAATATTTTCGAACGTACTAAACAAAGATTTAAAGACATTATTTTTTTCAAATTAAATAAAAAGATAAGAATTATATAAGACAAATTCTAAGAGTTAATCAATAAAAATATAACACAATATGGTATAATAACCATAGTAAAAATATGATTGGTTTATTTGTCATGAAATAATTTATATTTATATTGTATATAATGTGTATATTGTGAACATACTAATTACTATATAGTATATTATATATTACATTTTAACAAAATTAATTCAATTAAGGTTTTCTCTATGTTATTAAAAATATGTGTTGAATAGTATACCGTCTATACGGAAGTAATGTTTAAAACTAACGTAAGTACAAGAGTTCAAGAGTGTATCAGAGTAAAATTTATCAAAGTAACATTAGCAAAAGTTTATTTTTTTATTATGTTTACTTACAGATTTATAAAAAGATAGGTACTTAATATAAATTTACCAATTTAATATTTTATCAGTGATTTTTTTTATTGTTAAAATTGATGAATGATGGTTATAACCTCTCAGTAACTATGCCTAAACACCACTCAGATACAATAATAAATAGGTTTATTAAAGACAAATAAGCATACGTTCATACATTTGTACGTGTGTTTCTTATGAAAAAAAAAAAATAACGATAAATAATAAATAAAAAAAAAAAACTACTTTTGAATTAATACACGACTTAGTATCTAAGTAGTAAGTACCGCCTTGATTTTATTTATAAATATATATACCTCATTCAAACATAGTATTATGGTTGTTATCAAATTTTGATTAATAGAAGATTTATTTTTAATTTTATTCAATTTATTTATTTTTCTAATACATTTATTTGGTGCATAATATAATACAGTGTATTAATTACACTAATATATTTTACAATATGTACAGAGTATATAATAATAAAATAATATATATAATTATGTAATAATAAGAAAAAAGAAGAAAAAATACACCATACTCCATCATAATTAATAAATAAGGATAATATATATTATTTTTATTATATGTAATGAAAAAATATATTTTTTTTACTAATAAATTAATATAAATAAACTTTTTTAAATAGTGTATTTTTTTTTCTTCATACCATTGTCTAATGATTAAAGATAGAAATTATTTTTATTTTTTAAATATACTCAAGAATTGAACTTGTAATTTTAAAATTATCAATCGCAGTGTTAGATAATTAAAGAATTATGATAGGTAAGTCGAGATAATTTTGAAATAAAAATATGTAATATTTATTTCTCTTTAAACACCTCCGATTGTGATGTAATGGGTCAAAAGGGCTTTCATTACTGGACACATACCTAGAGAAAGGATTTGATAATAGCCATCATATACAGATAGCATCACTTATGGAGTCATGGACATTGGACATATAATGCGCCTCTCTCCAACTTTAAACGTTATAACAATATTACCATATGTTAAAATTTAATTTACTTTATGATAAAAATCTATTCCTATTCTAATAGTATAAAAATATGTACACTATAAAATTATAAATAACAAAATATTTAAAATAGTATAAAAAGTAATTTTGTTATTTTCAAAGTTACATTAATACTTCAGGCATAAATAA
Source organism: Melanaphis sacchari (assembly GCF_002803265.2). Taxonomy (NCBI): domain Eukaryota; kingdom Metazoa; phylum Arthropoda; class Insecta; order Hemiptera; family Aphididae; genus Melanaphis; species Melanaphis sacchari. The sequence goes on from NW_020271303.1 coordinate 1,505,084, forward strand.
TAATAGATGGTAGATAGATACTAACCTATTTACACGAGAATTTTAAAACATATAATTGATTTTAAATTAAACATGAGCAGATATAAAACAAAAACTTCCATAACACCACTGCGAATTGCACAATTAATAATTTCAGCAAGTTTATAAAATATTTATGTATACTTACATAATGAATTAGATTATGAAAACAAATTAAGTGGATAACTACAGTACTATTACATTTAATAAGTTTTAATTTTTTTTTTTTTTTTTTGTGTAAAATATTTAATTATTAGAAAGCTATTAAATTGTACACAATTATAAAAAACAATATTATTTAATTTTTAGAGACAATTCTTTCACTAATGATATTTTCTTAAGATCTAACGGAAATTACGCTAGATACTTCTTTAAATGAACACAATTTGCATATTTAACAAACTTGATAATATTATTATAAAAAGACTAAAAATCTAAAAAAAAAACTTACGTTTATTAGCTGAAATTTCTCTTCGGTAAGCCTGAAACAAGATAAAAATATTAATTAATTACAGGAATACGTATAAATCTTGATTTATGTATAATTTATTTTTCGACATAGCATTTTGTTTTTAGTGTTTGACTGAATCTTTTATAACTGAAAATACATTTTCAAAAATGGCTTTTATATACTCAGGTAATGTTGAAAAAAAAAGATAAAAGCATAGGTTATTACTTATTGATTATTTATATGAGAAATATTAAATAAAAGAAAGGTAATATTTTGTTGGAGGTTTTAAAATTTAAGAATATATTACTTAAATTTTTTATTATAACCGTATACTTTTAATTTTATATTATTATGTATATTGTAAAGCCCAAACAAATAAAATTATTTTCATGTTAAATTTATGAAAAATTGTTTCAATTTTCTATTTGTATCTATGTTTTAAAATTGTACTAAAAACAAAAAAAAAATTATGGTATTGTCACTTAATAAACAGAATGTCAACCAATCGGAACATTACTTCTATCGGTTAAAAGAAAAAAAAAAGTCACTTTGGGTTGCATTCCAGTGACATCCTTTGAGAAGTTTGAGATCTTTTTAGGCTATAAAGGCTTACTGCAACAATCGGAATCAGAGAGTTCACATCATTGGCGTTACAAAACAAAAATTGGCAGGAGTAGGGTGCTTGTTAAATCAACATTCTAGTTATGCACCGGTGGCCGGGATCATTAGATTGATATGTAAATAGTAGTGTTTTTTAAGACTAATAACATAACATAAATAGGTCTTACCAGTTTCATCAATAATAAGTAATTTTAACTCATGAACAATTCTTACATATTTAAAAACTTTAAAAATTAATACAAATAGTTTTTAAGACTTAAATAGAATTTATGTTGAAATTAGTGTTTCGTACGTGTATATTCAGAATACACAAGGTATAAAATATATATGATAAATTATATATTAAAATTTAAGTATAAAAAAATTATATAAGTTTATTTTTGCAAATAGTAAACGTTACTTTTAACTACACGCGCACATATAAACGCCAATCACTGTGAAATATATCAATAAGTACTATTATTATGTGAGGGAAACCACGGTGTTTCTATCATAAATGTGTATTACACTTGATACTTCATTCGATCTGTAAACCACAAAATTCTTTAGGAACATACAATTAATATAGTATATGTAATTCAAGGCGTAGATTATGATGGTAAATTGTAGACAGTAGTTACTAGTTACTAACACGGTACTCAATACCACAATTGATGTGATAAAAAAATCTGTCTCTATAGATTATGTACATATACAATGTATACAGTGTATTTTAAATTTAAATTATTGCGGTATGTATGACTGTGGTTACTAAATATTAGCTTTTCATCTCAGCAAACATTTATGTCACTTTGATTTTCGTCTTAAATGGCCTATATTTGATGAAAACAACAATTCTGCCGATGTAAAAATACTGTATGGAAAAAAAAAGATAAAAATTATTGAAAATAACCATACTTATTTTCATTCAATATTGTAATCGGCGTTCACCGATATGTCAGGACTAACTAACTTGTGTGGTTAAATTGATTCAACTTCAACTAATCAACTATTTAACATAATATTTTACTCGGAACGAACTGTGTGACTATTTCCTTTTTACTTATTAAAACTATTTAAGTATTAAAATTCAAATAATTATAATGATATTAAAAAGTTTTATGAATAACAAATTTATATTGTATATTATGTAACAAGTTATACGTAAAATTAACATAACCTAATCTAAAACCTAACAATAATATATAATATAATGTACATTCAAAACTGTAGCATAGCTTATAATTTTAAGGGATTAAATATAGTCAAAACTTTTATCATCTGTAATCATAAAATAAGTTGTAAATGGAATAAAATAAACTAAATTTGGTTAAAATCATTTTGATATAAAAACAATATAAAAATAATTTACAACATTAAACTGTAAGTCACAAGCTATAAAGAAAAAACATGACTATTGTACCGTATAAAATATGTATACATATTTATTTTTTATTAAAAATTTGCTGAACAAGTAATTAACTAGTTATACACATCATTTAACTTTCATAATAGATTAGATATTTTGAAATTGACACTATGTAAAATGTTTTTAAAACATTAGTTTATTTAATTAAACGTTTTTAGTTTTACAAAAATTTAGTATTGTGCAAATGTGATGAACAGTGTTTTTTTTTTTTTTAATTCACTTTTTCTTTACACTTTACCATATTGAATTTAAAATATTGACTATAACTAAAATATAACAGTAAAATAAATTCCGGGGAAACAAACAAAATTTTTTTTCTTTTTTTATGATTTATGTAAAATGTTTGTAGACTTGCATTTTTTTATAAATTACATTAATAGTATAATACAAATACAAAAAAAAAATGCAAATGCATAATATGCACATAACAACAAATTTAAAAGCTAATGGAAAATAAGGGTTAAGTGCACTTAGAAAAACACAAGTTAAATAGAAGTTGAAATGATGTCTCTTGTTCAACTTACATGGGAATAAATGTAAAACGAAATCGATTTTTACAACCCACATTATAAGTACGAGTTTTTAATAAGCTTTATAGGCAACTTCAAATAAAGTAAGTCGTGTAAGATTAACAGATATTTGAATCAATAGAATTATTTATACCTACTCAGTGTTGACTTTAATATTTTAATTATGTGGACGTCGCTTTAATCGTGTAGATAATAACGATTTTTCGAAGACAATAAATAATTGACTAATATTATCAGTAAAAATTGAGAAAATTCAATTTTTAAAAACTTAGGGTAGTCGCTCTGCAGTACAGTAGATTTCGAGTATATCTAAATTATTTTACTTTTGACTTAACGTGCTAACAAGATTCGATTTCTTACTAGAATTCACCTTCAAAGTTAAAAATTGAAACATTTTTACTATGCTACTAGAAGTGATACAAAAAAGTAAATGTTTAAATTCCAATATTTTTAACAAATTAGAAGTATAATAGTAAAACACTGTTTACCCATAAACAATAATGTATAAAAAATATATAGAGCATTTTACCAAAGATTCCTTAAAATGTAGATACTGCACGAAGAAAAATATTTCTATATACTAATTTGTAATTTGTTTCTTAAAAACCTCTCAAATTTTTTTAGAAAAATATTTTTATTATATCTGTTTTAAAAATCTATTAAAATAATATTTAATAAGAAATAAAAATTTAATTCTTAAAAAAAAACTAAAGAATACACAGTGCTTTAAAAGTAGTCTTTTAAATAATTAATAGTTATAAACGACTAAAGACTAATTTATATAATACTTTAGAGGAAGAGCTTTTAAAACACATGTTACTTCTATAATTACCTATAAAAACTTATCAATCATTTTATCAGATGTTCAAAGATATAAGAAAAACATTTTAGAAAGTGTCTGCAGCAGTGACATTATTAAAACCTATAATTAACAGTTATTTAAAATAAATACCATTCAATATATAAAATTCTATAATGAAAACATAAAACGTAATTCACAATTATATTATTTAAAGAGTACTAAGCAATTGATATTTATTTCAATTTAATATAAAAATATAGTAGAATAATAATATTGAATATTAATGGTGAAAAATTAATATTTTTTTTAATATTAATAATGAAAAATAATGAAAACACCAAATAACTATTCATATCGTAACTATATATTCTATGAAAAAGCTGATATTGTAATAAATGTTTATAAATTATTCCGGCAAAGTTACTATACTCATTAGTATGAATCTCTCCACCATTCAGAAAGGTTGCTGTATTGAATATGTCAAATTTTAAGGGAAGACGGTTTAAAGCCTTTATTCCTAAAAGTATTTTAAAATTTAATTACTTTAAATTAATTAGTAATTATATTAATTACTATTAATACAATTTTTAATACCTTACATTGTGTTGAATCAGGATTAATATTTTTTGAATAGCAATAAAAATTACTACAAGGGAAAAGAAAAACTTTTGAAATTTGTTTATTTAATTTTTTTTAAATTTCCGATATCGAATATTTGCATATCCGAACTAGGTGGGATTCCAATTATTTCGGATAATCGAGGTTCAACTGTAATTATTTAGAATATTTATTCGCATAATATTCATAATAAGATTTAGCTTATAATTTATATACATTAAGTATATTTTTTGCAATATTTTCATGATTGTATTTTATTTATGAAACGAATCGTTTCTTTTACAGTAAATTCTAACTTAGTTAAATATTAAGCATAATCAAACAAGATATGAACTTAAAGTAAATTGAAATGTATGATATTTGGCAGGCTATATATCAAATAGGATTTTATCAGTTTTCAATTTGATCTGAAGCAGACACATGGATCGTAAAAACACTTTTCGTTTTACATAAGACTGATATTACTTGTATAATTAAATTGAATTTGAATAATACAACGTTACTTTTATCAAATGTCAGTTCTGATTTAAAAGTTGAACAAATATTTTTTAAGATAAAACAATAAAAAATATCTATCTAAGTGAAAATATTATATTATATTTATATTCATGTATTTATTCTTCTTAGAACAATCATGTAAGATCTAATAAAATTCAAAAATTTTTATATTAATAATGATAATAAATGAAATATCAGTTTAATTTTAATATTATGTAATAACTAAATACATAGCAAAATCAACAAATTATTGATTAACTCAATATTTTATGAACAAAATAAGTATATAACTTTTTAAGATTCTGAGCGGCGCGATGTATTGATTTTATCATGATGATTTTTTTTTTTTGAATAAATAAACGAGAAATTATCGATAAAATGCTTTAATTTTCAAGTATAAAATATATTTTGGATATTAAATTAAATTTAGTTAATACCTATTAAAAATTAAGGAAAAAGGGAAATTTTTACGCAAATCCAATTTTTAACAAAATATAATTACCATACATACTTGAAACTTTCATCAAATGTTTTTATAATCGTTTTTTTATTAACAGTGAAATTATCAAAATACTCCAGAAATTTTTAAGCTATTAATAGACAAAAAACATTTTCATTTTTTTTTTATAAATATATCCTAAAAAATATTTACTGTATAAAAATGCTTGAAATTTAAAGCTCCTCGTAAATTATTAATTTAAAAATTAAAAAATTTCAAAAATCTATATAGCCAAAGCATTTCTTTACGTGTTTAAAGTTAAAATTTTAGCGAAATTCATAAAAAATTTTCTTTTTGTATCTAAAAGTTGGAAATTTTATATAAAATATAAATATTTAAACCATAAAATTTTTAAAAAGTATAAAGACAATTATTTTTTAGACTTTAGAAATTCTAATTTGGAAGAAATTATTTTTTTAAACTATAAATAACAATAAATTATTTATATTGTCATAATTCAAAAACATAGAAACTCAAAATTTAATATATTTAATATATTTATGATTTTTCTATACACAATAACGTTTTTGATTTATTTTAAAATATTATTTATTTAAAAATACTATAAATCTATTTTTTTGTTTAACGGTATTTACTCAAAGATTTTATTAAAATGGTGTCATATAAGTTAATATAATATGATACAAATATACATTATTATAAAATACTAATAGTATAAAAAATTATATTAATATACCCTACTTAAATGCTAAAAGTAAAATAAATAACTTTAATAGCTATATCAAAAAACATATCATTTGATGATAAGGGTTGATAAACAATTTCCACTCAGAATCATTTTTCATATACAATAATATATCATTGAATTAAAATTTAACACACCTATAATAGTGACCCATTCAATATCTAATGTACAGCAGAACGGTATCTACTTCCTACTTTTTTTTTTTTTTTAATAATAGTTTTAAAGTTTAAATTACTAAAAAAAAATTTAACTAAAATCTCAATTTTCAGTCACAACAAATATTTTGTTTCAAAGTTATTAAACATAATGATAATTAAAATAACAGCTATTGCGTGATTAATAATAAAAGAGCTTGTTTCATAAATTATTTTATAAATTAGTTTTAAACGGATAAACAGAATTCTAACGGGTTTAATAGAATCACTTTGTGGAAGATGGATTACTTTCAAATTTATAGTTTCGATTGATAAATGGCTTCAAATAATAGGCCAAAATTTGATTTTAATTCCCATCAATAGCACCGACGATAAAGGTAAAGGTCATTCGGCTAATCGTTTCTAGAGAAAGAAAAACGAGGAGGAGAAAGTAAAAATGGAAGGATAAGATAAAGAATATAAAGATACATAACTAATAACGATACACTTAACATGTGAAAACTTTAATTGCTAGTAGCTTAACATAACTAACTCAGGAGTCAATACGTTCTTTATTTTAGAATTTAAATGAAGTTATCATAAATTTTGAGTTTATTAAGCAAGGTGTTTAGTTTTTTTTGTGTATCCATGAATTATTACACGCGGTTCGTTAACTTAAAATTTTTATTTTTCAGTATTAGATTACATATAATGTATAAAAAATTATTAAGCACTTATTAACTTAAATGTTTTGAAAATAACCTTTTTTTTATTTTTATTATTTTTATTACCTATACTACTTTTTATAGTACTGCAATTAAACGTGCACGATTTCAGTATAAGTATAATTTTGAACCCTATATTCTTTACTAGAACCTAATAAAATAAATTATTACAATAATCATAATAGTTATAAGTGAAACAGAAATCAGCTACAACTGTTATAAATGTATAATAATTAATAAAGTGTATCTAAAATAATGAATATATATTAATTTTTTAATATTAAACAAATATCTACTTTATTTTAATATTTAATTACAGCACAAGTGAAATATATTTTCAGTAAGCCTTTTTTTACAAAAATATATTTCTTTAAGTTTTATTATTCACACAATCAATAATTTTTATAGATCGTATACAACCCTTCAAAATAAAATTACACGGAGTGAATAATAACTTATCAAGTTTCTATTGTCTTTTCAAAATTTTCTCTGCAATAGGTTTATTCTCAGTTATCTTTTTATTTTTATGGAATCAATATTATTTTACAGTTATGACATACATACTTTCCCACATTCAATGTTTTTCGATAAATTTGATTTCACCATAAATCATATAAATTTGGATCATGCGTGTTAACATAATTTGAAAATATAATCCAGTCAATGAATTAATTTTTATATACATATCATGTCAATATTTTAGTTTTTTATTCAAAAGTTACACCATTTAAAGATATTTAAACATTGTAGGTATTGAAAAATTAATTTGAAGTAAATGAATGGTAATTATTAAAGAACTTATATTATTTATAAAAATTGAAGTTTACAGAAAAAACAATAAATATAACAGATAGTCAAACAACAAATTTCTAAAATTATAATTTTTAAATAACATAATACATGAATCTTAAATACTAATTTTATTTAATGATAAACATTATTAAATTTATTGTTCTATGATGTAAATGACTAAAATCAGTATTTAAAATAAAACATCCTGACTTACTACTCAAAAAGTGACCGCTGTCAATTGTAACTAATATCAGGTAGTTATTATTTTTCTACTTATAAAATAAATTACTTACTTATCAATATTTATGAAGTTTAATTATTACGTAGAGAAAGCCATGATAGAAAACTCTTATTTACCCTTAGGCAGTATTATAAAAACAGAGAACTTGGAATGTATAATAAACTATAATAATACTACAATGGCTATATAAACATTAAGACCTTTTACCTTTTTATCAATTGTTTTTGTTATAAATATATTTTAACTCTAACAATGTATCGGTTTATATGGTCTATCAATTTACTTGGCATTGTAAAAATTTTAAAAATATAATAATTATTTACTTTTCGTTAACTGGCCTTCTGTTTACAGATGAATAGAGAATAATGCTCACGATTAGTTTCGCAAACACGATAAATACAAAAATGAAACAAATGTGCCATGGTCACTATTGGTATCCAAGAAAAACAATACACAGTGAAAGCATATGAAGACGAATAAAGGGGAACTAATATTTTTAAGAATTCTATTTTAACTTTTAACTGTTTAGTATCAGATTATATATAATATAAGTTTAAGTGGTGAGGTCGGTCGTGATATTATTTGCACCATCCTTCCAATCACTTTATAATTTACTGTATCATACAATTTTTTTTTAGGATAATTTAACATTATCAGCAGTAAATTGATATTATTATTACAGTGACGTAGAACTTTAACAAATTTCAGATAGTGTATTGGAAAAATTCTACTGATTTAAAAAAAAAAACATAAGCACATACCTAAAATAGTTTAACAATATTAATTATTATTATTATTATTATGTTATATTAAACATAAAAATATAAGCTATGAGAGTAGGTACGTATTTTACCAATTGTACAGCTATAAGAAAAATCATACATAAATTACTTAATGAAATTTTAGGACACAATATTTATGTTCGAGAAATGTATATAACGTATATTTTAGATTCTGAATGAAGTGAGGATATAGACATTATTTTTACAATGATGGTTTTTGTTTTTTCGATCTTAATAATTTAGAGAAGAAAATGTGGTTTTATCTTCATATTGATAAATCGATTAGTGTTAAATCATTAATTTAACATAACCTAATCTTGCTAGAAGTTTCTAGTAGTAAATTTGATCAAAATAATACTTTATTCCAGTGAGATGGGTGGAGGGGCCGTAGCGCACTATTTAATATTTTCATCACTGTATGTAAAATCATTGAATTATAGATAAGACTTATGGGTTGCTGTGGTAACGTAATTTATTAGTGCATCAGTTGCTAGAGAAAACCTAGATACTGTAAAGCAAGATTATAACTATTTGCATTATAATTTAAATTTAAGATAAATACAAACTTTAAGTAAAACTAAAAATCTATCGCGGTAACAAAAAAAAAAAAGTTGTATCAAACCTAAAAACATATCTATATTAAAATTTTCAAAATTGATTGGCTATTTTAGACATAGTATGGAAATATAATACACAGTTTCTTGTAAGTTGTTTTTACAGCATGATAAAAAAATATTAAAAATATATACATTAGCATAAATTATAACATATAAATGTAGTGAGTTTAGTTTCAAAGGAAATTGGATATTCAAACCTAAAATGAAGATTTTTACAATTTTAGTTATTTAGTTGTTATTCAAAAAATATTGATCATAGATGCTTGAAATTGTTTACCATATTATTTATTATTATTTCAGTTTCTTGGTCATATCTACATAGATTTAGCTATTGTACATCGTAATTAAAGATATTAAAAATAATAGGTGAGATATGTACACACAAAAAGATCAATGACGAAATAAATTAATAAATCAATATTACGTATAAAAAAACTACTCAGAATATAATGAATATACAGATATCAGGGTTTCAACAATATCGTTTTGCTTTTATGATCAATGCACAACAGTGAATAAAAAAATATGATAAATATATACATTTGAAAACCATGATAAATCATCACATTCGAAAACAACTCTTAGAAAAGCTTGTTATATTTTAATGAGTATATATACTATGTAGGACTATAATATTATTAAAATTGTAATTTTCTCATAAATTATATATTAGGATTCTTAAAATCCAATGAATATAGAAATTAAATTATTAGTAACTATTGAACTGAGTAATAAAATCTCAATACCTAAAATTACAAATCGATTTCTTTTTTTTTTTATTGAACTTAAGCCCGGCAACTAGGGCCATTACCTGTTTGTAGGGGTTATGAAATATGGTAAGGGGTAAGGTTGTTACGGTAAGTTGTATTTTTGATTGATAGCAAACACGTGTATGTGTGGCAAGGTTTTTAACCACTATGATCCCGAATGGTCACCCATCCGGGAGCTAGTAGCTGTGACCGTTACTTACTCTCAGTCGCATTCCGCAACTGGTAGCAGCCAACGCGCCACGCCAAGCCACACAAATCGATTTAAAACAAGTCTAGAACCATAACTATTAACTATATAGAAAATTAAATCTTTTAACTATTTAAGGTTTAAGAGTTTAGTAATTAATAGATAAATTATTAAAAGAGGTATTTTACAAATTTCTTAGAGAATTTCAAATAAAAGCGGATATATCTGCTTATAACAGTTAAATAAATGCCTGCTTTTAATAAAATATTGTCTAAAAACCAATTAGAATTTTATTGTTTATATAATTCAACAATTTATTATTCCTGTCAAACTAAAAACTTATTATACCAAACTTTATACGTCTTCACTATTTTAAATTAAAAATACGATTTACTTCACAGATAGTTTTTAAAACATTGTAACGTAATAAAACAATTATAAAATGTATGTTTTATTATTTCACAATAGATTACACTTAATACACACTGATAAATACATATAAGCAAGTATTTATCATATCGTTCAATTAAAAATTATTAAAAATGAATAATTCAGTTTTTATAAATTGTTGTAAGGCACAACAATAAAATTAAAAACCTAATATTACCTAGGCTGGATTTAGTGCTCGACCGACGATCAGCGCTGACGTCGGTCGAACGTAGCTATATCAATGAATGCATATGAACAACTACAGTGTATCACTGATAAATTGCTACGCGCGTACAGCTACGTCGCGCTGACGAGGACCGTCGGTCGAGCGCGTCCGTCGGGCGTACGTCGGTCGACCGACGAGCTATTTTTAGCAATGCAAGAGTTTAGTTCTACGCTGACGACCAACTGACCGTACGCGCGTACACAATCTTTTTATTTTATTTTTATTAAGGCAATAATAATAATAATAACATTTTATTTTATGTAATTGTGTTGTAAATTGTTTATATTTGTTTATTATATTAATATAATTATAACAAAAAATGAACATCGATACCGAGCGTGTTATTTCTGAGGTGCATCTTCGACCGCCATTATGGGACCTATCTTGTGTATTGTACAAAGACCGTGATGCCAAAATAAAAGCTTGGCGCGAAGTTTGTCAAGCAATAGTACAAAATTTCGACCATGTGTCTGATAATGAAAAAAAAGTTATTGGTAAGTAAATAAAGATGTTATTTATAATCATTAAAAATATACTAATGAAAATCTAATTATATTCAATTCGATAGTACCTATTGTAGTATTTAAAAAACAACATAATTCTATTATATGAGTTAATTAAAGTTTTATTAGAGTAAATTAGTTATGTAAGTATAATAATATTTAAAAAAAAGCTCAATTTGTTTATATATATATTATAAATTATTAATAATTAAGGTATTATTATTAATGTAGATTGTATTATTAAAGTTAAAAGATACTAGCATCTTGCCACGATACACTTCCATCAGGAGAAACGAAATAATTGGCAAATTTATCCCTTATCATATCGCCTGTTCTAACAATATTATTGTTCATATTGAGTTGAAGTTCTTGAAACCCCTCAACAGTTAGTGTGTCTTCTACTCTGTAACCATCTCGTTCTCTTATGAAGTTATGCAAAACGCAACAAGCCTTTACGATTGTTATTGTATTCGGCAATGCAGTATTCATTGGTCTATGAAATATATTGAATTTATTACTCATTATTCCAAATGTAGACTCAATATACCTCCTTGCACGGCTTATTCTATAGTTAAAAATCTTCTTTTTTTTTGTCAAATTACTTCGTGCGTAAGGTCTTAAAACTTTGTTTGATATACCAAATGCAGAATCGCCGATTATCATATATGGAAGTGGTTCTGTAGTATTAGGTAGTGGTTTTGGTGGAGGTAATTTTATTTCTCCGTTATTTATTTTCGTAAATAAAGTGCTTTCCTTAAAAATAGTAGAGTCTGAGTCTGTTCCACATGCACCTACATGTATATAGGTGAAACGATAATCGGAATCGCACATGGCCAACAGAACAATAGAATAATATTTTTTATAGTTTGAAAACAAACTTCCACTGTGTTCAGGACAGATTATTCTTACGTGCTTTCCGTCAATACTGCCGATGCAGTTAGGAAAGTTTGCTATATTTTCAAAGCCAGCAGCGATTTTAAGCCATCCTTCTGTCGTATTCGGAATCGAAAGGCATTCTTCATGAAATAGATCCCAAATATTTGTACATACTTCTTTTATAATTCCACCGATAGTTGCCGTACCTAGACGGTAACTAAAATAAAGATCACTATATCTTTGTCCAGTTACGAGATACCTGAAATAAAAAATTAACAAATTAATAATTTTACAGAAAGGAATGTACAACAGCGGTGGAAGACGGCACGAGACGCTTACGTTAGGTGCAAAGCCACAATGAAGAACACAAAGTCTGGGTCTGCAGGTAGTAACAAAAAGAAATATGTATACTTTGATTGTATGCAATTTCTAGACAAAAAACATGTAATAGATACTGAGGATTCAATTGTAGAAAATCAGAGCACAATGGATGAATCAAATAACAAACCGACAACCAATGATGACGCTCTACCTTCAACGTCCAAAGACTCCAACTTTTGCCAACCAGAACAAACTACTGCTGCTGAACGGAAAAATATGCAAACAAAACGTTTTAAAAAGAGAACTCGTAATGAAGACGATAATTTTGATAGGGAAATGTTGAACATGTTTAAAGAAAATACAAAATTAATGCAAAACGATGACATGTCATTTTTTTGTTCACTTTTGCCGATTATGAAAACTTTTTCTAACCACCAAAAATTACTTTTCCGTTCTGCAGTTCTACAAAAAGCAATCGAAATATCTAGTAATTCTAGTGAAATCCGCCCGGGAACATCACATACATTTTCAACTTCAGAATCACAACATTCCGATGCTTCTACATCTTATATAACTGAAGTACCACAACAGTTTGAGGAGGCACTAGATGATGATTCAACATATTCTTTAGAGGATTTTGTTACTATGCAGAATTTGTAATAAAAAATATTATGTTGTATTATGAAGTATACCTAAATAATATAATGTCTTTTTATTATCTTTTAATCTCTAATGTCTTTTTTAATAAACAAAAATTTTTTTTAAATTAAAATTTGTTGAATTTTATTTTAAAATATAATAATTACCTTAAAGTCACGGCCAATCTTTCTGATGGTGACACAGGAATACGAAAAGTGTTCTGTCGCTTCAAAGATTCTTCAAGTTTTGCAAGCAGCTCGTCAAAACTTTTAATAGACATTTTGAAGTAATCAAAAAATTTTGATTCGTGATCTCGTAATTTTGAAAACAGCGTACAAAATTCCCCTTCAATTGGCCGGTCTACAATTACTGGGTGGACGTGATATCTTCTCCGTCTTTTTTTATTCCGTCGATTGCGTAAATAATACGCACATATTAATGAGTTAATAATGAATGGATTCATTTTAAAAGTTAAAGTTAACTAAATTAATTAATAACAAAATAACATACAACAACCGATCGAATTTGCCGTCGGCTAAGCACTAAACGCTCCATGACGACCGATGATCAGCGCGTACCGTCAGCGCGCACAATACGCGCTGATCGTCGGTACAGCACTAAATCCAGCCCTATAATCATTTTTGACACCTTATATGAATTTATTTTGCCTAGTTTAACAGAACAAGGAACTGAGATAGCAAATTAATAATATCTGTTCCAAGCTAGTTTTATAAATTAATGACTATAATAAGTAAGCTAATGGACATATGGTTGACAATTAAGTTACATTTTAAAATTAATAATAATTCCATAATTTTTTTTTAACACGTGAAATTTAAAATTATAATGTATTATATTAACACAGAATAATCAAAATTGTTAATTATAAAATAAATAAGATAAACCTTTCAATAATTAACAAGATACTTCATGTATTAATCTTATTTAGGATACACTATACACACATGATATTTATTATTTGTTATTACCAGCAATCTTACTATTTAATGAACTTTAATTTTTTTTAGCAATAAAACTTATTAATAGAATAAAAACTATGTACCCATAAGAAAAACATTAGTAGAATATTATTATGTCGAATCAACCTTGGATGAATGATACTTTTTAGTTTGTTCACACCATTATGTCATTAGTTTTTAGATAACATATGAACATTTTTTTGTTAAGTGTCAGTGTAGCTCTATAAGATTAATTAGAGAATACTTCATAAACAAAGGACATGGTAAATAATTTCAAGATTTAGACATAGTTAATAAAATTCTAATAAGCTTTAGATACTAATTAAAAAAATTCCTAAATCACATTAAAACAAATCCAACTTATAGATGGTTATAAAAACAAGCGATCTGTGTTAATTATAACAAATACGATTAATATAAGCACTTACAAGCATTAATTTAATTAATTTTATATTTAACATTAATATTAATATCATATCAATAAGTAGAAATAACGATGTATTAATCTTGGATATTTTACATTTGTACTTGTATTTTATTTTAAGAAACAGGAATAAAGTAAAAACTAAATTTAGTTTTTATAAGACAGGATAGCTGTATCCCGATTCAACACCTAATTTTACCTAAATTTTACCAAATTATTCAGTTAATTATTTTTCTTAATATAATCATTATTATTATAATAATTATTTATAAATAAATTAATTTTGTTTTGAATTAATTCATTTATAATTTTGTCACAGGTATACCTACTAATTATGTATATAATTTTCTATCGAATTTTGTTGACTGAAAACTGTTTTGTATAATTAAATAAAAAAATTTAATTAAAAAAAAATTTGGTGAAATGTAACGATAGCAAAATAAGAACTCACCGTGAATCAAATAATTGTACGAAAATTACATTTTTTTTTTTCATAAATATCTTCTATGAAAAACGAAATGTTAAAATATGAAATAATTTGATTAATAGTATTTACAAACGATTTATCTAAAGACGACATGTAAATTATTCTGTTTCAATCTATTCTATATTCAAATGATAGAATATACCAAGGCTATTTGAATAAATATTAAATTGAAATATTACCTTCTGAGACAAAATGAAAGATATATATATATGTTCTGTGGTCTATCAAAGACCAAATACGATAAAGATGGATCATAGCGTCTGTTTGCAATATATCGTCAATTAAATATCCTAACGTCACGACTAGTCGGTAAATACAAAATAGCACCTATGCGTGCTCATCATGAAGTATTTCATTGAGAAATTATTACGTCAAAACTCAAGATTGTAAGGCCATTATAATTTATAACAATATGCTATAAAGAATAATAATAATAAAAAAAACAACAACAACTCGTTTTTGTCGTGTATACAAAAAATTCATTGTAATTTAACGTAATAATTGTATATAAGTAACTAGTAAGTGATTTGATGATCATTAATTACAATAAACGTATAGTATCATAATAATATACCTGTACACGCTCTCGTCATAATAGAGAAGAATTCGCAGCGGCTGATTCACACTTCTTTTTCTCATTATGTGAGGTGATTCAATGTGCACTCCATGTATTACCTGCAATAACAATAAAAAATGAATAAAAAAATATATGTATTAACATAACTAAGCATAATTTATAATGATTAAAAAGCAATTTATATAATTAACTATACTATGATCTCATTCAGTGAATATAATCACTTAAAATAATTTATTGTAAAAACACTTAGGTAATATGAAACAATTAAATAAATAACTAACGAAAAACGATTTTGATCAGAGACAGTTGGTCTGTAAATCTATAGTTTTAAGAAATTTGTTACTATACATCTATATATCTATATTATTATTTATATTACGCAGTATAAGTTAATAAATAATTGGTACCAAAAACAAATTGCAAGATTATATAACTATTATCGTAAGATTATTTTACATCACTTAAAAAATATAATTATGTATAATAAATAATAATATACCCAGTACTAAGAAGTAATAAATTCCTATAAATAATATTTTATAAATTATAACAAAATAGTTAAAATTTTTATTTTTTATTTAAGTATCCAATTTCTTAAAAAGTTAAATACCAAATGTATAATGTATAATGATTAATGACATGTATTTTAAATATTTTTAAATTTCTATAAGAATGAATTATGTGGAACCTTATAATATATTTTCAAAAATTTTAACCGAACATAACAAATTTTACATATAACTATTACATGATTATTCTTAAAAGTAGTGAGATTTTTTTTTACTTTTACCTCTCAAAGTACCAACTAGATTCAATTTTCTAACGTAATTTAGCCACAAAGTAGAAAATTTAAGCATGTTTACTATTCCAAAAGGTATATCTTCTCTACAAGCACAAAACAAATAAACATAAATGTAAAAAAAACAAGTATACCATAGTAAAACCAATATATTCAGAATTTAAAGCTTATGAAAATGATTTCATTTAAAAATTACTTGAGCATTATTTTAAATAAAAACAATATTATAGGCGTATACTAATACACTACATATTAATTATTTTAATAACCTTATAAGCCATCTTAGTATTATAATATTAGTTATAGGTACATAAGTTTATACCGTCTGTTTTAATAGATATTGGGTTTAATAATGGATTATATATTATTTTTTAATACATTACGAAAACAAGCAAATACATTTTCACAGAACCGTTTTAGAAATTAAATAAATATACAGGTATCTAATTAGGAGTTAAATTTAAAGGACCCAAATTATACAATACAATAAACAAAACAAAAAAAAAAAGAAATCTCATGTCGCATAATATTTCGATATTTGGTAGCTAAGTAAAATAAAAAATGTATAATCTAACAGAAAGATTTCTTTAATCTGCGTATTTATTTCCTATTGCTTATGCAGAATTGCAGTCAAGGTAGATTAATTACAGATTAATAATAAAAAAAAAACTAGGGAAGTCACAGCAGGTCTCGAGTGTATCTCGTCATTGAGTAAACTCTGAGAGTACTATTGTGTTCAATTGGAATTCATTAACAAATTATCGCATACCTACGAATTCAGATGTGAAGACGTCTCATCAGTCTATACTATTCCTATTATTTCTAAGGATATCATTTAGTTTATATCAATAATAAAATATTCCATTTCTATTAGTGATATAGTAACTTAGTAAATAAACATTATATAATACATTATGAATGTTATTAACTTATAAATCTGTACCAACTGTAAACTGCTAAGAATTTATAGATTAGTGGTCTTAATAGCTTAAAATTTATTTAAATATTTTGACAGTTATAAAATATAAAGAAAATGTCTTTGAATAATATTTTTTTATATTGCAACAAACTAATTAAAATCATTAAAAAGATCGTTCATTCTCATAATCTCATTTAAATATCTCATTAAAAAAATAAAAAATATTTCTGTAGTAAAAACCATTATATTCATCGCTCCAATCAAAATCTAATAGATATAAGTATTTTGTAGTTTTATTGAATCCAGCGTATTTCTATGAAAAACAAATTTCTGGAATTATAATGTTTTTAAATAGGTAGAGGTGCTTACACTTCCATAAATTAAATCAAGTAATTAAAAGTATCGTTACTGCAATTTTATATCTGCCATATAATATCAGAAAGTTGATATTACAATATTTTGAACTATAACAATACAAACTATGTTATTTAATAAATATTATTATGTGAGTAGAATTAATAAAAAATTGTTATTTTTCTATACTTATAGGTAAATTGTTATTAAAATACACTATTTATATATACTACAGCATTGTGCGACTTCATTATATCTAAATCATATATAGTGTATTATGTACTCAAATTACATTTTTATTTAATCTGCTTTTTATAAATTAAATTATATAATATTTATTCATAGAACAAACACAATACTGTATGTAAGAAACGATTGCTATATAAGTAGTTAATTGAAATACAATTCAGTTTTGTAATTTCGTGTAGTTTACTAATTTTTAACCACTTGAATTAAGTTTGATAATAATTATATCCAAAATATAAAATAGATTATAAATATAATAAATATAATTTTAATAATTGCATACATGATATATATATATATTTACATAATTATGTTACATGAACGGTCCGGGAGCATAATATTATAATTATATTATGTATGCACACCCGGTTACCTAATACTCTATTGCATACACCTACCACTACGGCACTATGGACCAACTAGTGCTTGTATTGTATTCAATATTTATATCTAATAAAATGAAATTTTTAATTTATAAAAATGCTACAATATGATTACTTGATCCTATAATACAAGTGCGTAACAAGTAAATTTGCGTTTAACAGTTTACGTTTAGTTTTATTATTCATAATATAAGAGTGAATTTAAACCTATTATTAAATTTTAAAGTAACATCATTAACAATTTTTATTTTTGGTTTTTTAATATTTTAACTTTAAATCGAGTTTTACGTGATAAGTAAAATATTGTAAATGAAAAATACCAATAAGTAAAAACACGGTATCAGCAAGCACTTAGTTACCATGTTAATTAAATAATATGTAATATATATATAGTAAATAATAATAATAAAATATCTATAATCAATGACCAATGCGCATTAGCCTACAATGCAAATTAAAAAAGTTTTTTTATTACACCTGACTATTGAATAAACTTATCTAATGTGCATTAATGATAGCATATAAACGTGATAAGTGTAACATAAAACCCTTTCAATACACTAATTCTTATTAATTTAATTTAATTATGACTGTTAAAGCATAAAAATTAGTTGATAAAGTATTAAATTGAACTATTCTATAAGTGGATAAATATATAAATATTATGTTCATATTAGTAACGCTTTGAGGTAATCCGTGAAATTGTGTATTAATATAAATAGTCATGGTTTTACCTAGCTTATTGTTTATATTATTTTTTAGAAATCAAAAATTTAATACTATTAAAAAAAAAGCATTTTTTTTTTTTATAATTTCATAGCTATTAGTTAATATTGTGGTCAATAATACAAATTCGACAATAATCGTATTTCGTGCGTTGCACTTGACCCCCTATAATAGCTATACATAACAATAATGAAAAATTATTCAAAGTTACTTTCATCTTATTATGTATTGAATGCTATTGCCTATTATATTTATTAAAAATAACAGTTTATTATTACAGTTAAAAATAACCAAATTTTGAAAAAACTTAAAATAAATAACCAGCTTACTAAAAATCATTTTCAGGCAATTATATTTTAAATATAATAAGTAATACTTATAACAAAATATTGTTGGAATTTAAATAATAAAAATGTTTGAAAATAGACCATTAAAGAGTATAATACTTTGTTAATATTTCTAGTAAAATACATTTAATTTATATAATAACTAATAAGTTTGTTATTTTTAAGTTGAAAAAATAAAACATGAAACTAATAAACTCTATAGGTACATAAATGGATACTATGTAATGTATCTCTGCATATATAATGTATGTGTATATATGTATATATAATATATATATATACACTATATATACATGAATTGCAATAACTATGTGAATTTGGGATCATATTGTATATGTGATTGAAACTAATTGATGGAGACTGGAAATACACTAGTTGAAACTTTATTTAGTTACATTGTTGACTTCCTATACGTAATGCTCCACCGAACCGTGTCTAATATACACATATTACGTGTATATTTTTATAATGATAATTTGTTTTTACCTATAAATTACTCTAAAATTAAGTCAGAAATTGTGACATGTCTGTCGTGATATTATTTATTAGTAATGAAATAATATATGTAAATTATATCATTATTTATTTGACATTACGTCAAGACTGAAAAAACAATACAATTTGATATTTAAACAAAATTAAATCGTTATCTATGATGAGTAATAAAATAGAACAGCTAGAGTGTAAAAAGTATATTAAATTTATTATTTTTTATAAAATCTGTGAATTAAGATTCTAAAAAATGGAACCAAACTATTCATTGGAAAATAGTCAAAGACTCACATACTGAAATGTGTACCCCAAATATTGAATTTTTTTAAGACAAGTTATGAGAGATAAAAAAAAAAATAAATACTTTTTTTAGATAATAAGCGAACCAGTATAAAAAAATCACGCTATAAATTAATTTTAGAACTGAATTTTCAAATAATTATTTATAAATATTATAAATGGAATGACATATTACTATAAATGACGCATATATTTTTATTTGATATTTGATATTTATTTATTTTTTGTTTTACATAGAAATGTTGGTTTATAGGAATAGATTTTACTAATAAAATCCTGATAAGAATTATGGAGATTTATAACAATTAAAAGTATGAAAATAATATATAACCATGTTTTTTTATCATTATTATTATTTCAATGAATAAAAAGTTCAATACTAATGAATTAATAAAATAAGAAATAAACAATTTTCTATCAACGTGATTTAGACTCAAAATTAATTTATTCGGTCGTGTACCTTCTGGAACTATGCCATACAATTACGCAATTTTTCAATTGTCCATTACAAACCGTTATACGGAGATTCATCACGTGCAGATTGAATGTTGTAAGATTCATTTATTGGACACGAATTTAATTGACTATTGTTATTCCTATAATATAATGTGTAGATAGTTATGGTTAGCAAAGAAGAAATCATTACTTCGGTGAGAAAATATTGAGAAACAATAGTAATTTTTAAATTTTAAAAATAGTTTTAAATTCATTTATCTATATTCAACCTTCGTTATAAAGAATGAAAAGTTTTTTTCCAAAAATATTAACCTAATTTAAATTAGACAAACATTGGCTACCATAGATAAGCCTAAATTGTTTTCAAAAAAGGTTTCGTAAATATTAAATACCCAATAATTTATAATTTATGTTAATCATTAATGGCTTACCATTTTAATAAAATCTTTATTTAAGTGGAAACGCACGTATTTGAAATATTTACAAAAATGAAAATATAATTATTAATAATATAAGTATACAAATATAATTAAAACTTCAATAACTATAAAATACATAATATTTCATTTTAAATTTTTTCAACATATCATGTTACACTATACTCGTAAGTTTGATAATTTTTTACATTTTAATATATGGTAGCTATTTGTTTATATTAAAGATTATAAGTAATATTAATTTTGGTGAGCAGAAACAATAAATAAAAAATTAGTAAATATAGAAAAAAAAATAATAAGATTTGATAGGCTTTATGCGTAATTATTTTTCGTCATAGGATTTCTCGAAATCTTCTGATAGGACTACGTCCTAAGTCAGCTAGAGTAGTAAAGACGTTTGATAACATATATTATTTATTTACGTATGTAGTACGTAAAACACATTAATTATTAAATAATTAAGGGGATTTTCCTCTAATAATAGTATAAATATAAAATATAAACTTACACATTTTATAATAAATTAAAAAATGTATCATTAACATTTTTATGAACTGTATGATATCCTTTGTTTGTATACGATTATACTGAATATTTTGTATAAATTATGTAAAATCAAACCAAAAAGAGTCATATATGTTATAAAAGTAAATGTTTACGTTTTCTGAATGCACGCCCTATACAATATATTCGTATTAACATACATCGTGTAAACAAACTCCTTATTTAATATAATACAATTTAAATGATCGATAACTTATAGTTTACACTCAATCACGGTTTAAATAAACTGAAGTAAAAGTTAATAAAATTAAAGCGCGTCCTTTTTTTTTTTTTTTTTAGGAATTATTATGTTAATGCAATTAATAAGACTAAGACGCGAACATATTTACCTATTATTTTTACTACTCAAAAGTTGCTTACTCATAACTAAATTTTTTTACATATAATTCGTATTTCGTATTCACACCTAAATCCAACTCCCCACAATAAGTCATATAATACGTTCACTATTTGAATATTATACAATGGTTTTGTCTACAACATATAAATTATTTCATAGACTAAGAAACACATACTTCATAACCATTGGGAATACTGATTTTTTTACACATAAATAATTGAATTTCATGCTCAACTGGCAGAACAATATTTCCGGTAAAATAGTGTAAGAAAAAACTATCTACAAAAATATATATATTTTATCCGTAAACTAGTATGATTTATTAAGATTAAAAATCACATTCATCGTAAAACTTATATAATTTGATAGAATAGGTAGGTTTAATAATAGATATGGTCAACAGTTCCAAATTACTATTATTTTAAACTTGACATTATTTGTTTGCTAAATTAAAAATGTAACAATACATTTTTTAGGAAATAATAATAATAATAAACACATAACGTTACAATATTATAGTATATTATATCATATTTATATCAGTAAATCAAGTATATAGTATACATAAATAACTACTAGGGAAACTACTGTCACTGTGGTAAAATATTCTATATTTATTTAATGTTCAAGATCTACGTAAAAAATTAAGAACTTATACATATTGATTATTAATGATGGCGATACAACTCAAATATATTTAATATTTCCAAGGTAAATATATTTTTGATCGTTCAAAGTACATATTTATACAGGACGATTTTTTTTTATCAGAGAACATTCATCATTTCATTACCAATTAATGTTTTTAAAAATATTTTTCTTTCATAATTTCCAGTCAGAATAAAACATTTTTTTTTTTTTTTTTTTTTTTTAATATATATTTTTAATATTTTTTATCGTTACAATTTTTGAGTTTTATACTTTTTTAAATGATAACACACATTTTTATTTTCATATTCTGAGCAGAGTGTAATTTTACATATGGAGTTTTTCCTATAAAATTTTGATTTACCACAACTCCCATCATCATAACATAAAATACTTATAACTCATAAACTACTTGTCCAAATTTCTGTTTTTATATATCAAAATACTCTGAAAATTCTGCTTTATAATATGAAATTAACAATGTATATTGCTTTTATTCAAAAAAAAATAAAACTTAAAAAACTAAAAATATAATATTTTTTTTAACGTAGTTTTATTAACTAGAAATTATATGAGAAAAATATTTTTTTAAACGTTGGTAGATAATTAAAGTGTTTTGAATAAGTTTATTACTTTGTTCAATTAAAAAAAAAAAAACTACCTTTATGTACCTTTGCACATCTAATATACCATCAATTTGTCAAAAAAGTTTCTATACGCAACAAAAAAAAATTACATAAATAAATTCTTGAATTTAATTATACAAAAATTATTTTTTTCAATCAAAAGTCATGTGTTTTGCAATTTATTGAATGTAAAAACATTTTAAGCAATACTGTTTTCATCTGTAAAATTACAACTAAAAAATCTGATAAAGGACATTCATTCCCAGATCGTAATAGAAATGTTAGCATATTAAATATAGATTAAGAAAAATTGACTGAAATTATACTATATGCAAACATCTTAAGTTAATAATACTGTCTATTAATAAAAAAAAATTCAAGTCCAACATATAACACGGTAAAAAATTTTCGATTTTAAACTATAATGAAATACTATAATAAAACTACAATTCGGTAGTCTTCAAAAAAATCAATTCCATATGAGTAAAAAGTATCTTTTAATATATAATTTTTTCACTACATTTATAAGAAAAGGATGGTAGCAACTAGCGTAATATTAATAGTTTCAATAAACATAATTTATGGTTGATACTATCTGGGATAAACCATATTTTAATACCAATAAAAAAATTATAAAGAGATTTTACCAATAAATTCAAATAAAACGAATGATATAAAAAAATTGGTATCTGTAGCTCTTTCTAAAATAATCAATTTATTTTAGAATAAAATTTTGAATTGGGTTTATATAGAATAATAAATGAAAATATGTAATTTTTCTATTGCAATAATATTAAAATTTAATAATATACTAGGCATTTATAATATAATAATGTGGACTTATAATTGTTAACAAAGGATAATTTTCTATGTGATAAAACAATTTTTTATTTGCTATAGTTTCGTTGGTTGAAAAAACGTAACAAATCAGAAAACTATGAAAGTCAATAATAAGTGCGCTTTAAATTATTTTTACACGCAAATTTTACATAATCAGTAAATGATGATTTGATAAGTATTTTTTGAATTTTGAATTTTCAAAAATATTTATACAGTTTTTATCAGCTATCCAAATGTTTTAAATAATTGACTCGTGATGTTTCTACAATAATCAATTCAATTATAATGTATATTATGTTCGAATTTAATGAAATTAAAAATCTATCTAATAATTTATAATAAATTAATAAACAATAATTATAACGTAAAAATCTGAATAAAACAAGTTTCATCAATATAGAGTTGTTCTCAGTTACTTCTGAATCAACATATTTTACCCGATATGTTTAATTTTTCCCATCAAATATACACTAATATAAAATAATATAAAATACAGATTAAATGTATACATTCTAATACATTTATTTCTTTAAACTTTTGATTAAAGGAAGTTATACAGTCTATACATGTAATACAATAATAGGATATAGAATAATAATTAATAGGTCGTATTGCGTATGATAAGAACCATACAGTGACGACACTTGGGCTTGAGTTTAATAAGGGGTATTAGTACTTAAGTGTTTTATTGAAAATAGGTCTTATAGCAATTGCCTTTTGAGACTTTGAGCGGATTTTGGAGAAAATAATTGATAGCAAGCTTTTAATGTGAAGATTGATATGATTTTAAAGACTTCTGAATTTGAAGTATTGTTATATATATTTTTTCATGGAGCCCCAAATATTGAGTATTAATACAAGAGTTTATAAGTGTAACTTATGGAAGAATAAATGTATTGAGTATTTTCACTATTTCTTGAGTATGAATCTGATTACATAAAGTAATCTAGTTTTGTTAAGTGGGAGTGTTTTGCACACGCTAAAGTTAATCATTTATCGAATATACTTGGCTAAATTAAATTATTGTATAGATTCATTTCTTATATTACTAATGAGAGTTGGCTATCAAGGAAAGCAAAAGAATACATACAATTTAGTTGAAAATAAAAGAATTAAAGTAATATAAAAACCGCACTTTAAGCTTTCCTTAAAAAAAATTGTGATCTAAAATTGTTACTCCCGGGTCGGTTACACATGCTTTTCTAAATTGCAGCAAAAATAATATAACTTTAAATTATTTAGGTTGTTAAATCATTTTACAAAAAAATTTCATTATTTTTATCGCTATAACTTTTTTTTTGCTCTAAGCTCTAAGGAAAACTACAAAATAATTTAAGCACAACATTTATAAAAACTGACTTAATGAAACTATTGGAACATAACTTCTACTATATACCAAACAATAAGAGATAAAATTAATTGAAATAAAAATTATTGCTCAGATACAAAGCTAACAAACAAAATATATAATTTATAACTCTAAATATAATCAATGATAACTGAATAGTTTTTTTTTTTTTTATGTGATTTTTAGTTTTTACTAGATATTATAAAACGTGTAATGATACAATTGACAACTATTATTGTTTATTATTCAAAGTTATAGTAACGAAAATTATAGATATCGATAGTGTCAATTGCTGTTATTCTACATGCATCCAATTTAAATAGAAATGTTGTAAAACAAAAAAAATTATGTAACAATATTACTTATTATTGTAGTATACACCATAGGAAACGTTTAATTTAATGAAGTAATCAAGAACGAGAACAATGTATATCCGGAAACAACAAATTTGGTATTCTATGGAAAAAAACAATATATAATACGTTATTTCTAAGCAACTATTCCGAAAGACTATTTTTTTCTGTAAGAACAATGGTTTACGAATCATGGTTGTAATTTAAGAAAGAAAGCACAATGAATAATAATTAACGATACATCAAAAAGATGAATGATCAGTGATATTTATTATTTAATTCATTTTCACTTTGAGGTATTATATGAATTTGTTATAATAATCAATATAAATCACAATCAGAAGCGGTCAAGCCTTGCGAAAAATTATGGTTTTTAGTAAAAAAATAATAAGAAAGTAGTCTAAATTAAATTCAATAGGTGGTACCCACTTTAAAAGAAATTTTAACTAAAAAGGTAATTAAATATTAATATAACATGTAAAAACCATGTATACTGAATAAATATTACCACCCATCAATGTGCTACATAAACATTGAACAGTGAATACAAACTATAAAAATAAACAATAACTCATGTAGTTGTGTATATATAATATAAATAGTTATATTAAAAAAAAAGCAAAACTTCAGAAACTAAATTTAATATTCATATTATATGAGTAGGTAGACATTTTAAAATCTATACAAATGTTATACAAAATAGCAATTTTAAAATAAATGATAACATTTCAAAACAATATCGGAACAAATAAAAACATAAAAAATATGTTAATAATATGAAATATTTTAAATTTTACTATGAAAGATTATGATTGACAGTTATAAAAAAATAAACTTAAGATTTATCAATTATGATGCATATTAACTACGGATATTTCCAAACATAAAATATTTGCGCATGACAATTTTATAATCGTTATTATTATCCCACATGTCTTAACTTATTATAAATGTGCAACCAGTTTTGTTTTGGCACTATTAATTCAATGTAAAGAAAAAAAAATGTAAATAACAACCATATAAATTGGATAACAACAGCCGACTCTAAGCATAGTAAAAACGCAACAAATAATAATGTAGACATAGCTATAGTGTAGACCATAGAGTAAGATAATAGAAGACCTAAATTTACGAAAATTTCGTCGTAAAAATAAAATGAAAATAATAATATCTAATTATAAAGTTTAAATTTAAATATTAAAATCTAATAAGTATCAAAACAATAACAGATAATATAAATGTATGTATTATTTAAATAGTTTTATTTAACCGTAATAATAATAATACCTACATTATTTTTTATTTAGAACAGGAGAAAGGAAACGAGAGGTATTAATATTCAGTGTTTTACTTTTCTTTAGTAGATATATTTATTTTTGAAATAACTTTCAAGGACAATCCTATTCTATAAAAATTCACAAAATTTTAAAATTTAGAAATCTCACAGTTAAAAAAAAATTGAAAACCGTAATTTAGACAAGTCAAAATTATAAATATCTATTAACTTTGTTATGATATTATACTTGAATTATGCATTTAAACTAAAATAACAGTTCTGATTATAAATGCAAACATTTAAGTTTTATAATGATATTAGTACTTTATAAATGTAATAAATAATAAGCTTTAAACATAATTTTAAAATAATAACTACAATTATATTAATAAAGTAATATCACAAAGGTATAACATCAAATATTGCAATACAAGATATATTCTAAAAGTAAAGAATACAAATTAATCATTTCATTATACTGATCTAAAATATATGTAAATACGATCTCAAAAAACTTCAAGCATATTTTTAAAACAAATTTAATCGATAAATATAATTTCATCGATCTTAAATGTAACAATAATTTAATTTTTAATAGACTTTTACAAATAAATTAGATTTTAATTTAGTTTAAAATATATTAACATAAAAAACATTAGCTAATCAAAGTTATTAATTATCTATAGTTTAATTTAGAATCAATTAAAACGGAGCCTTGTTTAAAGCTAATTTATCGTACTGTCCTATTATTATTACCACCTATCCATATATCTTATATAGTCATATCATATTGAACACTTGATTTAGTAAATGTGAATCTAAATGTTGCATAACGGTTCTCCGAGTCTGATACAAAAAGAAGCAGACAAAACTGGTTTCCTGCTATTTTTTCTTTCATTGTAAAACACTTCTAACAGTATAACTCAGTAATAACATTCTTAACAACAATAAAAAAAAAAACAGGTTTTTGTTTGTTATTTACATTTTTTAAGTAGGTATAACTAAATAAAAAGTTCAATAATTTAATCTGTATTTGAGACGCTAATTAGACTTATAGTTGGTTAAAAATAAGATATATTAAAATAAAATCTATAATTTTTAAATACTCATACAATAATAGATGCAAATATAACTGTATTATATTACACCATTAATATTTTTTTAGTAGGTACCTTCGTGGTTTGTGATAATATCCCAGTTAAAAGCAATAAAACAACAAAAAATAATATAATTTTATCATACCCAAAAATAATCTATACTCAATTTCTATAATTGCACATTATAATAAATTAACATAAAACAAAAAAAGCGTTTTTACAGACAAGGCATAATAATAAATAATAGGAAAATTTATATATAATATTATTATGTATTGTTTTAATATAATTATTTTAAACATAGACTATTACTGTATTATAAAATAAATTAAATACTTATTAATGTATCACGTACACTAAATACATACATTTTAGATGCCTGCAAATTATACAAAATTGCTTAAGAAATTCAATGACGTAATTATAATATGAAACACTAACCAAAATTTAAATTTTATTATTGAGGTTAATGCCACATTACTATTTTATTCGTAATAAATATTTTGTGAAATTTTGCCAAGTGAAAACAAATACGTTTTAAGAATAATCATCACGATAGAATTGTAACACCATTTAAACGGTTGCCAAAAATAAATGATGAGTTGAAATCGATTGTATGCTCCTCATCATACATATGATTTTCTGGCATATTCTTTTTAATGTAAAATAGCAATATTATCTAGT
Organism: Melanaphis sacchari; assembly: GCF_002803265.2. NCBI lineage: Eukaryota > Metazoa > Arthropoda > Insecta > Hemiptera > Aphididae > Melanaphis > Melanaphis sacchari. The sequence continues at coordinate 1,534,183 of NW_020271303.1, forward strand.
GATGCGACTTTCACCGGTAAATTGTATTATTTATCTGCCTAAAATTATTATAATGTAGGAAAAAATAGAATATATATAATATTAAATCGTATTGACGTTTCATTATTACTTATATTTGTTCAATTTAATGAAAACTCATCTGTTATTTTAAATAATATTTTACGGGAAATTACGAATTAAAAAGACTAAATATATACATAAATAATAACAAACTATTTATAATTTAATAACGTACAAATTAACAAACAAACAAAAGTGTATGAAATGGTTATAGAATTTAAATAGATTAATAACATTATGATTCACAATGGTAAATCAAATAAATAAATCCATACATTTTATTTGTTGTGAATCATAAAAATCAAACCTCAAAAATATGTACATCATTAACACAATTATTAAATTATACAGCAGACGCCGCTTATAAGAATTACGGATATAAGGTTTAATCTCTTAATAAACTCAAAATCGTCTGGAACGGTCCGGATGCATCCTAATATATTATAAAAAATTCGGTAATAAGACTCACCAATTCGTTATTAAGACTCAAATTCCGTGAAAAAAAATGATAAAAAATAAACATTTTTGGTTGAAATTTAAAAAAAAATTTGTTTTCAAAAATTATATACTTTTGTTAATTATTACTGGTTTAAATTCATGCTTTATAATGTGGTATATATACAACAAATTTTATCTCATTTCACATTTATCGCAATAATCGTAATTGCAGTGTGAGTAATGCTAAATATGAATAGGAACAATAACGTTATACAACAACTTTATTCCTACAAGTCATTATTTACTTACTTAAACCTCAAATCATTAGAAACAAGACAAATAAGGTTAAAGGATCTCTGCTTCGTTTTAAATTAATTAATGGAAAAATGTATTACCCTAATCTACTGACCAATTTAAATTTTTTTAATTCCTAGTCATAATACGAATAATCTAACACTTTTTGAGAACCATTTCACTCCACTAGCTATAGTCTAAATGCTAATGTAATGCATGTTAATTGTATACACCCCAAAAAGTGACAAGAATAATGTTTGGCAGTATGATTTTAATAGTGGAATACAGAAGGAGAAGAAGAAGAATGAATATTTGAAAATAATATTTAATTATTAAGTTACTTTCGAAGATTACTAATATATTATGAATATATTGTTCCTATTTTATAAATTATGTCAAATGAACATCATTAGTTATTTGAAAAAATTAATAGTTACGTAATTATTTAAAAGCGCACAACTTAAAAAGCATTTAAAATTTAGTTAATCTAAGTACATTAACACATGGGTACTCTGCAAAATAATTAGTCTACTACTTCACTTAACTATACTTAATGCTTATAAATTCGATTTAATAACTAGGTACTGGTTTAAAATTCGATTATCGCAGAACAAAATTCTCAAAAAAATATTTTGCTTGTAAATTTAAAAAATAAAAATAAAATACATAAAATGCTAGCAATAAAAAAAATATAATTTTTGTAAACAACTAGTTTTTTAATGCTTTTAATGTAGAATAAAATGAGAAAAAATTATATAATTGTCGAAATAATGATTGCTTACTTTTAAAAGATTTTCTATTTATTATAATATATTATATTCTTAGAAAAATTAAACGCTTAAATAAATTAAATTATAATTACTTAAAAATGCAAACATGTAATGTTTATAGTTAAATTAAGAAATAGACAAAACAAAATCAATGATAAATGAAATTAATACTATTAAATGATTACGATATTTAAAAAAAAATTTATACATTGTACAGGTAATACTAATTCTTTACATAATATTTGGGTGATATACACCTAATAAATATTACTTATGTATAATACAATCATAACTATAAAATAAATAATTGTATGAATATTTTATGTCAAAAATGTCTTCTTACATAATATGTACATATATTTATAGAAATAATTTCATATCTTATATCTTCCTGAGTGAGAAGGCCTAAAGAGTTCCGGGGTCTCGTCAGCACATATAGTATACTATGTATTCCAATCCGTTATTTTACTATAAGTCAGCTTTTACTTTCATATTCTACACCACGTTGCACCAATAAGTTATTTAATAGAGTAGGTATACTTGTTGTGACGGTTTCAGTTTTACTTTATGTATTTAATACAGGTATGGACATTATACTACACAGGAGGTTCGTTGTGTTCCTTTTTATACACCTTGAGGCTATCACGATTTACCGCGGAAATACTACGTGTGAGTAACGCCCATTCAGTCTCCAATATACAATTTTATTACTATGCGGTTTTTAAGAAAAACGTATAACTTATACTTTTAAGTAAAATATTTAAGTTAAATTAAATGAATTTCATTTTATTAACATGACACAAAGCTGTAAGAACTTATTTCATAAACCAACAACAGTTAAATAACGACAACTAAAAAACTTGCGACCCATAATTTACTTAAACCGATTTTATAAAATATGAAAAACATGCAATGACATAAAATAAAAATTTGATCATTTTACAAGTATTTTTTGTAATACTGTAATAATATGTATTGGATCAAAAATGTGTTAACAACAATAATTACGTATCAAATTAGTCATACGTTTATAACTTATACAACTAATTATAATGATAAATTGTTATTATAATCAAGAACCATTCTATCAGTAAAAATTTATAAAATCCTATATACTATTACATTCTTTGTGCACTTTTTTTTTAAATTATGGTCATCTATAATTTAGAAATCATCAACCACCAGATTTTAAAATATTGTCAACAGTCTATAAGGAGTAGGTAATCAATTATTTCAGAAAATACTAACGTATTTTTATAAAATTTCTTTTATATAATCCCAAGTTGTTAAATACAGTATTTTTGGGGAAAAAATGAGTTATTTACATTTTAAAATCATATTTAATTTTATATTCCTATGTAGATTATCATTTAGAATATTTTAATCTATAAATCAAATTTCGGAAATAAAACTGTTCATTAATAATAAGTTACTACTAATAACTATTAAATATTTAAAATACTGAAAAGCGGAATAGTGGACCTATTAACTAGACAGTTAGCAAGTAACCTTGTGCTATGGCACCGCTCATATAAACTACTACCCCAAAATTCGATTTTTATGAATCGAAATACTCCAACAAATACACGATTTATGAACAAGAAATTAAAAATGCATGTTAAAAAATAATAAAACAAAAAAAATAAAATACCGATAACAATAAAAATATTAACGACTTAAAATTATGTAAAAATATTAATCATTTTTGAAATAATAAATGTCTTACTAATGGATTACCCTAGAACTACCAATAAATGAATGAACTATTTGATGTGTTCAATTAAGTTCAATAATTTAATTGTTTACTAAAATATTTTTTGGTTATTAACAACAATAGTTTGTTTAATCGAATATCTAATACCAACATACACTAAAAAATAATGCCAAAAGTAAGATAACAGGTTTACAGAGTTGATGACCCAATCTCCTAATAACCTTTAAGAACTATATTTGTAACTTATAAGTTATAAAATTGTTTTTTTAAATGGCAAACATAAAATTCTGAATAATTTATTTTTTTACAGTATATATTATTTGAATCATTATTCGAATAAACATACCCATAATTTTAATTTGTTAGCAAAATTAGTGATAAATTAAAAAATAAGGAATTATCAAGACTTAATGTTTAGAAAACCTAAAAATAGTTTTGAATACTTCAGCATTTTCGTAGTATATTAAAATCTAGATTTTTACAAAAAAAATATCCTGAATTAAAAATGCATTTTATTATTATGTAGGTATTTAAATAAATTATAAAAGCTATGTAAATTTTTTAGTTAACTATTATATTGGGTGAATTAAAATTTTAATTTAAAAATACACATAGATAAATTACAGGTAAAACTAATAGTAGATACCTACTCTAAGATTTATGAAACCATAAAATAGAATAAATCAAAGATTTTAACGGAATAAATGTATATCTATTATTTGGGAGTTACCCGTTTCCGCCAAAATAATATAACTCGTTTACGCCATAGCTCTTTTCCGCAAAAAATAAAAAAGATTCCTGTTTCCGCCAAAAAAACTTTGGAAACCAATGGTTTTAATTTTTAAGCAATATAATGTTGTGGTAAGTATAAAATATAGTATTGTAACATGTAGATAATAGCAATGACTGTAAATAATTGCAAAGATCATAGGTACAAAAATACATACGATGAAAATCATCAATAATTTTTGATAATCGTCAATCATCGATAAACGGAACACGGAAGGAAGCATAAACTGTACCATGGTTTATTTATAATTCGCATACAATAATTATCTGAAAAATATTAAATTCTTATATTTTGATTCAGTATCTGTTCTGTTTATCAAACAGTTGATAATGTTCATAAAACAGGATTTGTTGTAAACAAAAGATGTAAAAAAATGTTGATTTTTGATGATTTTAAATACGTTTTTGGCTACATGTCAAAAACAAATATATAACTCGGTAGGGTTGTTTCATGAAAAATTGTACAGCCAATATTTTGGAAAAACAAAATGTAATACTTGAAACAAAAGATACAATTGTGCATGGTTCCCAAATAATAATTGGCGGAAACGGGAATTATACCTTTTTCATTTTGGCAAAATAAAGTTATGCGTAAATCAGGGAATCGGTTAGGATAAGACATAATTTGTGTAAGCATCGTATAAGTAAAGTTAAAATTGTATAGATGATATTTATAAACATATATGGACTTTAGTACAAATTCATTTTAGTGGATTAACAAATAATTTCAATATCTCGAATAACTTATTGTAAATTATCTAATCTAACCTAATATTTTATCATTTACAGAGGTAGTATGTGGATATACTCATTTACCATTTGATGTATTAGTATTTAATTTGTAAAAATAGTACTAATTAGACAAAATACGCGTGATACCTAAACATTTTTTAAAATAAAATTGGGGAGTTAGCTTGCACAGCAAACACGATATGAAATTAAAAAATTTGTATCCTGTATTATAATACAATGTATTCATTTAATATTGCTTTTTGAAGGATTGACTCTAATTAGCATTGCGCATTACATTTGAAAAATTACAATATTCATTGCCTTAAATTTATAAATAAATGTTTTCGTACCTAGGTAAAAACAATTGAAGTACTCAGTATGACCTATCACTTCTCCAACAAAAATTAAAGTTGCGAATTCTGCAAAAAGAATTCATAAAAATAGCTTAAAGTCTCTTGGTCCGTACGAAACAAATAATTACACAATGACACAAGCCCTACTTATAAACGTTGATAATTATAGACAAATACAAAAACTTCATCAATATAACCTAAATAAAACTAAAGGAACTCTACATTATAAAATTGTCGATAACATGTCTAAACCTATACACTAAAACCACTTTTAAGCTTCTAACCACTTCTATGTTTATTTAAGTTTCTTACTACCTATCTGCTATAAATTTAGAATTCTGTAAAAACATTAAATATGTTGAAACAATGCAGAACTTTTAAATAAAAAAATAAATATTTAAATAATTTATAAAACTATACGAGATACGTATAAAATATAATCAATACAATAACATCAAAATGTAGATACGCAAAAATTTATATTTTATATATTTTTATTCGTCAACGGATCGTAAATAATTTTATATCGCAGCATATAAGTCATTGAATTATTAAATTAACATCTGCACCATTAATTAGAAATATGCACCTTACACATAAAAAATACATACATTTATTAAAATTAAATAAGTGGTAAAAAGAAAATGGCCTAATTAAATTCTTGGAACCCTTATTAAAGAACTCAAATGGAATCATTGCTGGTAGCTGTAACATAAAATGTATTACTTCCGCAACAATTACTGACTTAAGATTCAATTACTTGAAAAATAAATATATAATACCTATTGATTATAAAATGTAAATTATAATTTAAGTAATTTACATTTTATTGATTGTAAATAATTCAAATTATTTACACTTTAGGTAAACATTAATAAAAATTAAAAACCATACCTTTACTATACCTTATAGTGTTTATAATAATAGGTATAATTTTTTAAAATTATTCCTTAAGAATAGACTCATCTTATGTTTCTTTATATTCTCAAAAAAGAATCTGACGATTATCGTATGATTTTTAACCATATTTGATATTCGATAAAATATTATTGAACAGAAATTTGACCTGAATTTTTTTTATTTAGTAATACTAAATAATTACATCATTAGTAACTAGTTAACCTTGTGTGAAATTTCTTAAGAACGCCATGGGTGACCACAAAAATGACAATAACAAAAAACTGCATTCTAATTAAAAAAAATGTCTTGCATTTTAATTAAAATACTTTTAATACAAGTAAATATATTTAATACAAATGTCAATACAAGGAAAGTTAATTACTTAATAAACACATTAAAGTCTTATCCAGACTTTTAAATACTTCCTAGTTTACGGAAGTAAATAAATACTTAACTACTGAATACTTACAAATAAATAATTTTTTTTTTTTTGTTACTTTTTGAATACTTAAATAATTTTATTAATTATTGAATACTTACAAATAAATATTTTTTTTTACTTTTTGAATAATAAGCTAATAAATATATTAGATTATTAATTATAATTGGACAGTAAATTTAAGGAAAAGAACAAAAAAAATAGCTTGTTTTTACCTCAAAATAAATTACATAACGAGTGTTATAATTTTAAACTAATTTTAATTTTTATCTAATAGTATACGAGTTGATTAAAAATAAAAAAATTAGAATAACATTTTTATTATCTCTTTTGTTTTAGACGTATTTTTGTTATTATTTTATATTACAAAAAATAAACATTAAAATTTAAAATATCTAAACATACCACCTCTAATACATTAAACTGAAAATACAAGAAATAATAGTATGTAATAGATTAAACTACGTAAGTACGTTTTTGTATTTAATTAAATTGTAAAATATTTAATACTCAATTTAACTATTAATATAATAATTAAATAATACCTAGATTGTACCTATTTTAAATGTATTATAATGAATTTCAATTTTAAAGCATAGCAATTTATTCATAATGCTTTTAAGAAAAATTTTAGGCTTTAATAATAGGAAAACATTTTACGATTAAATAATAAGTCACCACTGCTAGTTATCAGAAACAGGCTACAGCTAAAACGTACTTGGAAATTATATGTTTGAAAAACAATGTTGTATGAAGTATCTACAGTGGTATTAAATAAGAAATACGGTTTTATTTTTTTGAATCAAATAGAATTATTTCTCTGCCAAAAATTAAATATTAATCCCTTATTAATAAATAATAACCATAATGATAATAAATTATCTTTTAGTCGAGAATATTAAGATTCAAAGTAATGATTATATTATTCTTACTAGGTATTTTACTTTTATTAATTGGAATTCGCTTACCTAAATCGATTCATAAAATTCTAGTAACTAGTTAGAACATTATTAAAACTTATACACCAAACGTAGTGTCTAAAGGTATTCTAAACTCTAAAGTTACTTAAAGAATTTTGCAACCGATATGACTTCAAGAAGTGTATAATATTTAAATTAGTAACCTTAATGATTATCCATGTATAAGAAAACAGTATACTAAATGATTATGAGCTGTAATACTTATTGGTACTTACCTCGTCTGGTTTGGGGTACAAATGATTGCAGTGTCTTTGTACGAACATACCGGTGGCCAGTTGGACGGCCAACACCAATACTGCCGCGTAAACAGTTTTCCATTTTACTTTGACTGGCATATCAGCCACTGGTATGAAAAATAAAAGCCTAAACAGCACTTGTAGAGATCATTTGACGTGTACGATTAACGTCGTTGTCAAACGAATTTATAATTTCTTCGTTAATAGCACGTCGTAGGAGGAGAAAGAGTCGATTTTATGAACGACAGATCAGACGCGAACGACAACTGATAAGACACTGAATGCAACGCATACACAACACGGTGAGCGATACTGCAACGAGACTGGTCTCGAATACGGATGGTATAAATTTCTTACCTGCCGGCTGCCGAACACGCACGGTGTCAAGTGGTAGGGCATGAAGTGCGTGACGGAATCATATCCCCACTCCTTCATAAAATTAGATCCGGGCAACGGTGACTCATCACGTCTTATCATCACTACTCGCGTTATAATCAATGCGTAAAGTTGTTATTGTTGTTGTTATTATTCTGATATTATATTATGGTCGTAGAATAGTATCAGACAACATTGTAATAGTATTTTATACGGCTGGTAGGCAATTGATAACGTAATCATCTATATTCTGTATTTCTGTTGTACTACTATATAGTACACCTAAGGTGTCTATAGTATCTACAACTTTACTGTTCGTCTACTTCTTACTGCTTAGTATAGTAGTATCTGATATCTGCACTCTTCGAACATTTTAGTAAGTACTTATCTATTATCTGCCATATTTTAAGAAGTAGTGATTTGCCTGACTCAGTGCATACATTTGTTTTAATAGTACGATACATCACGTCTGAGAGGAGCTATGGATTTTGATAGCCCCGATGTCGAAAAGGATTTCCCAGGCTTGTATACATCCACAGAAATCGGACACAAAGATTCTGACGGTAATGGACACTATTTATATATATTAAATATAGAGATTATTTGAGCTTATTACCTACCTAGCATCAATGTTATAACTTAAATGTATACAGGTAAACGAAAAGAAAAAAAAGACCGTGGTTATGCAGCGCTGGAAGGTGAAAGTTCTCCAGAAGAAGAGCCTGATACAAAGTAAGTATGGAATTGTATACTTATGGTAGAAAGTAATAGAATTATGAAACACATAAAGTATTATAATCTTTATATTTTTGCAATGCTAGCAATTCCATAACAACTGATTTAAAAATTTAAAAATCTTGAAAATAAATTTGCATGAAATACATGTTAACATATATAATTAGTAGTGATTTGTAGAATAATGTATATATTTTTAATTTATTTACAAATTTAAAATATAATAATTTTTGTTTTTTCAAACAACTATAATTTTATACAATATAATTTAACAATGAATTAAAAAGTTCAATTTTTCAAGTTCTTTACTATATAATAAACCTTTATCTTCAACCATTCTACAAATTGCAATAAATGCAATTTAAAAATTAAATTATGAAGTTTAATTTCCATACATATACATTAACTCATTAAATAAATAATAATGTAATAATTAAAGAAGTACCTATGTAAATTATTAAAAATAATATTTTACAGAAGTCCTTCAAAAATAAAAAAAATAAAACCATTTAAATTTCCTACAAAAAAAGAAAAACATGAGAAGCTTAAAGATAAAGATTCTAAAGACATTCCTAAAGAAAAGAAAAAAGATGGAGAAAAGGATAAAAAAAAAGATAAACCCAAAAATAAAATAAAAGAAAAAAAGAAACAGAAAGGATCTGATGGAAAAGACACTATAGACATAGGTTCTTTATATGGTAATCAAAATTATGATTTATTTCAAAAATAAATAAATATTAAAAATATCTATCAATTGTTTTAATGTATAGAAGATCAACCCGTTTTTGGAGTTCCATTAGAAATATCATTTGAACGAAATCCATGCCATGATGATATACACTTACCATTAGTTCTGAGAAATTGTATCGACTATGTACAAATGCATGGTAAGTATCTACAATTTTATTTTCTACATTATTACAATATTTATCCTTGTACCTTTCACACCTACTAAGTATACAAAATTCTTCTTAAACAAATCAATTTAAAATCTTTTTATACCTAAACTTAAAATCATAAGTAAACAAAACAAAAAATTAAAAATCTATAAAATATTTTTATACTTAAACTAACGCTGTATATTTTCTAATTAAAATGTTCAAAGAATACTAAACAAAAAGTTAATTTTGTTTTTCAAACAATGCTCCCAGCATACTATAAATTTAAAATTGCAATTTTAATCATTTTTTTTTTAATTTTAGGTTTATGTACTGATGGTGTTTATAAAGTGCCAGGTGTGAAATCTAAAGTACAAAACCTTAAAATTCAATATAATAGACGACAATCTGTCAATTTAACTGATTATGATTTAGCTGTTGTTACAAGTCTATTGAAACAATATTTAAGGTATTGTGTTTTTAATTATGTTATTATTTAAAAATATGATTTTTTAAATAAATTCATAGAGAACTTCCTGACCCCATATTGACATCGGACCTTTTATCAAAATTTGAAGATGCTGCCGAAACACAAAATAGTGAATCGGCAAAGTTGTTAATCTCAGAACTTCCACAATGCAATAAGCATACACTCACATGGTTAATAGTTCATTTTGCCAGTATCATAGAAAATGTAAGTTAATGATGTAATATTTAATAATTTGATTTTGATTTATTTATTTGTTATTAGGAAAAATATACCAAGATGAATACTACTAATTTTGGTTGTGTTCTCTGCCCTGTTCTTCAAATGTCTCAAACGTTATTTTCATTCCTTGTTACAAAAAAAAATGACTTGTTTCCTTCTGCTGTTTTACATAAATATATACCGCCTTTAAGATGTGCAAGCCCTTATTTACCATCAGGTAAAGAAGAAATGACTATTGAATTAAAAAAACAAGAATCACTTCTTGGTTACATTCACCGTGAAATGAACGCTGGTTTTGTATGTAAAACTAAAGAAGAAGAGTTATGGGACGTACAAAGAATTATTACACAATTGAAAAGAAAACTTAAGGTATTAGAAAAGGATAACCACAAAGTTTCAAAAGAAAAGACTAAAATAGAAGACCAGATGAATGGGAAGTTTGAAGAAGTTGGAACTCAAACAGCTCTAGACAGACAAAACTCTAACAACAGTGTATCTGTCAAAGCTGAAGTAGTATCAATAACAAGTGACACTATTAATATTTCAAACTGTGAGAGTTCATTAGTTGATGAAGAGATACAAACAACGACTTCAGGTAGTTAATAAAATCTACTATCCAGCTTATATTTTTATTTGTAAATGTATACAATTTTTGTTGTAATCCATGAAAATTAACTTTTAGATAGTGATAATGAAGAATTAGTCTTACAGTATGAATCTGAAGAATTAATGTCACTCATTGCAAATATAAAAGATTATATAGTGCAAGAAAAATGTGAAATTGATAAACTGTACACAAAGTTGGCATCAGTTGGAAAAATTGTGAATGCTAGGTAATTATAATTAACATGTATTTGATTTTCAATATAATGATGAATACTTAAATATGTGTAATATTCAATTAAATATACTAATATATTAAACTAATATTTTTATATATTTATTTAATGATTTGTATACAGAGAATATTTCATGTATCCAATTGATGAAACAACAGTTGCTAACAATGCATTGTTAAGTGAATATAAAATGCTGCAAGTAAGGATAACTTTAAGTCTTAATAAATAATTTACTAATTTGCCTAATTATAAGTTCCAGAAAATGAACTTATTAAAAAGTATAGAAGAAGAACGAGAGGCCATACTTGATTTGAAAATACAAATAAAACTAGCAAAACGTAAACATGTTTCAGTTTTGTAAAATGCAAAAGGTGAAATGTCAAAACTTGTTTTAATTTTAATATGTTAGTTAATACCCTAATGTGATGATATTTTTTTATACTATGACTAAAAATTTTGATTATCATCATTGCGTATTTAAAATGATTAAAATTGTTTTTATTATAAATATTATTTATGTTAATTATTATTTTTTAAATGTACAAATTTTTTCCTGATAACTTCACACAATATTAATATTTTTATAATTTAATAGACATATTATTTATTTAGTTGTTTTGAATAACTTTTTTAAATTACTTATAAATTATAATTAAGAATTACAGTTGATTAAATTTATTTTACTTTTTGTAGGATTGTTATTATGTATTATATTTAATACATTTATTTAATAATTGCAAAAGTTGTGACAATATGTACATAAATATTTTCTACAATTAATCATAACTTACATTATATGATTAAAATAAGTTATTTTATTTTCATAAGGTGGTTATTTTAAATGAAAATTATATGAAATTGTTACTAAAGAAGCAAAAAACTAATTTATAAACTATAACTTATTATTTCTATTAAGTAATTAAAATATTTATAATATTGCATGAAAATATATGTGTGTACATAATATATATTATTCACACATAATTGGTTGAGTATTTTATAAGATTTGATTTATAAAAACAATAAAAAAAAAGTCTATACAAACTAGCTAGAATCTGTATTTTAGATATTCTGCATTAACTCCAAAAACAAATAAAAAAAATCCAGTTATAACTTCCAATAATAGGCACATTTATTATTAGTTATAACTTTATAAGATTTATAGTACCTAAAAATCAAATTATTAAAAGATGTAGGATCTGTAAAAATGCTTAACAGTTTCCATTCAGTAGTTAGTTACTTCTGAGTATTGACCATCTAACAAGTCCATGATATTATTCAATTATTGTATTTTGTAGATAATAATTTTCGTTTTTTAACTGTTTAATTTTTCTCTTATTTTTTATTTAAGTAGTGCTTTTTAGTGTCTATTTCCATAATTAATGTTGCATACTTTCAAATTTACATAATTACCTAGTACTTATCTCATATTAAGTGACAATACATAGAGAGTACATAGATACTACGGTAATATTTTTTAAAACGATCAATGAACATAAAATGTTTTTTTAATGTTATAATTTACTTATACATAATATTCTTAAGAATTAAATAAATTTTTAATAGTTATGTATTTTTCGAACATGTACCTAACCAACCAAGACTTATGAACTTATGACACATCGACATCCTCAAACACAAAGAATCTTTTAGTATGACTTCTAATGAAATTAGTGTATTGCTATTTGCATCATTGCATGCCTTTACTATATAATGTATAAAATATGTTCGATAAATAATATGTATGACTCCTAAACACGAATTTGTGTTCTTAGCTATAAATAACAAATATTGTAATATGTTTAAGTTTTTCAATTTTATTTTATTCAAATAATCCTCGGCGAGATGGAGTGACTGTAGCTATTTGATTTAAATTACAATCATAATTATAACTTATAAGATTGATGATTATCTACACTTTAAATTAAGTCTTAATTAATATAATTGAGTAGAAATTTGCAGCAAAAATACTCTTATGAATAATTAGTGTTAACTATTAATGATTTGTTTTTGCGCCGATAGAGGGATTCAGACAGGATATTAGAATTCTTAATTTCTCGTCTCTCCTTATCATAGGTATCTACAATATTTGCAGTTAAAATGTTTTTCAATTTTATCTATTTAGGAACTAAAGAGGAAGTTAAATAACGTAATCATTTAAAAATTTTAAAACTGCAAGATGTTTGTATTTTCTTTGTACAAAATATGCGTTAATGGATTGTTTAGCACATAGTCCACATGGCAACAATAATGAGTTTCTATTTATTGATTATTACTGTTTTCTTTAGACCACAATGGAATGTCTATCGCTCCGCCTCTTATGTGAATATGTATCTCTCGAATCGACCGTCGAATTCATAGCAGAATAATCGATAGGGAAAAATTCAGGCGTTGGGCCACACTTTCCAAATAACCATTGACCGCATCCATTGGGTTTAGTACCCAGTAACCAGTTTGCGAAACATTGGCCCCAAGTATCGCGGTCCAACTTAAAGTCTCCATTCTAAAGGCAAAAATAAATAAAATAATAATAATTAGGTTTAAATAAAAATTACTTACCCAATGTCTAATGAACGTGATAGTTATAAAATATATTTTTGTTGAGTAAAATAAGACAAATGATAAAAGTTAGTTATTTGTGAGTATTTTATTAAATTTGAATGGGTGGAATAGCGTGCACCAATATTTTTCTAGGTACCCCAACTTAACTAAACTTTAAACGCTAATAAGAATAATATTGTCAGTTCGTACTTGCTTAATACTAGACATTTGTACTTTTTATATCTAAAATTAAAAAATTTTTCAGAATAATATTCTTCTTCAGGATAAAAAATAAGAAACAAGGTTACCATGTAAAAAAAACCTAAACATTCACCATGCTAAATAAAAAATCGTAAACAAATTGGAAAAATGGTATAAACAAGTAATTATAAATCCTACATTTTCCGATTCCATAGAAATTATATAAAATTAAAAAGTGATCACCATCTATAAATACACTTTTCTATATGAAGTGACAACACTGATAAGTGTAGAGAAAATAAAACTTATTTAGTGCCTCTTGACATTTCTTCTGTAGCCCTACAGTGAAAAAGTTTAGTACACTTAAAAATTGTCAAACTTTTTTAAAACTGAAATAAGTTAAATTTGATTTGTCAATATTTTATACTTTTTTCTATGTACAAGACTTATTTCTCAAGTCATTTAAATACCTATGTACCATTTGTACGTAGTAATATTTTGTGTATTTATTCTCAAGCTAAAATTATAATACATCTCTGCATCTGCATAACTATAAATCTAGATAGCTATTGACTATATGCTATAGCAGTATAGCCTATAGGTACCGATACAAATAAAGAATTGGATAAAATTGTTTAATTTAATTATAATTTAAGTTGTTCATTTTTTTATAAAACTATTTAAACCAATAAAAATTATGTTTTACTTTAGTATTTTTTTTTTTTTTAATAAAAGGGGTGTTTAACACATAACATAAAATAAGGAAAATTATTATAAACGCAGAACGTATTTTTAATATCATCACATGATTCATAAATATTCAGTGACGTGAACAACTCACTGATGTTAATGAATCGTATATCGCATCAATCACGCCTTGCTTAGCTTCCTCACAGTTTGAATTGAGAAACGTACAATAAAACCTTTGTAAATTCACTTTTTCTATTTCACCTTTACCTGTTTAAATTGAATTCATATTATGTGTAAATGTATAATAATATTTAATTATTATTATTATTCTTATTATTATTATTATCATTTTAAATATTAAGAATATTAAAATGGTCATAATAACCTGAATCTAAAGACTTAAATAATATGTTCTGCAAATATTTCAGCCACAATGGCATGTCTGAAATTACAGTACACTTGCTTAACGTTTGACACCATATTTTAAGCCAATCGTCAGTTGATAGACTAGTAAATGCAATATCTAAGAATAAATTATAAAAAGCGATTAGATATATAATAAATAATAGATATAGACTATAGGTACTAAGGTACTTCATGCTTAACATAATTATATAATTTATAATTTAAAAAAAGCTAATAATATTTTTAAAAACTTTTATTTTCAAATGTTCAATCTACTAGAGTAAATATCATCAATTTTATTAAGTTATGTAAACAATTTTTACACTGAATTTAAAACTAATAAATTATAAAATTAACGTTAATATTATATTTAATACTATCTGACCCAAATATGGTTAATACCTATTTAAAATATAATGCATAGTATATACTTACAATGTTTCTCGGGGGATCCATATTACCATTCTGTTTAATGTATTTCTACATGACCCAAGGACCTACCCAGTCCTTATAAATTTTTCAAACAATGAGAACTTTTATTATACACAATCTCATTTGATATTATATACCTACCTAGTACCTACTATACAATATTATAATATTAATGATCTATAGTTCCAGAGTTCTAGTTACATATTATAACTAAATGACTACCTAAATGCCTTTTTTCATAAAAGCAACACTATGTTTTTGTATTTAAGCTGTTTATCATTCAATATTTATAAAAAATTGAAAATTGAAGAATTGTAAAAATATTCACTTTTATTATCACTATATATATATTTATTGATATACTAACTATTTATAAGAATGAGATACATATTATAATCGATATTTTTGTAGACACTGTTTTTTTTTAAATTTTTATATCTTACTGTTATAGTAATGTGAATAAATAAATAAAGATAATTTTGGTTTCATGCTTACTTTGACCTCGTTCACATTGAATGAATACTTGAATTAATTCTGTTAAAACTTGTTTTAATATTATATATTCATCACTATTCGGTGACCAATCAGCAAAACGTCTTAATTTCTATATTTTATAAATAATTATATTATAAGTAAATTATAATTATTAACTTAACATGAAAAGTCGTGAAAATTAATTCAAAATTAAAATTTTAAATATTCAAAAAACAATAATAATAATAATAATATTTTAGTATTATTCAAAAAAATTATAATATTATTAAAAATATTGACTAAATTACAAGGTAGCTAAAGGAAATATTTGAACAGAAATAAATATTATTTTTAATCTACCAAAAATAAATTGAAAATAGATAATTATTATTATTAATGTTCATAGCTTGAACTACACGGTAAATAGTTAACTTTTTATTAATTTACTAATACATTAATATATACACATATATAATATATACTCGTATACAATCAAATACCTCTACAAACTGATGGAAGTCGTGTTCAAATACGAATCCGTCGCAATCGCCGTCCAAATAATATTTAAAAAAAATCAATAACTTTTCCTCTTGTAATGGCGATAATTTAAATGGAATATCCAATGTTTTTGATTCATCTTCGCTAGAATAACGTTTCATCCAAGAAGCTATACGCAAATAAAAGGTAATATCATTGAATCTAGATACTATTATTTCGTTACTTATATTATACTCTACTTAGTTATTAATACAATACTAGTATCTATAATCAATGGTAATACTTTTATTTTTATGACTTGAAAAATACTTGTAGTGAGTACTCGTTGACACAACTATAGAAAGTTTGTTTAATACCAAAAATAATAATGTCAAAGTATATGTCAATATTATATATATATATATTTTTTTTAGGGTTGTAACCACCTTTCCAAATGTTGATTATGTGTGTGTGTGTACTCGTTATAATTTAATATTACAGAATCCATTTGATAACGTTAATTTTTTAGTGTAATTTTTTATTTTTATAACTTAAAAATATCAGCATGTTTATTTAATTTTTTGATGCTTCTTTTAAATTACGAATATACATATGAATACTTAAGCTAAAATAACTTAATATATTTTCTATGATATCTGGACATCTAGTTATTCAAGACTTAAATAAAACAATAGTATAAATAAATAATAAATTATACAGAACGTAAAATAATACGCTTGTATGTGCATAAAAACTCAATAATCAATACTGATTTTCGATGTAATATTATCAACAATTTTCCTATACTTCTTTAATGTTATATTATTAAAGATAATAACTCGACAGTTGTATTATATATACTTATAAGTTAGTAAGTTATTTACGAATTAAGTATCAGTTTTATACGTCTGTCAAAGAATTCAAGCATTTTAATAATAGACCATAACTTTAAAAATAAATTCGAAGGTATTTCATAAAAAAATATTTATTATATAACATACCCCATACATGTATTTCTAGTGTACTGGATAACTCGTCTGGCTTGCGTTCTTCGGGCTGCATTATGATAGTATTACTTTTCCACGACATTGTTCTTCGTAACAGTTGTTTAGTTCGATCTCTAGTTCGATCACATGCCTTAACATTTAACATTTGTTTTGATTTACTATGGATAAAATAAATAAAATCAATTCTGAATAAAAATTGTGTAAAAACAATTAAACTAGATTAAAATTTATTTTAATTTAACTAAATAAGTAATTAAAAAAATATACCTAAATGTTACACTTAATATGATTTTCTACTGTTTTATGAATTATTTATCCATCTAAACTAATTTAAGTATAGATAACATATAATTAAGTAAATATAGGAAGGTGCAGAATTCATAAATTAGGTTAAAGCTTATTGTAAGTTATGAATTGATGAGTTATTGAATTAAAAGAGTACTGAAAAGATAAAAGAAAATACAATTTACAAACATATTATTTTCAGATATTATTTATAAATATTGATTGCAAAAGACACATTTGAGTGAATTATTTTTCGATTAATACGTTATATTTCAATAACATATATGTAAATAAATTTTATAATTTTATTTCAGCTTTCAGTTGCATACTATGCTAGTATTACCTACCTATATTATTATGATAGATAATATTGTAAGTTTTAATTTATTTAATTTGTTTATATTAACCCATATTTTTAAAAAGTTTATAAATAATGAAATTATATAAATAAAATAATATTGTTTGTTTCTGTTAAATCGTATCTTAATGTTAATAAGTTTTTAACGATTCCAGACATGGTTAATCTGATTCATTTAACTATTTATATTAATGACCCTCAATTCAAATACCTATGTTCTATCCTCGCTATGTCATTAATGCAACTATGATGTAGTGAAGATTATTACTTATATTATACATACCCACATTGAGTATACTAAACTTATACAATCATTTAATATGTTAAATATTTTTAAAGGCACGAACGACATAAATATAGAATGACCGATGGTCTCTACTCAGAATAGATTTTCAATCGTATCTAATGATTTATCATTGAATTCAAATTAATTTGAAATTGTTATTAAATATACATTCGTTACAGTGACCTAATTGATGGCGATGCACTTTACAGCAATTCCTACCTTTACTTTATTTTATTTTATTTTCTTTGTCATAATAATATTAATATGTATTAAATATAAAAAATAATTATGTAATTTATTGTTAGTATAAATACGACGAACAATAAATATAATTTTACAATATATAATAATTAAATTAACTTTGTTTGTATAAATTATTTTTTACTTTTAAAAAAAATTACACAACTTCATGAGCCGTATTCTTTCGAAAAAATGTTTAATACTCGTACCTCTATCATAGTAACACCTACATGCTAGGAATTTAAGCATTTTTAAAGTAAATTGACATCTACTGGACATAATATATTCAATGATATATCTGGTGGTGTGATACACTATCTTACAAATAACAATAATTATTTGCAATTTAAATTTTAAAGCCATAAAAAAAAAAAAAAATTATTTCTTTTAAATTAGATAAAACTATTTATAAAACCGTGATTTATTATTCTATTAATTTATTATGTATAATATCATACTATTGGAAAATCGAAATTAAACACCTGTTTCCATGTTGATGTCATTTTCACAGTCGTCTGTGGGTCGCTACCAGCAGCCACCACGGCGCCATTGTCCGGCTGTTTTCTACTATCAATAACCGTAGCGGCCACTGCTGGAAAGCTTTTTAGGCTATGCGACCGTACATGTTTACTGCTACCGCCACCGCTTTTCGACAACTCGATGCTGTTACTCGTCATGTCAAAATAATAATAATAATAATAATAACAACAACCGAAACAACACTAATAATAAGCGACTACGTTGAACGACGTGAACGCGTGCACTAACAGCTACACACACCGTTCTTCGTGTTTCAAGCGCACTCTGAACTATATATATATACCCATTATACCTATAGGAGTACACATGCAATGTGTAAGTAAAGGCAGTTAGCTTTGAAAAGTATAATAATTTTATACGGAGTGATTCATCAAACACGATCAACCTCATAGTGCATTTTTTTAATTAAGCATTTAATCAAATTTTGATTTTTGGAATTTTCAACATAATATATAGTAAAAGTATAAGACAATATTTTTTAACACATAAATTGTTTTTCCTATTTAATAAGTGATTTGTAGTAATACGTTTATTTCTTTTTAAATGAGAACCTTTAATTTTTACTGTAAATTATTAAATAAATATAATTGTCTATAATGTTCAAATTATACATACCACATTAAAGACTATTAAATATAGGTATATTATACCTTAGAAACCATTCGTTTTTATTTCAGTTTAGATTTTAGATAAAATATCATCAACTCAACAATTTTAAGTAAAAAACGAATGTTTTCATTAGGAAAAATTAATTTGTAATGCTACAGAACACTTCTCAAATAAAACATATAGGTATTTTAGAATATGGTCTTAAAGTATTTTATTGATGCTTAAAAATTCCAAGTATCATAATTGAATAAATTCATATGAAAAAATAAAATAGGTGTGAGAATGATTGATGAATTACTGTGTATTTGAGTATCGTATATAATATTATGTATACGGTACACAGATACAAAAAATAATAATAATACGCATACAATCCGCTGCGATTCGTCAAAAAGCTGAAATATAGGAGGATTTACATGAATACAGGATGATTCTCCGAGCATGTTCACTCCCATTTATTTCTTTAATAATAAATTCATTGAAATTATGATTTTTTTTTTTTTAAGTTTTAAGTATACTAATAAAAAATAAGAATCATATTTTCAACTATTAAAATTTTTTTATACCATTTAAAAAGTGTTCTGTATTTTTCTGCGATAGTAAACACTTCTTTTTTCAAATTAAAACCAATATTTTTACTGTAAATTGTTAAACAAATAATATTTAGAAAAATGGTTCATGCCAATAGTTTTTGAGTTATTAAAATGTATGTACTAAGGAATAAGGACAAATTGTAGCAATGATGATTATATAAAAATATAAGATAGATGTAATATTGTATCTAGTATTTATTATATTCAGACAATTTTTATTCGTTATATAATTTTGATAGATTAATTTTATTAATAGAATAAGGTATTAAAATTTACTAATAATCATATAGCCTCCATATATTTTCTAAGCCAATTTATCATAAATCTAACCTATTCTTAGTAGGTATGCAAAATTGAACAACACTTTAACTATTCACTTGAATTTTGATTTAGATATAGGTAGATATTTCAACATTTTTAAAAAGAAATCTGATTAACAATTTACAGAGGAGAAGTGTAAGAGTCATGTGAAAAAAAAAGAAATAGATATTGTTCCTGCAAGACACTCCTTAATTTATATATACAAAAAAATGTACGAGTATGTATTTGAAAATATAATCTTTAGGTAAACTTAAAAATTCCAAAAATCAGAATTTAAATAAATTCATTACTAAAAAATAAAAGGGGATGATCATTATTGGTATAAATCACCCTGTATAATAGTGTATATACTTTAAGGTTTTTTACCCTACGAGTATTATTTTTTTTACTTTTCGTCTCGCTAACTGTGCGTGCTTGATATAAATGCACGCAATGGGGTATTTTAAAGTATACCTCTATAATATATATATACCTACCTTTTATGTGTACCTACACTGCACATTGGTGTATCATACTGTTCAGTAAAAATAAGGAGGGCAGATGCTAAATTAATAAAATCACTAAAACGCGTATTACACTATATTGTCATTGTATTATCATTATTGTCATTTATTTGTGTATGATATTATGTATTTATACTTGATAGAAAAATATTTAGATTGACTTGATATCGTAACTATACTAATTTGAGTAATATATAATATTATGTATTAAACTTTTTTAAATCACTGACTCGGTTCCATCTAAGTCAATGACTAATTAATGCTTGAATTATATATTCTTGACTGCGATAATACAAAATAGGAAATAACTAATAAGGTAACACAATTGTTTTTAAATCGAGCTTACTCTAATTTTAAATATCACGAAAAATTAAACAATATATAACTCATACATTTACCTATAGACCCGTTCCAATACGCAAACATTTAAAAATAATATAAATTATTATTGACAAGGATAAACACAGTTGGGCACTTTGTATATACAAATAAATTTTAAATATAATTTTAAAATGTTTAAAATATTTTAGTCATCAAACTTAAATTTAAATTAAATAATATAAATTCGTCATGAATTGTATTTAACTATTAAATAAACTTTTTTTATTTTTAGAGGAATAGTAAAAATTAATCATTTGTGTATTGTAGTCTATTGAGATATTGGCAATTAAATAGAGGAAAGTTCATGACAAAAATATGAAATAAAAATCTTAAAACCTTTGGTTTAGTCAAATTATTGAATAATGAAAATAATTATATAAGCTAAAACATATAATTACCTTTAGTAGTAACTTAAGTTTTTAAAAATGACTGAAATATAACATAAAAACTAAGCATTAGTCAAATGTTTTTCTATAAACAAAAACCTGAGGATTTTGAAAACTCTCATAGAATGTCTTATTAATTTTTTTAACCAATAAGCGTCTAAGTGGTTCTTATCGTAGTTAAAATTTTCGATTTATTTAATAATAAGAAAATTAATATTACCTATACAATATATTGCTTATACATAATCTAAATTACTACATGCATACACATGTATGTATATTGTATATACATCTAGGCATATCGCATATAAAGAATACAACTACATAAATGTTTGAACTTCAAATGTCATGTTTTTAGTTTATATGTATAATAATATAATATTTAACTATATTTTAATTACTTATCAATCAGAAAAAAATATTTTTAAGTTTTATACGTTTACTAAAACAATAATTATTAATTTTTAATAAAATAACACAAATTATAGCAATAAAATTAAAACTGTTACCTTTCTAGAGTAAAATTTATTTTTAATACACAGTAAATGGTTTGTATTAAATTCACACTAAAAAACTCATTTGTATTGATTTATAAAATGTCGTGGCGTGAGTCGACATTTGTTTTGTAGGTCTTTGAGCACGCGAAGTATAGTAATCACTAATTACTTCCTTAATTGAAAACATTCTAGAAAGTAGAAGTTATTGGTGGATTGACGATTTTCAAGTAAACTAATAATAGCATACATTTTTATAGAATTTGAGTGTTATATAAATTTATAACCTGTAAACAGGTGATGTTTCAGAAAAGAAATAATTAAAAACGTCCACACTATTTTACTTTTATAATTAAAAAGGTTTTAAAATGTGTTGTATTAATTTAAGCTTTACCTTACTATATTTAATATAACTATGTTCGAACATTTGAATTACATGGTTTTATTATTATTTAATATTTTTATTTTTTTTAGTCGGCTCGTGATTCTTGTAGTATATTCTCTGCTACTCTGTGTTTTATCATTTACATAATATAAGTTCTCCAGCGTTAAAAACAGATTGCGTGATTAAGTGCTATGTATTATTAAGGTGAGCTGTATAAATTATAAATACATTTCAATGTTTTAAGTTATTTTACTGAATCTACCCATATAATATAAATAAGTAGGTCAACAAAAAACTCGGGCATCATGGCACACGTCAACGGTCCCGTAACTATACAACTAAATATTGTAATATTTATAATATAGTCTATATTATATAATTAAAGGCTTGTAAATAAAAAAATGGTACTCATATTATTTAAAATAAAGCATTACTTATACACGATCGTATTTAAATCACTATATATTTTTAGTCGTCATATAAATTTGACTCATTCCTGAACATTAAATACCTTACTTAAGTATCCTAGATCAAGCACATAAATATATAAAGAAATACAATATAAATAATTATGTAAGCACCTACTATAAGCAAAATAATATAATATTATGCAATGTGTATACTCCTACGTTTTTAATATATTTTGAAGGGGCTAATGGTTAAATCGAAGTATATTATATGCATATATTTTTATTAGCTATAAGTCTTTAAGTTTGACTGTATCATATGCATGTACCCGGCCCCAACGAAAATATAGTCTTAATACCTACTAAACAAAACTAAGGTAATACTCAATGAAAACGCTTGTAGTTTACAATAGATTTTATTATACACAGCAGGATTTTTTCATAAAACCCCCAAAGTGTAACTTGGCGTTTTTAAGATTACCTAACTATATTTTACGTAATACTTACAGGCATTTATATAATCAAACAGATTGAGTTCACTTGTATACTTATATTGATGATACCAATACCGGCTACTACATAATAAAAACAATAATACAATTCAGATTTATACATGCATATGATGATACAAACTATAATGCATATTAAATCCAGTGGTTAAGTTACCTCCACTTTTTTATTTCAGTATTCCAAGGGAAAAACAAACAAGTTTTATTATCGTTATTAAATTCGTACAGTTATTTTTATTGAAAGGATTATTGAAGTGAAACGTATTTTTTATAAATTTAACTATATGTCACTATAACATATTATACATTCAAATTTTGAAATTGATTTAATCAACAAATGTATCAATTAAAATAGATTATCCATTTCATTTAATATACCTTTATTATCAATTAATTTCCCCAATATTTCACATATTATGTAATAGCATAAAATACATAATTGCGAATATCTACAATAATTATAAATTACATACATACCTACTTGTTTTTAATTTTTAATGTACCAACCTAACTTACTAAGTACCTGTATATTAGTATTTTCACGAACTAATCATTCAATTTAATATACACAATAAAATAATGCTATTTCTATGGTTTAGACTTTAGATTTAAATTATAATAACGTATTTATTTATTAAATATTATAGTTATTAGTGATTGATAATTATTCCGGTATTTTTCAGCCACAATTAATAAACAATTTCATTAAATTGAATTGTAAAATTAGAATCGAATTTGTGTTGTAAAATCGATTTATTTAATCAGAACTAACTATAATATATTTTCAAATTCTGTTATATGTTTATGTCTACAATTGTCTATTTTTCAGTAAAATATAGCCACCGAAATCGTCGAATATATCTGTTTAATGATCAGTGGATTAGTGGATGAACGGCATAAATTGTGACAACAGATAATGTATTTGTTACAAATTATAACTTATAATATTTGTACACATAGACGGGTACTAGTACATTGAATAACATAGTATAAACCTATAGGTAAAATTTTGTGTAAGTATTATAATATAATTATGTCGATTAAATTTTCTCTGAACTATGCAGCATCAATGCGTTATTTTAAATTTCTAACACAATTTAAATATTTTTTTTAATCAAAATTACCTATTAACATTGCCTACAAGTAAGTGATATTAATATGATTTTTAAGTCAAAATTATAAATTAATTTTTTAATTACTTTTTTTTATATCGTGCGTTAATCCTTCAGCATTAATTAAATCGTTTTCTATGAATTAATGATATTGAATAAACATTGATGTTATTACCTAAATTACATTATTGACGGTATATTTAATTTGTCTGGTAGTTTGCATATTTTATAACTACTACTTAATGTTACACTACAATTTTTTTTTTTGTTCATAAATGTATTTTACAATCTGTAATTGTTAAATTTTTTTAATAAGCGAAAGTGATTTGGTTGAGTTGGTGGATATTCGACTTATTTGAAGAATCCATACATCGATGGAATTTCATGGCATGTGTGTGTATTCAGTCTATTGAGAGGTTCAGGTCAGACGTATTATTATTAAATGACATTTTTGTTGCTTAAAAGATTTAAAAGAATATTTGTGAGAAGAGATAAGAGAGGACT
Organism: Melanaphis sacchari; assembly: GCF_002803265.2. Taxonomy (NCBI): domain Eukaryota; kingdom Metazoa; phylum Arthropoda; class Insecta; order Hemiptera; family Aphididae; genus Melanaphis; species Melanaphis sacchari. Next base: position 1,559,564 of record NW_020271303.1, read on the forward strand.
TATCATTGATTAAATTTCTTCAAAGAATTTGAAAATTTGACTATCATTATAATTTATAAGTATTGAATACTTTTTATTTATGGGTTAAGTGATTGATGATCTTCGGTTATATTTATATAATTAAGTTGGTTAATTGAAGGGTTTCTGGTAATTCATTGTCGATTGTACACTTCTAAAGTGTTAGCAGTGTTGAATGGTTGAAGATGTTGAGGATTTCTGCTGTCAATATAGGTAGACGTGAGTATCATTGTATCAATGATTCGTACAATCAACGAGTGGCATGTATTAAGTAGTTACAGGTAGTTATTTTAAAATACAGTTACGTGTATCTCCTCGATTGACTATTCAAGGAAAGAAATGACCTGCGAAGATAAGATTATAGTTGTCTCAAATAGTAGCATTTCATAATATGTACCTACATAATTTTCTACCCTAACCTCTTCCGTTGCTTCAGAACTTACTTATAAATATAAATATTAACTGTCAACTAACACTCACTTTTTAAGCTTTAATTTATACCTTTTAAGCATGAAATTTCCATTTTATTGATTATTTCAATTTCCAGATACAACATACAAACTATGAATAATTTTAAAATTAATATTATATAATATCGTTCTATGACTATTATACGATAATCATTATCTATTTAATTTATAACAGATCACATGAATATATGTTTCATATAATAATTGTAACAAAATTAAATGGATTAATCCCTGCACTATTATATTATATAACAAATATCCCACAATCTTATCTTCTGAGTTCTGATTTAGAACAAGTTACATTAATAATATTGTAATATACCTAGATGTAAAAAATCATAAAAAGCATTAATACTTACCTGTTACCATTAATTATCCGATTCAAAATGTTATATTAAAAATTATAAATAATTTAAACTATTAATAACGATTTATTGTAATTACTTATTTTAACATACAACAATAAATATTGTTTTAATACTTATTCTTTACAACTTATAATTTGCCAATTAAACGACAGTGCATTTAAAATGAATTACCAAAAATAATTTCTAAAAGATACAAGGTTAGTGAATTTAAGTGTTATTACATGTTTAAAATACCATAATATTTTTTTTATACACTAAATATATTTAACGATAATTTTTGTAATAAATACATTGCTTATTATGTTAAAATTTAAATCATTGTTCACGCTCAAGTGTTTCTACAATATTTTGTAGGTACATAATATGTCTATATACAAACCTCTTATTATTAAGTTATAGTTTTTTTTTAAATATTAATTGTTATTAACCAAATCCCCACTATTATTATATTTTTAAGTGCTATAATTTTTTATGTTATTTAAACTACTGTGTTATTATAAAAGTACTCAGTCTTTAATATGTTATTTATTTATCGCATGTGTATTGAGGAGTACCTACATTTTAACTAATGATGTATAAAACCAAAATTATATAATTAAATTACGCTAATTTATCATCTAAAAATCAATTACAGAATTATTTTAATTTAATTTTTAATATTATGCAAATTTAAAATTATACAGTTAATTTTAATAGATTATATATACGTATTTTTTTTTTTTTAAATAATTATGGTTTATTTTTAAAAACAATAAAACTGACGAATCTTGATTTGAAATAACTAGACAAAACAGGTTTATTCTCAAGAAATGAATTCTATTCAAAAAGGTTAGTAAACCACATTATTATAATTATATGTAGGCTACTTACAGTAGGTACATTATTGCAGCTTAATAAATATCATATCGAAAAATTAAATTTCTCGTTTTAAAAATCATTAGTTATAATTTATATTAGTTCATGGGGAATATTTATAATACACATATAATTATTATAAGTTGTCTTAAACACAATATATATATATATATATATATAATGACTAAAGCTCGATAAAATGTTTTAATCAAAATTTATTTATTCAAAAAACTTATGAAATTTAAGGTTGTATTTTTGATTTAATTGAATGAAAATATTCATCTAATACAATAGGTATAATAAATAAAGGTACTCTGTAGTAAATAAACATGTTTTTACTCTAATTATTATAGAACAAGGTATTTCGTAATAATTAAATATATATCTAACACTGGTTTGAAAAAACACAAAATTTAGTTTATATTTTTCAATTATTGAATGAATTTGCTTTTCACTAAAATACATACTCAAAGTTATAATATAAATTCCAAAACAATCATAAAATGCACTCAGATCGAAAATATATTAAAAGCCACGGTTATTGAAGTGGGTTTTTTTTTAAGTTTACTCCATCTATTATATATATATATATAAAGTGATTCTTTTATCAAATCACACTCATTATTTCGAAATCTATTAATATTTTTTAAAACAACTACCTCAACTTTAAATACTTTTAGCTTATAAACTAGTTTTATTTCGACTAGAATTTATATAAAAATTATTTTTCAAAACCTAAATAGATTTTTAAATAACTATAGTGCTGTTCGACAAAAAATTCATTTAGTATATAGTATTATCTATTTATTTATATTTTGTGCTAAGAATAGTTAAGTAATTTTTTTTTTTTTTTTTTTGACAAGTGAATTAATCTTTTAATCGTTTTGATTGGTGGTGGTGGAAGGGGAGAGGAAATTTCTTTAAAAATCCCAACACCGATGAATGATTAAGTCTTTATTACAACTCCTAACTGATTTAGAGTACTTACATTATTAAATATTCATACAGCAATAATATTTCAATTAAATCGTTAAATTAATGTAAGACGCATTAAAAGATATACTTAGTTGTGTAAATGATTTAATAATCATAAAAAAAAATAATAATAATAATAACAATAGACATTGTAATAAAAAGGTAACAGGTATAATAAATTAATTAAAGATTAAATTACCCAATATAAAGTGAGATTTCGGATTTGAGTCATGTTTTTTAAATTCTGAAATATAGGACAACTGTCTTACATTCTAAGGTCAAAATAAATATTATCGGCAGTGTGTTACACAAAACAAATAAATATATGACAGTTACAAATAGTAAATGCACTCCAAGCAATTTTTATTATTATTTATAGTTTAATGACATGTATGATAGCAAAAATCAAACAAACATGTTAACAGATGTTCAACAAATAATTCAATAATAAATCAATGAATAAAATATTACACGAATACTTTATGACAATAAAAAAAAAAAATAGGAATATCCACCACTCACGTCGTAAGTATAATAAGTAAACAAATAAATAATTTAACTACCCACCTAATAAACTGAGATTCCAGCGTAGGAAAATTGGGTAGTCGAATGTGTGAAAAATTCAAACGATATTAGACGCGTATGTGGAAGTTTTCATCAAAATTAAAGTAAATAGAATTGCAATATGCAGCGAGATGGCTAACAGTCTTGATCGATAATTTACCCTAAATCAGTCAGTGAACGTGTGTATAGTTACAACGCGCGTGTGCTACAGTATGTCTAACCCACAACAAGTTCGGACACTGCAGGAACCAAAGCTCGGTTAGGGTCCATAATAAGTGGGGAGGGTGGTGGGGGGGGACGGGGGGGGGGAGGAGAATATGCAATAATTTTATGGTTTCGACCTAACCTAACGGCTATGATGGTGGTGATGATGATAATAATATAATAACAGTATCGTTATCGTGTTTCACCTACCGCGTCCGGCAGCCGGCTCGCCGGGCATAGGGTGCCGGCACCTGCAGAGCCTGTTGCTGTTCCTGTGCGTGGTGAGCGGGTACCTGGTCCGGGTGAACCTGTCCGTCACTATCGTGGCCATGAATCCGGTGATCAACTCGACGGACTACTTCCGGGAGCTGGCCGACCACGTGCCGATATTCGGGTGGACCAACTCGACGCGGTCCGTGTTGTTGAGCACGTTTTTCGTCGGCTACCTACTGTCCAACTTCCCGGCGTCCGTGCTCGGGTGCCGGTTCAACAACAAGGCGCTGCTGGCGTGCAGCACGGCCATCTCGTCGGCGCTGGCCATCGTCAGCCCGCAACTGGTGTACGCGTACGGCGTCCCCGCCCTGGTGGCCGTCCGGTTCGCGCAGGGCCTGTCGTCGGCGTTCATGTTCCCAATGGTGCACGGCATCATGTCCAAGTGGGCGCCGCCGCACGAGCGTGGCCAGCTGGTCGGGTTCATCGCCAGCGGCATACAGCTGGGCACCATGGTCACGCTGGCCGTCTCCGGTGAGCTGTGCGGCAGCTCGCTCGGCTGGCCGTCCGTCTACTACCTGAGCGGAGCCATCGGGCTGGCGTGGACGGTCGTCTGGCTGCTGCTGGGCGCCGAGTCGCTGTCCGCGCACCGGTTCATCAGTCAGGCCGAGAAGGACTACATCCAAGGATCGCTCGAAAACACCGTCGACCACGACATACGGGTGATCCATCAAATATTATATGATATTATATTATTTTATAATAATATTACAATATTGCGTGCTGTAATAATCGTGTTTGTGATGAAAAACGACGGGGCTTGACTCGCCGAAAACCTCTGAGATTATAGACGGCGAATGCCTCCGCTACGCGAAATATTAAAACACGCGTAATAATCTTGATGTTTCTATAGACACGAATACACGATGATTACACATAGAACCCGATATTTTACTTCGCGGGAGGTTTTCGATTGTAAATTAGATTTGGTTTGTACCTTGCAGAGGTCAAAAGTGAACATTTTCTGTAATACTTTTCAAACGATCGGAAAAACAAAAGAAAATAACCGATAAACAGGATATAAAAATAATAATCATAGAAACTAATAATTTCACCAAATAATTATATAATAGCGTTTTCTATACATCATATAACTTTTTTAATGTTTTGCTTGTTTTTGAGCTGCACCTGTGTAAAACTTTTGAAATTTTCTACTTTTTTTAAGTTTTTATTCGACTTTTGTATGTTAAATTTTTTGTTTGTGAGAAACAAGATGTCTTTTTTACAGTAATTAAAAATTAACGAAAAAACATTTCTCGTCACTTTTTTTATAGGCACTCGTGTTTCAAATTTTGATGTGAATTATTTTTCAATGACTTTTAGTTCAAATTTAATAATTTAACACATCCATTACAATGAACTACTCCTAATTTTACTCCTGAACTACTCCTGATTTTTATGTAAGCACATAAGTGTGTTAAGATTTTGAAAAAATCTCAAAAAACATCCATATATGTAGGATATACAATAAAAACTGTACTATTAAGAATGAATTAAATATTTTAATTTTTTCAATTTCCAGCGTATCAAAAATATAAATAAATATCTACCTACGTATTTGTAAATGAACCTGTAAACATCTTGTTGTTATCAGTCATTATTTTAATATAATAACCATACATTTACTTTTAGTTTATGTTCAATAATTAAAAAATAATAAATACTTCAAATTTCCTGTGAAGTAAGACATGTTAATTACATTTTAAACAATGGTTATAACTTAGAAATATAATTGATCTCTCCAATATTAATATATATTTGTACATTAATCCTTCAAAGATTTCATTAATAATACAATCCATTGTACAAATGTATAAAGAATATCTATAATGTATACATTATTGATTAAAAGGCCTACACTAGATTAGGTGCTTTAAAATTGAATGATAATTTCTTCAATGACATTTTTTAATCACAGATAACGTTATCATATTATAAAAATGTAATGCAATATTAAGTCTGGGATTTAGATTAGGTACTGAATTTTAATTAAAACATTTACCTATTTGTGTATAAATAATAAAAAAAATATATTATAACGAGTAATCAAAAATTATCTTTTTTGTCATTTTCGAAAAATAGATTAAACTCCATGATACATATTATATTATAATTAAGATATATAAACGATTTTTTTTAATGAAAAATATTTTTTAGATACCTATTATAAATGTTAATACACTGTCAACTAAAAAGTAGGCTTGGTTAAAAATGTGCGTTAATGTGTGTTTTAAAAATAATGATATAATATATACAATTTTAAATTGTTGGTTTGGAATCAACTATAGTCATCACTTATAGGTGTAGGTACAAAATATTAAAATAAAAATAAATAATAGTAATTATAATAAAAGTAATTTCATAATATATTAATTATTAAGTCATATTTAAATAAATGGATTTTGTATGTATCTTTGCCTAACCTAACCTAACCTAACCTTTGACACTTAAAACTTGGCCCGTGAATTTTTTTTGAAAAAATATTTACTAATTGCTATAGACTATAGAGTGTAATCGTGTAGGTATATTTATATTTTATACTATCTAATTTATATTTTGTACCAATTATTAAAAATTAAAAATTACCTGTACACAAACGGGAACAAATTCGGCTCAACCTAATAAAATACCTTTTTCAAACAGGAACCAATTCGGCCAAACGGGAACCAATTTGGTTACTCCCATAAAAAGGTACCAATAGGTACCACAAACACCCATATAAGCGTAGGTATGTTATATTAAATAGGTATATTTATTTTAGAAAAATATTCACACATACAAAACTTTTCGATATCTGTGAAATATTTCATAAGTTGTGTAACAATATACATTATGTAGGTATATGTTTATATATATTATAATACCTACATTACTGTGTTAAAATTATCTAAATTAAATTTATATGATACAATATTACAATGAATAATATTACAATGCCATAAATTAATTTGAAGATACTTATAAACATTGTAAACATTTATTAAACTACAATTCTCAATAATTAGCAATAACATTTACTTATTTTTAATATGGTATTAATAATCAGACAGCTTATTGATTTAATTTATACTTAATGACCTTCATACGTCGAAAGTAGAAAAAAAAGTAGTTATCAGATAATAAAAGTAAGCAAATTACAATAGTATCATTTAACGACAACATGATATGGTTATCACTCGTGAATTAAGGTTTTTCGTATTGTTTTCTGTTTCAAATTAATATGAGTTTAAGTTTCAAATTTATTTAGTGGTATTACGTCTAACACTGCACAATAATACAAAGTATGTATTATTTACAAGAATGACCGAACGCCGATACATATTATTAGAAAAACATTTATTGGAAACCTCCCTGAATATTATATTTATACGATATTTTATTTTACTTTTTAATTTTTAAACTAAAAACACAATTTTATTTGGGGTATGTAATATATATTTTATTAAAAGATGATGACTGTTTAGTTGAGATAAAAATCTAAAACTAGATCTAAAATGTTAACCTTCCTTCCAATCTGATAGCTTGAGCCTTTAAAAATATAAATATTAATAAACCATTCTATAAATCCAAAACACCAAAAAATAATTCTTGAATGCAAATTTTAATAACATTAACTAACAAAAAAATATAATTTTCAAATAACCCATTTTATAAAAAATACACATTAAAGTAATATTAACCTGCAAATATACTTCTATCGTTATTTAAAATAAATTCAAATTTTTAACTTCCAATTAAAAAATGTTAGACAATATAGTATTACTATTATTATAGTATAAACAAGTTAAAAGATAAAAATATTAAAACTAAATATAATGTATGTTTCAAAAGTAATTTCTAGACTTATTACTGATTCACTTTCAAAAATCATTATATATTTTTCTCTATGTAGTTTTTTAACATAACTCTTTCTCGGTAAAACTTTATATACTTGCACATAACTGTCACGACTTTTATAAACTTATGTTATATTTGAGTGTTAAACATAATTTAATTTGTAAATGCAAAATCATAATAAAACGACAAATTTATTAGTCATCTCTTTGATCAGTTATCAGATACTCCGTGGAAATCCATATTCACGTCGTTGCCGGTGTGGGCCACCACCGTAGCACACATTGGCCATAACTGGGGATTTTGGCTGTTGTTGACTGAAATGCCTACATTCATAAATACGGTTCTCAAATTCGATATTAAGGATGACGGTATGCTGTCGTCGTTACCATACCTCGCCATGTTCGTACTCCAAATACCGGTCACCTTCATAGCCGACTTTCTGAATAAGCACAAAATCACCACCCTCACTATGTCTAGAAAATTCTGGAACACAATATCCATGTGGGGTGGTACCATTGGCTTAATCGTACTAGGTTTTATAGAAGACACTCACTTGACAATCATTATTTACGTGTTCATCGTAGCCATAGGGTGTTCATCGAACGCTGGATTCAACATAAATCACATGGATCTGTCACCCAACTACGCTGGGCTCCTGATGGGAATCACCAATACAGCCGCAGCTTCCGGGGGTATTATTGCCCCTCTGTTCGTCGGACTCATTGTTGACGATCAGGTATATAAATAGACTCAAATATTACGTAAATCACATAATTCTGTGCCAAGTCATATATTTCTGTGTAACCTACTCAATATATATACGTACCTACTTATTGTATATAGAAGAATATCATTTTTTCTATTTTCATTTTTCGAATTGCAGTCGGATTGCTTTGATAATCAATTCTATTAATGATTTGTCACTTATGTTTATGTTGGTTTTTTACATCAAATTGTTGAATTATTTTATTAATAAATTATTTATACAATAATAGACTTCAGTTGCGGAATGGCGAATCGTGTTTATCAGTGGTGCAATAGTGCTGTTCGTATGCAATTTATTTTTTATCATATTTGGCTCAGCAAAAACTCAGCCATGGAATTCAATGCACAAAAATGGTACAGTAAATTGTTGACTCCTATTATACACCTTGATATTAACTTGACGATAATTTTGATTTATTAGTATTTTAGTATCTTAAAATATTATCGATGAAAATCCCTTAATCAAATACAAATGTACATAAATACATAAGTATCTAGGTACGTGTTATAATGTATTTATGTATTATAAAAATAAAATAAAATAATTACAAACAGGCAACCTAACATTATTAGTTAGCTAAATGTACATTGTCATATATGTTTTAGATGCTCTAAATATGGATAATGCTAAACAAGATACTGAGATTGTTGGATAACATTACATGCATATTTATGATATGCAATGCATCAAAAGCCACGTATTATGTATATATTAATTATTAGTATTATCACACATAATTATAAACTGTCTATAATATATAATATTGATTATGATCACGTTGTTTGGTATATGTATCATGCTGGTACTATTATGATTTACAAAATCTAAATTACTATAATATAAATTTATAATGTAATTATAAGTTTATTGTTTGAAACTCTCATTTTGTTTTTCTGATCCATTTAAAGCTTGAAAATTTTAATAAATATCAAATATTTATTATTTTTTATAATCAAGTATCAACGTCTAAATAAATTATATTTTTAACTTCGTCTTGTTTATTGTATTATGTATGGATAGTCCATCTATAAAACAATTAACTTACCTATTATTTCTACTTTTAGTTTAAATCATAGGTAATTATAAAAACATTGTGGAATAAAACGCTATTTAATACATAAACAACTAGACAAATAATGTTAGAAAACATAGAACTCAAGATGAAGAGTACATATTATTTGTTTAAATTTCAAGAGCTTTTAGACACTCATTTATGATTTTAAATTTTAGAATGAGTATGTACCTACTTTTTAAATTTACAATATTTACATGAATTAATTATTTATAAATCAATGGCCGTGATGTTAGAGTAAGTAAAAAAAATATTGATTATTTTTACAGAAATGATTAACATAAATATACTATTATAAAAGTGTAGGGTGTAGGTACTTTCGGAATTCAGAAAGATTTCATTTTATATCTGTGATGGTAGTCTATGCCATTGCAAGATTACAATTCACAAATATGTAATTCTTGAATTGTTTACACAGGTTCAATTATTTTTATGGGATTTTATTTATTCTGTATTCTTACAGCTGAGTGATGTTTGTAACTTGTAAGTTTATAAGTGTATAACCAATAATGATACTGCATAATAAAACTTAACTAGTATAAATAAACAGAACAAGATTTATAAAAGATTTTTTTTTATAATTTAGAACTAGATGTTATGACATTCGTTAAGTGTTAAGAGGTATCTTAAATTAGGACATCCTAAATATCTATAAGACTATAAGCCTATATCAATAATACCGTCAAGCGTGAATCGTAATCTCTAAAAGATGCACAAACGTATTGCAATTTTCTTTAATTTTCTTTAGAGTATTTAAGTTATTCCTGTATTCGTTTTTTATTAATTTATTTAAACTATTCGATGAATCACCATCGAACAATACTATTATCTATTCAATGGTATATATTAGTACAAATTACTGATTATCAACATTCAATAATCACTAAAAACTAAGCGATGGCCAGCCAATAACTATAAGTTTATGATATTCAGGGGACACATTCGAAAGATAACAGCAACACCGTTTATTATCATTGTTTTGAACTTTAAATTAAATTTAAAAAAATACACAGTTGTTTTAATACTTGTTGAAATAAACATTTATTTAATATGTTCAAGTGCTTCAATTAATTATATGTTTTGAACAATGTTAAGTAAGTATCTTATAAATGTTAAAAGATTAACAAACTTATTGGCTAGATATTGCAGTGACTTAAAGAAACGAGCTAATTTTATATTATAGTTTTTAAATCCAAAATACAATTATAATTCACAAATCAATATATTTTTAATCAAAAAAATAGTGTTTAATTTTTAATTGATTTACCTTGTGATTTTATTAATGGCGGGACATGTGTAGCAGGAACTATTAGTGCTGGTAGGTTGACCAAGTCAATGAATATTCGATATGAATCACTGAAATTAAATTTTAACTAAACATTTAATACATCAATAATAAGCTAATGGTACGTTTAAATAATTTATTAATTCATTAAAATAATACAATTTTTATACAATCCGGTATTAGTGTAAAAAATTTAAAAAATTATTTTAAAATTATTAAATATTTACATTTTAAATTTATAAATATTAAAATATCTTAATTTAATTTATGAATAATTATCTAAATAAAGATTTAATAAACTATAAGTTATTGAATAATATATAGTTAGGTACCATGTAGGCAGCTACTTAGAGTTATCATAGATATTAAATAAGTTGGTGAAGTATATTTTTGAAAATTAGACATTTAGAATTAATGTCATATCATTGTATCAACGATGGTTATGATTTAAAAACGAATTACCTACTTACTAATTTTGATATGTATTTTTTATCAGATTCCGTGTAGAAGAAATCTTTATTTTATTTTTTTGTTGTAAATAATAATAACTGTAGACTTTAAATTTTCACCACATAATTATTCTTGTATTTTCTAAATAATCTAGTTCATGATGTACTATTAAAATAGACATTTGAAATTTTCCACTTTTTAATAATTTTTTTCGATTTATAAATGAAAATTGTTTGTTTCTAAGTCTATTGGCTCGAAAATGTAACATAACGATTAACGTTTCTTTTAAATTTTCTTTACAGAATTATATCGAAAATACATTGTCACCATTTATTTATAGACGTTGGGAATTAAAATTAATAAACATTTAATTACTTATTACTTATCGTAGATACCTAATACTTACCATAGTGTAGATCTTAAATACTCCGAACCAGTAGTACCACCCGTGCCAGAACTATAGGATCCAATCATCTTGTTTACCATAACGAAATGACTGTCTATAAAATTATTTGAAATTAAATTTAACTTTCATTAAATATATATATATATTATAAAACATACAATTTGTATTTATTATTTATCACATAAAAATATAAAATATTAAAAAATCATCAATATATAGTATTATTCAAATATTACTATTTTATTTAAATAATAACAATTAATAGTTTTGAGTACCTATTAAATTAAAATTAAACTTTATACTCAAAAATGTTAATTATTATTAATATAATGTCTGTGAAAATTCAAATTATGTTTAAAAATTAGTTCCCAAATATAACCGTTTATACATGATAATATCATATAATAATGATTGATACTTAATCCTTATTAATAGGACTAGAAACTTCATGCTCTAAAAAACCTTAAAATATACATGCATTTATGTCTTTAAAAATTATCATACATGTTTTAAAAACATGAAAAAATTCTAAAATATGCTCATAAAAATAAATGACTTATTTATTATTAAATAAAACATATTTAATTTCATTTTCACAAAAAAAAAACTATACCTACTCTATATTATACATTTATACTAACTATATTAACGCAAGACAAAAACACGTACAATACGAACTAACGAACTGGCATCAACTGATCGTATTTGGCATATTCCTTATCGACCAATTTTATAGTTTTCACTTTTCACAACACACGAATAATTGGGAAAACACACGATCGATAGATTATTCAATTATTTATATTTAATCACTTTAATATATTTTTTTTCAACTTCTAGAAAATTCATACTAAATATTATATAGTACGTATAAAATATTACTCTATATAACACACATTGTTTTAATTTTTTTTTTATATGAAATATTTGAAATATTTACTTAAAATACAAGTATAACAAAATATGCACTTTTAGGGAAAAAAAAGAGCCGAACATGCAAAATTTATAAATTAAGAATGATTATTTAAACTTCTAGTTCTTTGAAACAAATGTCTATATTATTTTGCTAGGTATGTTTTTAAAGATTATTGAAAAACATGCAAACGCCTATAAATCCCTAGCTCTAGTTATCACATAGTTTGTATTATAATATATCCATATAAGTAATTATCATATTTCTATAAATTTTAATTTTAAACATTATTATAATTAATAAAATATTTACATCTCCATTTTGATAGAAGCGCATCAATATCCACCAATGATTCTAGTATTTTACTGGCCAATGTATGCCCTTTTTCGTCTCTATACGCGTAAACTATTATGGCGCCTTTTAACGCCATATGAGAAAACTTTCGATTCCCCTGGTCCACTAAGCGTTTGTGCTGGTCACATTTAAACACAGTATCCATAAGCTTACGGCGTTTCTCCAAGCAAGATATATCAGACTACATTAAATAAATAATTAACAAATTAATTAAATATTTAAGTAACCAAGTTAACGTATACAAACACTTTAAAATAATAAACTACACTTATTATGTATAGCTTTATGATATTTTACTATATATGTATAGCTATATATATCTATAATACTTTAAATTCTAATAGGTAAATGTAGGTACTCAAGAGAGTGCCACACATCCACATAAATGGTTTGTATAAAGATCATATCGCGCTGGAAAGAACTACTTTTGGCTATAATATTATAGTCCTATAGTTAAAAAACTAAATTTTTACCATTCAAAAAAGTGAACTTAAATCGCGCAATATTTACATATTAAACAATATTTATTTATTTTTTGTTATACACACCAAATTATTTTTATTATTTTTATGATGAAAATATAGAAGCTTAAGAAATCAATGTACACCATGTTATGTTTTAATCCACGCAATAAATAAATAAGTCTTTATTATGTCTAAAACTAAACTATTTAACTAATAATCAATAAAAAAACTAACATTAAGATAAAATACAGTCACTTCAACATCACAATAAATGTATAACTTTTAACATTTTATTGGGTAATAAATAATTGATAACTAATTAATAATAATATCAGTATAATAACAATTAATATTATAGCGTGTCTCATTTATTGAAATATCGAATTTTAAAAAAGTTAATACAAAATGGGTCAAGTAATCTCTACTAATAACGTATGCTATTTGTGATTGTGAATTAACTCGAAATAATTTTTTTCTCTCAACAACAAGAATACAACTGTAAAAATTTGTTTTTAAGTAGTGTCGATGGTCGCCCCCTTTACTCAAGTCTCCAAACCTTGTACAAAAAAAAAAATTATCAAATTTACTTAATGTTTTTTTATATTACAGATTGTAAATACATGTTTGTTTAAAATAATAAAAAAAAAAATTGTAAATCATATTTTTTTTAAAGTTAAAAACACTCTGAAAATAACTATAAAATTAAATCCAGACAAAAAAAGATTGAAGACTTATATTAGTCCCCTAATATCCTTTCAATAAACAGTTCTAAATAAATTCTTACTATAAAATTAATGTAATTAAAATTATTATTAATATAAATATTCTACATAGTGTTAAATTTTATATTTTTATTTTATTACTATTCATTTATTATAAAATAATTGTAAACATTAATTTTGTAATCGTATATATTATTAATTTTTTTTTTTTAATTATGCCTCCTACTAATTTTTCAATAAAAATAAAAAAAATTAGAAGGATCCATTAATGATAACTTAAGTGGAATAATATAGAAAAATAATTTTTGTAGTTCAAATAACTAACCAATTCAATATATTTAATTTATATTTTTGTATTATTATTAGAACATACCTCAGTAGATCTTTCTAACCAGTGGTCCGCAGCTTTTCGATACTGATCCCATACAATATTATCTTTTAACATAGGGATAGATTCGAGCCAATGACAAACCAAAGAGAATAAGCTAGGTTCAGTTGAAACCCGTTCGAGTTCATCATATTTCTTACCATTAAAGCAATCAGTATACGATTTACAACAATTGACACGGTTTTCCTTTAACATTTTCATGAAAAAAATATATTATAGATAATTAAAAAAATGTTATTTTAAGATATTACAAATTAAGGTTATAGATATATTAGTATTTAAATGAACATTAATTTAAGCAAATCAGCTGTTTAACTTGAAAAAATTAGATCGAATAGATTGAAAAAAAAAACATTTGATACTTTAACAAAATATTTCTCAACTATTAATACATAAAATAAAAATAAACTAGTACCAATATATCAGTAGCCAGTAATTAAGAGTACAATAAATATGAATCTTGAATTTAAATATAATTTTAGACAGAAAATTGGATCTGGTTGGTAGTTTGGGGGTAAAATATTTTTAATAATTAAGAAAAAACTAAATAAAACTAATTGATAAATAAATATTTTTAACAAAATCAATTTTATTATTTTGACAACAAAAGCTAACTAAAAAAATAATTTCACTTTAGATAATTTACGTTTACACCAAATATATATTATTTTATTATTCATTTTTTAAGTATAATATAATTTCAAATAGAAAGATCTCCTTTGAGCTATTTATAGACATACAAAATTTTTGAATTTATTACCTTTTTCACATTATACTAATGAAAATTCTTTTCCAAATCAAAATATTTCAAAACTTTATACAAGAATTTTTATTAAGTATTTTTAAAAGAAGTAAAAATGAAAATGTACCTAATATAAGGTATTAAGCCACATTAATTTATTTCAAAATCTCGAAAATGTGACAATTGTTTTGAAGTTAAAAGGACATTTAATTTTTAACTTCAATACCTAAAATTTTTAATTACATAATAGTTTAAGTTAAATAACATTTTGTTTTTTTATAATGTGAATATGTTTTGATAACCCCCTTAGAAAATTGGGCAATAAAATGTTTTTGTTGTACAGTAAACTATAGACGGTAAAAATAAACAAACAAAACATCATTATGTCGTAAGTAAAATTATGGTCCATTAACACATATTATTAAATTTCATGTAAATGTAAAATAATAATTAAGCGAAGACAGCTTCCCCGATAGCTGACGTACCTATTTTGTTTTCTAGTTATTACATCTAAGAAGGATATGAAATATAGACTAATGAGTTAGTACCTATATGGCTATATAATATATATACTTTAGAAAATAAAGATATTTTGTGATTTTCAAACAAATTAGTTTATTTTCTAATCATACCTTTGGAAAAATATATCTTATTAAAAAAAAAAAAAAAAAAAAATAGAAATACTAATAAAACGTATAGTATTTTAAAACATAATATTTTATCATAAAAATAACATTGTACCTATTATTTATAATTTATATTTATGTGCGATAATCCATTCGATTCATTAGATATTTCTTAAAAGTGTATAAAATATAGTTTTTACCTTTCTTAATCCTAATTTATATTCAATCATTCGAAATTGAAGACTCTGGAACCCTGATGCTGATTTTAGATAATCACGAAATTCAGCAAAATCGTAAGGAGTCATGGTTTCCAAAACTCCAAATTGCTCCAGTAGTAACTTAATCAAATAAAAATATTGAACACATTTTAAGTCGCATTAACACGTGTATCTATGTATATTGTATATAATTATATAACTAATTACTATAAAATGTTGACATTTGAACTGTTTAAATATAGAAAACCTTATAAGTGTATTTTATAAAATGATCCGTATTGTAACATAATATTATGTATGTATTCATTATTAAATATTAAATTCTTATTATTAAATATATTTAATAAAATGAAAGATATTTAAATATTTACATATCACCAACAATATCCATAAGCTTAGACATATGCTAGTATGCATAACTACATTGAACATTTACTAGAATTACCATTATATTACTTTAAAATGTATGTTCTGTCAAAATTCTCATTAACGCAAGAAGCCAGCCAATCTAATTCAATTTGAAATATACAAAATAAACAAACAGCTTTTTAAATATACAATAGCTTAACTCTTTTAACCAAATTGTATGTAATATAATGATAAAATTATTATCCATTTAACTATTATATAAGTATACATATTATTTCATTATTCGTTTTAATTGATAACTTTTGTATGTATACCTTTTTTTTTCAAAACAAAATTAATTTTATATTTTTGAAATAATCAAATTTTATTTATTTTTCATATTTTTATGTTTAAATATATGATAGTAGAATACAGATGTCTGGTAATTTCTTAATCTATGCATATAAATTATGAATACCTAATCTGGATAATATGTAGTTAAATATTTTACCGATATTTATACAAGCTTACCTTGATAATAGATGAAATCCTACCTAAACGCTTTAAAATGTTGAACATTTCCTGCTCGTTATTCTAAAAAAATATTTAATTAATTTAATTAACAATTTATATACTTGTTTTATGATTGACAATGGAAAAAATATAATAATGCCATTAAGCCATTAAGGATATAACTAAGCAAAGTAAGTTATACATACCCAAAGATTACCAGATAATAATTTACAAACAATATCCATTTCGAATAAAATCTGCTTGAACCACAATTCGTAAGCTGAAAATAGTGAAATTATCACGTAATAAAAAATGATTCATAAAAAGTAATTGATTTAATTATCATCTTCGAAAAATAAATATATTTATAATAATTTTTTAATGGCAATATGCATTACTAATTTCATTAGTGGAATATATTTTTATGATTTTTTCATGTACAAAAACGAGTAGTCTATTAATTATAACTCATTACTAATTTTATAGTACATTCGTATTTTAAGTTTAAATTAGTGAAATAAAAGTTTATATAGGTATATACAATATGTAACGGGTAAATAGTAACGTTAAGATAGCATTTTCAAAAACGTTAATATTTAAAAATAAATAATTATTATTTACTGTTAATTAAATTGCCATATACGACTATGTGAACTCATATGCAGAAACTTAGTTCAAAAAATGATTATAATAAATGAGTAAAATCACAAAATTACTAACCGTTTTTAAATTTTAAACGAAAATAAAATTTAGATATCAATAATAATCAATTAACTTTTAATTTTAATAATTATATTTTTATTTTTTAAGTAACAACAAAATAATCACTAACTATATTTTAAAATTTCATAGTGTTTTGCTTAGTAATGTTTATATTGAAAAAATATAGTAGGTACAAGAAATAATAAACAATTAATGGTTATGGTTATTTTAAGCTTTGATTACCTTGATGAGTAACTATGAAGAGATGCTCGTCATGAGAAACCCTACCGTTTTGCTTACTTAACATAGTCTGAGAATTTAATAGTTTGTCGAGTTGTAGATAATCTGCATAGCCGTTTGATGCGTTAACGTTCTGTTTACATCTTTTGCTGTGACAAAAAATATCACAAACAAATTAATTTTGAATGAGACATTGAACAAATAACACACTTACTTATTTTGTTGATCATTGATTCTATCTTTACCGTAGATGCAACTCATTTTTGTATAAACTCGTTCACTTATATTAAAAAGAACAGTAGCTACTGTTATATACCTAGGTACCTAAAATATATAATGTAATTGACTTATACCTGTAGAATATACGTTTAAATTATTCCGTGTACAATATTAACCGAAGACTAATGATATGTCTTTACGATGAAAATTAAACAGTGTATGAACTAAATGATGTGCTGTTTACAGATAGATTGCATGTGAGGTTTATTCGATTTAGCAGTCAAATATGTAATCTAGGTATGGTATCATGTGTGGCGAAAACCTACAGCAGGGGCATAGCTTATAGCAAAAGCATCAAAGTAATTTAATATCTTTTTCAAGGTAATCGTTACAGTTACGCATAAATGTCAGAAAGGATTGTGTTATCCTGCTATCGTTATTGTTACATAATAAGTTCATAGGCCTTCATTTTAATTGTATACATGGTTTACATAAGAACTTATTACGTATAAGTTCACCATATTTTGATCAAACATAAGTATGCATTTTACAACCATTAATAGCAATAGTTCAGAATAATTATGCACGTGTACAATCTATGATTCTGTATATGTCTATATTAAATACCTATTTTAGATTCTGAGTTGAGCAATAAATGTATTGGATGTTTTACAATAAAGTATGTTTTTTTTTTTTTAATTAGTTTTTTTTTGTGTAGATTAATGTTGATTAAAAATTATTTACAGAATAGAAATGCTTGAAAATGGAATACAACGCTCCTCGTAAGTTGCTAATTTCTTAATTAAAAAATTTCAAAAATCAATAGTCAAAATATTTTTTATAAGCGTTTTAAGTTAGAATTTAGACAAAATTCATGAAATTCGCAAAAATTAATAAATTATTTTTTAGTTAAAAATGTATAAAAACTTTTCTTGTTGTATTTAAGTTTTAAAAATTGTATATAAGATTCTTCATAAATAATTCATACCGAATAATAAAATGTAAAAAATATATAAAGACAATAATTTTTTATAGAAATTTTAATTTCCCATTTGGATGAAATTATTTATTTAACAATTAAATGAGATATTATGTTAATTATTTTGTTATAATTTAAAAACATTATCCATGTAAACTTAAACTTTTATGTATTTTATATTATTATAAATTTTACTATACCTATCAAATAACATTTTTGATTTATTTTAAAGTATAATTTATTTATAAATACTATAAATCTATTTTTATTGTTGTACAGTATTTACAGAAAGATATTATTACATTTTGAATTATTTAAATTGATATAAGATAGAATAAAAATGTATTATAATAATTAAATATTACTTAAAAATAAAATAAATGCGATATTTTCGGAAAAATAATATCAGCTTACTATTAATTAAAACAATTGACTTTAATTCTTGATGATATAGATTGATGGACCATTACCGTTCAGAGTCATTTTTCATATACAATGGTATATCACATGATTCAAATTTAACACTATATATCCACTTGATACTTCATGTATAGCTGAGTAGTATCCATTTTACTATTTTAGTTTATTATTACTTAGTTTAATATTTGCGTAGAAAACAATTTTTTATCTAAATTAAAAATATCAAAAATACCTAGTCATTCCTAAAGCGAATCATTTTTATAATGATGTCAGATTAAAAAAAAAAGCTAATACATTCATTGCTTTACTTTTTAAAAATCAAAGTCTAAAATAGAGGGTTAATAACCATTAGTTTTTTAGTTAAAATTTAAAATATTACCAAGGTAAATAATACAACAATTAATATTATTATGATTATTGTGCCACAAACAATGAAATTACTCTATGATCTGTTCTATACATCATTAAATAAACAGTATTAATACATATTATGTTATAGCTGAAAACATAATAGGTATTCCTTTTCCTCAATATACAATAAAGGTATAGTACAACATTTTTGTATCTATTAATTATTGATAATAATTGGAGAAAAAGGCACTACCAATAATTAGTGAATCTGTTCAAAAGATTAAATATTGTGATTTGTGAACGAGATTAAAAGGAGTAAGTTAGAATGAAACAAACAGGAAACAAGATTCAATGATATAAAGAGTGCTCCAAGAAAATCCAAGAAACAAAAGACCTTAAGGTAGGTCAAGGTTACATTGGGAGGACTGCATTAAAACAGATTTTTTAAATGTCACAAGAGAAGGCTATGAAAACTGGAACTAGAAAGCGATATCGGAGATTGGTGAAGAATGTAAGACAACTAATTATCATGTAATAAAATCGTCTTAAAAACCGAAAAATATAATTTTTTTGAAAATCTGATAATATTTGCTTTAAATAATATAAAATATAATAATAAAAAAAAGGTTTTTATATCTATCACGAACTCTGGTTGCACCAATGCATATCTATTGCCAATTGAAGACTGAAGTACTGTCTATTATGATAAAAAAAAATTTTTTTTAAATAGTACCTATATTATATTTATGACTAAAAATCTTCAATAAATTGTAAATAACCTTAGTCGCTGGTGGTTAATATCTATTTTAAAATTAAAAGTAATTATAATAATAGTGTAGCTATTTAAACACACATAGGGGTAAAAGGTAAGCTGTACAAAATATTGTGAAAGAAACCTTAAAAGTTTTCGCAATATAACTAAAAAAAGCAATAAATTGTTAACCGCTCTTTTATACAGTATGTGTTAAATGCATATAAATAAAAATCATGCTTATAAGTATAAATTTAATATTTTGTAATTGATAAAAGAAAAGTTTACGTGGAATTCATGATGGTCTTTTCAACTATGAATCTAAATATGTTTCAACATTTTAAAAAAAACACTAAAAAATTCAAAAATGTTGAATATGTATCTAATAAATACCTAATTTAATACCTATTAATAGCTTAAATTGAGTAAATATTTTTAGTATTTCATTGATAACTTTAATAAAAATGGATTTTTGAAGTCTCAATGATAAATATATTTTGAAAAATTTAAATCGTATATGAAGAAAGTATAATACTAAAGAAAAAACTTAAATTTAAATATCCGTGTCATGAAATTCCATCATTGAATGAGCTTATCTCTCATTTTTTTTTTTTTTTTTTTTTAATACAACTAATTTATTTTGTTTAATCTTATAAAAAATATCGTTTGTGGTAAGTTATTCATTTTAAATTTACCTGCAACATAATAAGAAAATCAATTTCTAGCTTTTCCTCAATTTTTTTTTTTTTATCTTTTTTAATTTTCTCGATTATTTTTAAAAGCACTGGATATTTTTCATTTTTACTTCCCAAAAGTACCACCAAGATCTCAACTTCTCTCAAAAAACACCCTTAAAGTTAAAGATGAAAGTTATGTTTTCTACTCGTAATCGCATAAATGTATACTAAAAAAAAAAAAAAAACATACTATTGTAAAATACTAAAATTAATACATTCATGGCTACATTCAAAATCTAATATATTGGGTATTTTTATTAGAATTTTCCTTAAGCTATAAACATTAAACACTCTGTATAAAAATATATCATTTTATCCATATTTTCATGGATTTTACAGAGGTGTGCAAGAAATGTATAGATGTTATTTACTAAGGTTTCTGTCTAGACTTTATTATTGTACTGCCTGTACTCCAGTTTTTTGATACCTGTCATAAAAATGATGCAATTATGAGGTCAAAATTATAATACCTAAATTGAGACATAACCATGAAGTTATAATACATTTCTTGATGTACTTATCGATTTGACAGTCATAGTTTGTTTTTACGTCTTCACGACAAAAATATATGAGATGAGATTATCTTAAAACTATTTAATTATTTATTTACTAAATGAATAAAAATAAAAAGAAAAATAAAAAATAAAAAATAAAAAATAAATAATAAAAAATTATTAATAAACAAATAGGGAGTGCCTTCACTGGATGGCTTCTTCCCTTACGTTTTCATGTCAAAAAAAAAAATATTATATCACATATTCTTATTGTGCCCAAGGGTACAGATTGTATATTTCTTATTAAAAATAAAAAAAAAAATTATTTATTTTGTTGTGATTAAAAAAATAATTAACCGTAGACTTGAATCATTTCACAATTATGTGTATTACTATTTCAATGCCCAGTGATTTTTTCAAAATTTTTAGATTAGTATTAAACCTTGAAGTACCTATATCACGAATCTATTTATAACATTAGTGATACTTATATCGATGTTGACTTATAAGTTAATAACAATATTATATGATACAGGTAATACAAAATAATTAATAATATAATAATATATTCAACAATTTTATCAATTTAAAGGTAGCCAATTGCTCTTTTTAAAGTAGTATATATTTATGTGTGTATTAAAATTGAATTTTAATTAATAAGAAATATATTTTTATAAATATACGTAAGCAAGTACTTACAGAGTACAGAGAATAGATTTACAAAAATTAGAATTAGTATTTTTTAAACTAAGAATAGGTATTTTTGTAGTCGACAAGTTAAATTATTCAATAATATTTTCAATGAAAATGTATATACTTCATTGACAGACTAATGTGAATTTTCATAAAAATCTATCAATTTATTTTCATTGGATATAACCTTATAGTTTTTTTGTTATTATTATTATTATTATTATTACTAGCATTAGTTTGGATTTAAAACATTGTTTAATTGTTTTGTAAAATAATCTTACTTTTTTTTTTTAATAATACCATGATAATTATATGTACATTTATGATAATACTTTGAGCTTTTATTCTACGCAATACTAATTTTTTTTAATATGTTTTAATCAGCACTAATATTTTTTCCGCCTTAATAGTTAGGTATTAATACAACAATCTTAACTGTTACATGTCAAATGTTTTACTGTATCATATACTTGGACTAATTCACATGTTGCCACTTTTTGTATCAACTAATGTATAATTTTACCTTACCAAAAAATAAGTATTTTAGAGCACATTTTATGTTTAAGAAATATTTTATTAAAAAAAGTAACTATACGTTTGAGTATGACGTTCTCTCAAATAAATATTTTTTAAGTACTGCATATTTCCTTTTTAAACTGAATTTTTCAATGCAATATCTGTTAGTACCCAAAATGCTATAAAGTTTAAATTAAATCAATCATAACTGTGTATTACCATTAATAAAATACAAATAAATATTATTTTTGATATATTAGTTATGAAGTTTTAAAGTAAATTAAACTTTTATCTGGAGAATGGAGACTAAATAAAAAAAAAAAGTAATTATTGAGTATTATATCCCCCTTTCCCAACGACCGCCCATAAACAAATTACTGAGTATGTCATAAATAAATTATAAATTGTACATAAATATATTTTATTAAAATAGGAGAAAAAGATTACTCATATTTAGAATATAATAATAAAATATTAACTTTCATATTTTAATGTAGGCAATACCAAATATAATGTACGTTACCAAGTTACCATATTCTATTAAGAGTAGGTACCTAGTTGAATATTGATTGGCATACAGATTATTACTTTTTTAAGTTAAAATCTAAATATTATTAAATACTACACAAATATATTCATAAAAAATTGTGAAATTTAGCACAATTATAAATAAAATTCACTTTTAATACTATCTAAAGACAGTATTTTAACTATGATCTTAATTTATAAGTAGGAAACAAATGTTCAAATATCAATTATGAAACATAATATTTAACATTTGCATATTTAATATGTATCCATTAGAGTTTGGGTACAAAATTAAATATCAGTTAACTTTTTTATGTTTTAAGGAATAAAACAAGTTTAAAAGTAGAAATACAATTATAATTTTAAAAAAATACAGTGAGTATTATATAAGATATTAACTTATAATCAGTAATTCAAATTTATAAAATGTATACAAAAAAAAAAATTATTTTATTTTACTTTTTCCTCTGTTTCATTTTATTTTTTCTTATGATCATTTCTTCAACTGTTATGTCAACGTCCATTTTACCATGTTCATGAGGGTCACGCTGGAGTACACCAAGTTTTTTCATCAAATTCTCTACATCAGTATTCATTCCATTAAATGATAGTCTGGACATAGGAAGAAGATCATAAAATGGTTCCCAATTATTAATTTTAGAAACGTCCTTTTTCTTAGGTCTATGTTCACATTTTATTGTTACAGCTTCTTCCTTTGAGTCTATATTTGGATTCATAAACTTCATTTTCATTAACGCTTTAGAAAAATTTTTATGGGGATCTGTTTTAGTGTTCTTTAATTTACCCATTGTTGCAATAGGTAATTTAAAAAAATTAAAAACAATTAAAAAATTACTAACTGATCAATACTTAAGAGCAAAACATTAAAGTAAATATCTAAGAATTAGCATTACACTTCACACTTTCAAAATTGTAAAATTATAATAAAATATAGTTAATTTATAACTTGTACTGTGTAAATTGTAATAAGTAATTCAACTTCACAAAACAGTACACGACGCCTCAGAGATAATAATTGTACAAGTAAACAATCATAAGCTAAGTTTACAATGATTTGACACAAAAATGAAAGCACAATTATTAGCTGAAACAAATTACACAACACTTAAACATCTTAACCAGTAACCACAGACCTTTTACTGCTTTTACTTATTCATACTTCATAGGTCTATGATCATAATGAACAAATTTACGATAACCATATTCACATGGTTGATAAGACATAATATTGATAATTGAAAAGAAAACCTACAGTGTTGCCAGTCTATATTAAATGTGCTGATTATGATTAATAAAAAAAAAAGAAACCATAATATTTTAGTTCTAGAATACTGAATAATTATTATTAATTACCCGAGTAGATAGGTACCTACCTAATTAGAACTACCAAAAATAATAATATCACCAACTCTAAAAAACTTTTTCCGTGCTTTCTTTCTATAATTTTTAGAAAGTTTGAACTATTAAAAGTCGTTTTTATTATTTAAATTTTCAATACAACACTTCAAGTCAATTTTTAACTGTATAAAATACTTTGTTAGGAAATGATTATCCATTTTGAGCCAACTGAATGAAAAATATTTTGCTATTTAATTATGTCTTGTATCATATAAAATTAAAAATGGTCCAATTATTTAATTTTACTAATAAAATAATATGTTGGCTCAAACATTGGGGATCACTTCTTCCCTACTTGATCATCCAATACATAAAATATCTTCAACCACTCCATATTACTCTGGTTTCACACCTCAATATTTCTAGGATTTAGGAAAAGCGTAACATCGTTTTCCTGTCTCTGATTTGGCACCACACTACTTATTTCTCATTCCTTAAAATTGTCACTGAATGATTCTTCTCTCTGCACAGTCCATAATGATCCAATGGTCTGTGACATTAGCCACTTACTCTTCATTTGCCCCAATCGATCAACACATCGTGAATTCGTGACCACCTTTTGTCTCTTTGAACTCCTTCAATATCCTTTTCGATACCCACAATAAATATATCCTCAAACTAATGTAAAATTATCATATTGAATATATTATCTTTTTTTTTAACCATACAGGCTTTTTAATTTAATATTTTATCTTTTTTCTTGTAAGCAACATTTATACTATAGGTACCTACCTAATAATAGTCAAAATTAATAGTAAACACAATTAAAATAAAAAAATGATAATACGTAGGTAAGTACTAAGTACCTAGTGACTAAGTACATAAAAATATAAGACTGAATGAACATTAAGAATTTAAATGTCTTTCAAAAACTGATATGACAATATTAACTCAGTTATACTTAAAACAATTTTATTTCATCACAAGTAAATATTGTTAAGATTTAAATGGGAGTTTAATTTTCATTAAATATACTATAGTCTATAGATATCATCGATAATAAATATTTATTATAATACTTATAAATTATAATCAATGATTATACTTATTGTTTTAAATTTAAACCTTGCATTCCTAATTAATTTCTCCAATCGATGAATCTGTCAACATGTTATGCTTGTATTTCATTTCATATAATTTCTATAATTATATAAATGCAGAATTTTCCACTTCCATTAGGATTGATCTCAGTTCAAGAGCCCAATATTTTTTTAAAAATATGTAAGTTGATTTAGTATTTACCTACATATTAATATTAAACATTAAATAAAAAATAGACTGTAATTTTAATAATACAACAAATGTATAAACTTAGTTTTTATTATTTTATTTATTTTTATTGAAAAAACTAATACAATATAATAATATAAGACATATATTATTACTTACCTATTCAATCATAACCAACTGGAATATATAAAATATAAATTAAGAAATACAAATAATCAAAACGAAACTGCGATTTACTCCTTGGAAATTTCCCATATTCCATCCATCTATTTAAACCCCCTGGTATACCAGTGGGACAATGCATTATATTATACACTATAATATATAATAATTATATTATAAAATAAGTTATTATAATTATTTATAACTTGCCGTATTAATTCGTCTTCATGAACAGCATGAATTCATGATTAATGAACCGTGTTGTATTCAAATTTTAAACAATAAGTCGTGTTTAGAAAAATTTTTACAGATAAAAATCTAATTAATTGAATACTAATCATTTACAGCTGGTGCCATGTATAATTTATAAAATTATTATATTGTCAAATTAGATGATTTCATAGTAGGAAATATTCATTGACCGTTAAAAATTGATCACTGCGCGGTATATTTTCTTTGGAAACAGAATCAATAATGATTCAAATCAATAGTCTAAGAAATGTACTAGAATTTTTCAATGTTTAAATTAAAGTAAATGACAATATTTTTGGAGTTTATGAATAAAATCCGTACATACATTTTTATAATTTAAAAATATAGATTCAACTATTGCGTGCAATACTAAATAATATTTATTGATAAATAATAACTTTGCCATATTGTAAATGTTTTTAAAATATATGTTTATTGAGTATTTTCCAACCCCATGAACCTCATTTTGTTTATTTTAAAATCAGTATTCAGTACTATTACTAGTGTTATAAAAATGTATTTATGTTACTTTACTATAATTTTATATTTTATTGACAAATTAAAATAGCTTTTATAAAAAAAGTATAAACATAAATTTAATAATATTCAAATACAATAGAAAACAAAATAAGTCTAATAATAAAGGTATGAAAGTATAACCCATTTCCAAACTAAATATTTTTAGACTATGATTTTTACGATGTGTTTTATCAATAACGATAAACAATTATATTTAATAGGTTAATTTACATCAACATCAACGTTAATCTAATTTTAACAGTTTTGTTTTGAATACATTTCTACTACATAGACCTGAATGACTCTTTAAAAATCCTGTACATTAATTACATGAAATTAGAATTATAGCTAGGTAATAATCACTACATACGACAGGGTTTTTGAGGCATCATACTACAGACTCCCAAAGTACCATCACAGTAACATATTATAATTAAATCATGTACACATTTCTTGTAAATTATTGACAATTGAAATTTAAACATGAAGTAATACGTAATA